>NW_004443995.1:15092605-15111455 GCF_000243295.1 Trichechus manatus latirostris
GACCCCAGATGCTACTCACCAAGGTAGAATGTAGAACATTGTCTTTATAAACTGTTATGCCAATTGAGGTAGACAATCCCCGAGACCATGGTCGCCACAGCCCTCTGCCCAGCAATTCAGTCCCTCAGGGAGTTTGGCTGTGTCTCTGGACCTTCCATGACCTTCCTTGTACAAGGTGTGCTGGCTTCCCCATAATTGTGTACTGTCTTGCCCTTCACCAAAGTTACCACTTATCTATTGTCTATTTAGTTCCCCCATCCCTCGTAACCAGCAAAGATTGTTTCTTTTTGTGTGCAAACTTTTACATGAATTTTCACAGTAGAGGTCTCATACAATTTTTGTCCTTTTGTGATTGACTGATTAAACTCAGCATAATGCCCTCCAGATTCATCCATGTTGTGAGAGGTTTCGAAGATTCATCATTGCTCTTTATGGTTGCATAATACTCCATTGTGTATACGTACCATAGTTTGCTTATCCATTTATCTGTTGATGGACATCTAGGTTGTTTCCATCTTTTTGCTATTGTGAACGATGCTGCAATGAACATGGGTGTGCATATGTCTATTCGTGTGACAGCTCTTATTTCTCTAGGATATATTCTTAGGAGTGGGATTGCTGGATCATATGGTATTTCTATTTCTAGCTTTGTAAGGAAGCGCTCTATCATTTTCCAAAATGATTGTACCATTTTGCATTCCCGCCAGCAGTGCATAAGAGTTCCAATCTCCCCGCAGCCTCTCCAACATTTGTTATTTTCTGTTTTTTTTATTCGTGCCAGTAATGCCGGGGTGAGATGGTAACTCATTGTGGTTTTAATTTGCATTTCTTTAATGGCTAGTGGTTATGAGCATTTCCTCATGTGTCTGTTGGCCACTTGAATGTCTTCTTTGGTGAAGTGTCTGTCCATTTTCTTTGTCCATTTTTTAATTGAATTATTTGTCTTTCTGTTTTTAGCTTTTTGAGGAGCTGCCACCACACTGTTTTCCACAACTGCTGTACCATTTTGCGTTCCCACCAGAAATGTAGAAAGGTTCCAACTTCTCTACATCTTCACTAACATTTGTTATTTTTTCTGTTTTGTTTCTTTTTAATCTTAGCCATCCTAGCGGGAGCAAAATGGTACCTCATTGTGGTTTTGATTTGCGTCTCTCTGATTGCTAATGACATTGAACATCTTTTCATGTTTCTTTGGTGGCCATTTGAATGCCCTCTTTGGTGAAATGTCACATTTAGGACCTTAATCCATTTTGAATTTGCTTTTGTGTATGGTGTAAGGCATGGATCCTGTTTCATTTTTCTGAATGTGGAAATCCAGTTTTCCCAGCACTATTTATTGAAGAGACTCTTGTTTCCCTATCGAAAAGACTTAGCACCCTTTTGAAAAATCAGTTGACCATAGATCTGTGGGTTTATTTCTGGACGCTCAATTGTATTCCATTGATCAATGTGTCTATTGTTATACCAGTACCAGGCTGTTTTGATAACTGTAGCTGTGTAATGTGTTTGAGAATCAGGAAGTGTGAGTCCTCCTAATTTGTTCTTCTCTTTCAACATTGCTTTAGCTATGCGGGGCCTCTTGCCATTCCACATAAAGTTGAGGATTAGTTTTTCCATTCCTGCGAGTAAGGGTGTTGGAATTTTGATCAGGATTACGTTGAATCTATAGATTGCTTTGGGTAGTATTGACTTCTTAATACTATTAAGTCTTCCAACGCAAGAATACAGAACATCTTTCCATTTATTTAAGTCTTCTTTAATCTCTTTCAGCAATGTTTTATAATTTTCATTTTATAAGTCCTTCATGTCCCTGGTTAGATTTATTCCTAGGTATTTTATTCTCTTAGATGCTGTTGTAAATAGAATTGCTTTCCTAATTTCCCTTCCTTTCAGATTTCTCATTGCTGGTGTGTAAAAGCATATTATGAACACCTTTTTGCCAATAAAATTCAAAATTTAGATTAAATGGACAAATTCCTAGAAAAAGATATGAAATCCAAAACTGACAAAAGGAGAAATATAAGCAGAAAATTTGAAGAGTTCTATGTCCACTGGCTTACTTGGTGAAGTCTTAAAAACCATACTCAAATAAACTATTCCAGAAAATAGACAAAGAGGCAACACTTCCTGATTTGTTTTATTAGGCCAATGTAACTCTGATTCCAAAACCTGACAAGGATATTACAAGAAAGGAAAACTATAAGCCAATCCAGTTTGAACATAGATGCTAAAAAATAGCAAATCCAGCATTAGCAAACTGAATTCAGCGACATATAAAAACTATAACATGTAATGGTCAATTTGAGTTCATTCTAGGAGTGCAAGGGTTGTTTAACATCTGTAGGTGTATTAGTGCAATTTGCCATGTTCATAGATTACAGGAGAAATTCCATGTTATTATTTAATTAGATGCTAAAAAATAATTTGATGAAATCAAACACTCATTAATGATAAGAACTCTTAGGAAACTAGGAATCAAAGAAAATACATTTAATCTGATAAAGAGAATTTATTTTTTTAAAATCTACAGCAAATGTCATACATACATCTGGTATATTAAAAAATCCTTCCTAATATCAGAAACAAGATAAGAAAGAAGTGGTTAAGCGCCATGGCTGCTAACCAAAAGGTCGGCAGTTCGAATCCACCACCCTCTCCTCGGAAACCCTACAGGGCGGTTCTAACTCTCTCCTATAGGGTCACTATAAGTCTGAATTGAGTCGACGGCAATGGGTTAGGTTTGGTTTATTCAACATTTTACTATAAGTCTTAATTGATGCAATAAGGAAGGAGGAAAAAAGTACAGAGATTAGAAAGGAAGAAAGAAAAATGTCTTTTACAGTTGCAAATACAGGTAGTCCCTGACTTATGAAGTTCTGGAGTTATGACGAACCCCACTTATGACCATCTGTTTAGTTTTTTTTTTATACATCATATCGTTAGTAATATGTACTACATACAATGCTGTGATGCGTAATTTACTGATGTTATCATTCTCATGTTCAGTGTTATGTTTTATTGTTCAAAACACTGCCGTATAGCAAGCTATCAAAACTGAAAAAAAGGAGGTATTCAACTTAGGTTAGAACCGACTTATGGAGTCATCAGAACAGAACCCCGTTGTAAGTCAGGAACTACCTGTATTTGCAAATGTAATGACTGTGAATGTAAAAAATCCAAAGAATCTACCGATAAACTATTGTCACTGGATACAAGATCCTTGTACAAAAATTAATTGTATTTCTGTACCCAAAACAACAAGAAAATTAAATAAAAAATAATATCATTTACAATAGGATAAAAATATCAACTATTCATCCAATGAAAATTGTGGGATACCTTTACCTATAAAACTATTACAAGAAAATAAAGATCTAAATAAATCAATTTATGATAAAAGTGGCACAACATAGAATTGGGTAAATGATGATCTTTTCAGTAAATAGTGTTGGAGCAAGTGGATATCTGTATTGAAAAATCCATCACACCATTCACAAATATCAGTTCCAGATGGGCTGTAGATCTAAACATAAAGGTAAAATATGAAGCATCTTATAGGCAACGTAAGAGAATATATTTTATGACTTTGTAGTAGGCAGAGATTTCTTAAATTGGACTTAAAAGTGCTAAGCATAAATAACAGAAAATGTTTCTGTTTGTTAAAGCCAACCACTTATGATATTTCTGTTATAGCAGCACTAGGAAACTGAGGTAAGTAGTCCGTGCTTATCACAGACTGGGAGGTTTGGAATTAAATGTTGGATGGGTCAGGGAATAAGATCAAGGATATGACCATGGAAATGAGTGGTGAGATAGGGTGTGTATCAAACTGGTCTCAGTCAGAAGACAGAAATAATGAGAGTAATTTAAAGAGTAATAAAAAGCAAATATGTCACTTTGATGACTAAGGTGCGCCTGACCCACGCCATGGTCTTTTCAATCATCTCATACCCATGTGAAAGCTGAACAATGAAAAAAGAAGACAGAAGAATTGATTCATTTGAATTATGGCGTTGGTGAAGAATACTGAATGTATCGTGGACTGCCAGAAAACAAACAAATGAGTCTTAGAAGAAGTACAACCAGAATTCTCCATAGAAGTGAGGATGGTGAGACTTCGACTTGCTTAGTTTGGACATGTCATAAGGAAAGACCAATTGCTAGAGAAAGACACATTTGGTAAAGTAGATGATCAGCAGTGGAAAATGAGGAAAACTCTCAATGAGATAGACTGACATAATAGCTTCAACAGTGGGCTCAAACATACCACAGATCATGGAGATGATGCAGAACTGGGCAACGTTTAGTTCTGTTACACACGAAGTTGCCAGAACTCAGAGCCAACTCTGCGGCCACAACCAACAACAGCAGCAGCACATTTAACATTTAAATAAGAAAGTTTAATATTAAGAACTATTAAGCTATGATAGGAGAGTGTCTTAGGCTGGGTTCTCTAGAGAAGCAAAGCCAGTAAAGCATATATATATATATATATATATATATATATATATGTATGTGTGTGTGTGTGTATGTGTATATATACATATATATGTGTGTGTGTATGTGTGTATATATGTATGTAAAGAGATTTATATGAAGGAAATGGCTCACACTGTTTTTAGAGGCTGTAAGTCCCAAGTCCGTGAGGCAGGAAAGAATTCTCCTGATGTACGTAGCTGCAGGGGCTGGGGAATCCAAGATCAGAGGGCTGGAAAGCAGTGCTGCCACAGGCTGTGAAGATCCACCATCTGACTGCCGGGCAAGCTGCTAGCCCAAGTCCCAAGAACTGTAGGCCAGACTAATGGGAGCCATCTGCAGGATTCAGAATAAGCGAAAGCCCTAGCAAGCTGAGCAGGAAGGAAGTAGGCAGAGGAGAACTGGGAGATGAAGGCTGAGGGGGCGGTGAGCCGCCACAGGCCCCACCCCTGCCAGTACCACTCGGCAGATTCCATCATGGAGGTGATCATTTATCAAATTTCAACAGGGAAGTGATCACAACATCATACAACTGCCAAAACACTGAGAATCATGGTCCAGCCCAGCTGACACACAATCTTAACCATCACAGAGAGTAACTATCAAGATGTAGAGAATTCTGAAGGATACTCTAGGACTGAGGGAAAGTACCTAAGAAATGATAAACTTGAAAGAGAAGACCCAAGTCTGGGGTTCAAACTTCGTTGGAAAAGGTATGCTTTCAGCCCACTGGAGGGCAGAGAATTGCCTGGCAAGTAAGAAACAAACCTCTGGGTACAGGCGAGCTGCAGCTTATAGGCAAGCGGGGTGCCTCTGTGGGTGCAGGCCTAGGGCAGAAAATGTCTGCATTTAAAGGCCTTTGAGAAGGAGTCACCAGGCCTGGACCCAGGGCTGCGAGGTCACTGAAGGACAGCACGCTCTGGGTGAGTGGCTGGGGCAGAACACTACTGAATGTCCTCATATATCCACATCACTGACCAACGTCATTGACCATCCATGCAACAGGAGCAAGAAGAAAGGCAGAAATGCTGTAATCTGAACTAGGAAGAGAAGCTCCCTTCTTCTGCATGTCCCTGCAGCGCCCTCTACTGACAAAGTTTAACATCATGTTAACTGTAATGAGAAGGAGCCCTGGTTGCACAATGGTTAAGCACTCAGCTGCCAACCAAAAGGTCAGTGGTTCAAACCCACCAGCAGCTCTGTGGGAAAAGAGACCCCTGGTGATCTGCTCCCCTAAAGACTACAGCCTTGGAGACCCAGTGCCTAAAGAATATAGTCTGTGTACAGTGGACTTGTTCAGAAGGGTGGATTTGGAGCTGAGAGGCAATAAGTTGGTAACTGGCACAGGATGGAAGGAAAAGATCACTAGTAAGGCATGATCGAGTAACTGAGAGGTTAAGGTGTTAGATACATTCTCCTTTCTTATGATGAAGTTACCAAGAATGATAACCAGGCTTGCTGTCTTTTGGGTAGTTATGTTTCAAAGTCCAAAGCCTTAGGAGAACTTCAAGGACTCAGATACAGATAAATGATTTTGGAGAAAATATAATGAAGGCGTAAGCTCTCTGCACACACGCAAAAAAGGAGATGTAAGGAAAGTGACGAGATGGGTGACTGATGAGAAGAGCCTAAGAAATCATCTACTCCAGCATCCTAGCACAGCACACTTTGCAATTAGACTGGCTTGATTTAAATCCTGTTTCCACCTCTGATCAACTGGCATCAGGTGGACTGCAATACTTCGCCTGTAGCTTCTTTATGCTGTGTCCTAGTTAACTTTCTGAGGGCATTGGTGGTTCCATTGTAGAATTCTCACCTTCCATGCAGGAGACCCTGGGTTCGATTCCAACCAACACAGCTTATGCACAACTACCACCTGCCTGTCAGTGGAGGCTTGGTCGTTGCTATGATACTGAACAGGTTTCAGCAGAGCTTCCAGACTAAAAAAGACTGGGAAGAAAGACCTGGTGATCTATTTCCAAAAATCAGCCAATGAAAACCCAATGGATCAGTGTTCCCTGGAGGTGTCTCAGGCCCAATGCACAACTGATGATGGGAACGGAAGGCACAGGACCAGGCAATGTTGCATTCTTCCATGCGTAGGGTTGCCATGAGTTGGGGGCAGACTCCATGGCACCTAACAACAACACAACAGTTATCTTTCTGTAAAGTGGGATTCAACATCTCTACTTATGCTGTAGGATTTTAGGGTTAAATGTGCAAAGTGCTTAACACCTGTCATTACATGAATGTTAGCTGTTACTATCTGTGTTCCCTGCAGGTGTCTCAGGGGACCTAAGGCAGCTAGGAAGAGATTGTGCACAAGGCTCTATTTCAGTGAGAATAAATTTACATTTGTTCTGATGCCAAAAAGAAATAAATTACAAAACCTTTCTGATCTAGTCCAAGAATCTTGCATTTGAGCAAATTGAAAGTAACTCTCTAAAGTCATATGGCCAGTTAGTGGTCCACTCAACTCTTTGGACTTCAAGGCTGCCTTCCTTCCTTCCTTCCTTTTTTTTATATTTTATTTCTTTCCTCTATTTTCCTTTCTAACTTTTCTGCCCGTCTTTGCTGTTACTGTCATCATTGTCACTGGATATGCTTTAGGGAGGAGGGTTCATTCTACTCTGCTCATATTTATAAATTCCTGCCTCCAGAGAGCCTCAAATCCGTAGTATCAGAATTAGAGGACTCACCCATGGCCATCGTTTCTTTATATAGGGTTTAAGGATCCTGTGCGTAAGTTGGGAGCCCTGGGGGTGCAATAGTTAAGCATTTGGCCAAAATGTCAGATCGATAGTTCTAACCCACCAGCCACTCCTTGGAAACCCCATGGGGCAGTTCTGCCCTGTCCTATAGGGTCACTATGAGTTGGAATCGACTCCATGACAATGGTTTTTATTTTTTTATTTTTTTGGTGTTTAAGTTGAGTTGAAATTAATACCTTGGCTGTGCCACAGGGGTGCGATGGGTGTTTTTCCCTATTACTCTGAGGATCAGGATCTTTGTTGCAACAGAAGCATAGGCAGCAGCAGCAGAGGTATGAAAAGGTCCTGGTGAACAATCTGCTACTAGGAGTGCAGACCTCAGCACCATACACGATCACTGCTTTTTATTTTTCTTCTCTGTGTTTTCTTTTTGTTCCTAATAGTGTGCCCTTTTATGAGCGACCACCCGAACAAGGCATAGTTTTTTTTTTTCCCCTGAATGCTCTATACATCGGGAGTCAATGCCTGGTTAAGACACACAACCGACTGGTCAGTGGGTAGTGTCTTTTCCCTGGGCCTTTCATCAGTCACAGCTTCCTTCTAAGGCATACAGACAGGTCTCGGTGAGACACATGACCCCCGGCCACTTTAAGGAGGCACCCCAAACCCATACTCCTATCCTTAAACACCCATTAAGTAATGAAACTTCCAACTTAGTTCAGCTAAATCTATAGCAGAGGTTCTGTAGGATTCAACCATAGAGCACAGAGCAGCAAACTCAAAGCACGGGCTTGCCAGCAAGCAGCGGCTCAAAGTAGATGCTTGCTGTTAAGCAGCAGAGCCAGTTAGCAAGCCAGAGCAAGAGAAGAAAGACCCCCAGAGGTGGTGGTCATCGTCTTGGCAATCTGCTCACTAAGCCAGTTGTAGCCACACTGTATAACTAGAATGAACCCTCACCCAAACCAAGTTTTGGTTCAGATGTTAGACTGATGAACACGCACGCACACACACACACACACACACACCCCAAGAGATTATTCAAAGTTTATTACTTCCATAATTGAGGCCTCTGCAAAACACCGTTTTAATATTCACTCTTAAAAACTTAAAAGTTATGAGATTTTCTGTATGTGTGATATAAATGAAAAGTTTGGTTGAAAAAGACACTAAAGACTTTCATTTCCAGAAAGATGGCGTAGACACTTTCCCCAAGTCCTCCTGCTAAGTACAACTAAAAATCCTGGACATTATATATAAAACAGACATAAGAAGGCATTATATATAAAACAAAAAGAGCTCTGGTGACACAACAGTTAAGCACTTGGCTGCTAACCAAAAGATTGGCGGTTTGAATCCACCTAGCAGCTCTGTAAGAGAAAGACCTGGTAATTTGCTTCCATAAACATTACAGCTAAGGAAACCCTGTGGGGCAGTTCTGCTCCGTCGTATGGGGTTGCTATGACTCAAAATTAACTCTACAGCACCCCAAAACAACAACATATATAAAATAAACATAATGCATGTGTCTTAGTTATCTAGTGCTGTTACAACAGAAATACCACAAGTAGATGATTTTAACAAAGAGGAATTTATTCTCTCACAGTCTAGGAGGCTGGAAGTCCGAATTTAGGGCGTCAGCTCCAGGGGAAGGCTTTCTCTCTGTGTCGGCTCTGGAGGAAGGTCCTTGTCATCAATCTTCCCCTGGTCTAGGAGCTTCTCAGTGCAGGGATCCCGGGTCCAAAGGACACGCCGTTCTCCTGGCTCTTGTTTCTTGGTGGTATGTGGTCCCCCTGTCTCTCTGCTCACTTCTATCTTTTATATCTCAAAAGAGATTGAGTTAAAACACAACCTAATCTTGTAGATTGAGTCCTGCCTCATTAACATAACTGCCACTAATCCCACCTCATTAACATCATAGAGGCAGGATTTACAACACACAGGAAAATCTCATCAGATGACAAAATGGTGGACAATCACACAGTACTGGGAATCATGGCCTAGCCAAGTTGACATATATTTTTGGGAGACACAATTCAATCCATGTCAGCATGTTTTAACTCTATCCTCTGCTCAGGTCTCACAAGGCTGCAATCAAGGTGTCAGCCAGGGCTTGGGTTCTGATTGGGGTCTTGGGGTCTTCTCAGTGCTCATGTGTAAGAATTCATTTCCTGTCAGCTGTAGAACTCATTCTTATGAGTTATTCTTTGAGGCCAGCAAGAGAGCATCTCTCTAATGCTTCCCCTTCTTTTAAAGGGCTTACTTGATTAGGTCAGGCCCACCTAAGAAAATTTTCCCTTTTGATTAACTCAAAGTCAACTGATTAGTAACCTAATCACGGGATTGAAATTTATCATATTCCCAATCCTGTCCCCACGCAAGAGAAGGGGCACACGAGTACCTGCACACTAGGGGTGGGAAACTTGAGGGCCATCACAGAATTCTGCCTACCACAGTAAAGAACATCAAGAAAGGAAGATTCAAAGAGTGGAGGATCAAACACAGCAGACAACTTACGTAAAACACGGTTTTTGAAACACATAGATTTAAACATAGCACAATTTAAATCACATATTTTAAGAAACTTCTTAACAAATTTAACACAAAGCTCTATTTTTAATCTTGCATAACTTCAACAGAAAACTACGAAGCAGGTAAGTAGGGATTTATGGAGCTTAAAGTGAAGTTTAAATTCAAGTTCTTAACACAGGACTAAAATTGAACTCAAGAATCTATTGTCTACATAGCTAGGATTCATAATTAATAGTTAAGAAGCAGAAAATAGAAATCACAAGAATAGAGCCCTTATTTTAGAGTTATAATTAAAAGTATTGAAACAGAAGAGGTTAATGAAAAAAGTGGCACTAAAAATAGAGGAGGGGAAGAGAGGCAAGAACTGGGGGGGTGTTTAGAAATGTGGTTACAGGTAACTCCGAGCTCAAAGGTCAGGAAACAGCGTTTTGGTGACTGTCAGCCTTTTCACTAACGTTAAAAAGTGTAGAATTTGATTGGCTATCATTAAGTCACATGAGAACTAGTTATGATAAGCAGTGACTCTGAGCACATACAAATTTAAGATAAAAATCACCTTTCAGTTCCATTAGGTTATGAAAGGAAAGGAGGCAGGAAAGAAGTGAAGGAGGAAGGAAAATAAACAAAAGAGAGAAGGAGGAGGAGGAAGAAAAGGAGGAGGAGAGGAGGAGGAGGGAAGGAGGAAGAAGAGAAGGGAGAGGGGGAGAAGAAGGAGGAGGAGGAGAAGAGGGGGAGGAAGAAGAAGGAGGAGGAGGAGGGGTGGAAGGGAGGGAGGAAACGAGGAAGGAAAGGAGAAAGGAAGGAAGAAAGTACTCCAGCAACTGAACTTCACTGGGTGCTCTACAACACAGCATTCTTTCTTCTTCTCTCCATTTCCTGGGCGCTCTCCAACCCAGATCATTTTTCTCTTTTCGTCACCTGACTGTTTCTCAGCTGTCTGTAAGTCTTTTATTCAAACCAAAGAGTTGTTGGTATGATTAACCAACCACACTGATGACACTAAAATATTTTCAAGTAGGTTATAAAATGTTAAATAGATGCAAACCATAGTTAGGAGACTGTTAAAATTTTTGAGTTGCTTTAAACTAGTGCTCCTCCATTGGTAGGATGAGCCTGTCCCCTCTTACTAAATATACGAGTCTCAAATTGTATTTAAAGAGTACTTTTAAATAAGAGCTTTATAAATTCTTCTTTACTGTTTCTTTTTTTAAAAATATTTTATTGTGTTTTAGGTGAAAGTTTACACAGCAAACCAGGTTCCATTTAATGATTTTTTTATACAAATTGTTCTGTGACATTGGTTACAATGTTCACAATGTGTCAGCGTTCTCATTATTTGCATTGTTTGTTCTATTTCCCTTTATGGCTTCCCTTCCCCTCCTTGCCTTCTCATCTTTGCTCTTGGGTAAATTTTGACCGTTTGGTCTCATATAGTTGATTGTTTAAGGGAGCACGTTATACTTTACTGTTTCTTAAGTTTGAATTATTACACTGAATGAGGGCAGGGAAAAAGATTAACATCGTGAAGTATACCCATTCTGTCAGAACCTCCCCCCCTCCATCCCCCAATCTTTGTCCCAGGGTGGAGACATCCACCCAGGGGATAAGAGACTGGAAACCCGTCAAGAAATCGAGAAGAGACTGGCACAGAAGCAGCAGAAAATCTGGACCTGGTAGAAGGCAGAGCAGTCAGCAGTGACCTGGAGAAACAGCAGCAGAGCCCAGGAGAAGCAGAGGCCGACACCCACTGAGCAGAGAAGCAGCAGCAGCGCAGTCTGTGAGGAGTGGGCCAAGAACTGTACTGCTTAGGGCGACGACAGCAGCAGAAGCAGCAGGACCACGAGCAGGTCCGGGCAGCGGCAGAAACCCCAGCTGAGAGCTGTAACACTCGTCTGCTGGAGACCTGGGCAGCACGTCCTTAACATCCAGTGCAAAAGCAGTAGTTGCACAAGGCCCAGAGGGCTGCCCAGTCCATTCCACAGAGCAAAGCGGTGAGCCTGGGGCAGCCCAGGCAGGGGTCGCCGGCAGAAGTGCTCTGCTGCCAGAGCTAAGAGCTGTTGTGATGCCGGCCTAGAGCTGGGGCTGGCCCAGGGCTGGCCCAAAGCTGCTGGTTGAGAGCTAGACCAGTAAGCAACAGGGGTAGAGCCAGCCAAGAGGAGCTGCAGAGAGAGAGAGAACCAGCGCCTGAACTGTCTCACACCTGCTGACACCTGAGCCAGGAGGTTTCTGCCAATGCAAAGTGGGCATAGTAGAGTAGTCTTCAAACCCTCTAGAGTCTTTCGAGCTTGAGGGGACCGGCTCACCATGGTCCTACTATTTGCTGTCTGTTTTCTGTGAGTAATAAAATGGGTTTCACTTTGCCAACACTGTTCAAGTGTCTTGTGTGTGCAACTCAACTGGACCAGATGGATTTAACACCCATGGTGGGATTAATGCTACTGGTTGGGGTCCTCATCCTTATAATTATGTGGCTACTTGGGATCTTAGGACTGCCTTTGAGACAACCTGCAACACTTGGGTTGTAGTCTTAACCCTACAAAGAGAAAAACGATGTGTTTGAATTAAATAGTCAAAAAGGAAAAATAGAGTAGGGTTAAATGAGACAAAGAAAAGGGTAAAAAATAAAATATAATAAAAAGGAAAGGGATATTAATGTTTATGAAATTCATATACTGTATTTTGATAACCAGACTCAGAAAAAGAACATGTAGGAGATAACAGAATATGAAAATATGTAAATTAAAATGGAAAACACACAAAAAATAAAAAGATAGGGAAGAAATCTTTCCTATCAAATGACTTTATTGGTCAGAGAGAGAGAAAATGTCCTCTGTGGAGACACTGTATATTGTTCAGTGTGGCTCCTCAAAGCTGCCATGTATGGTTGTTCGAGTTGTGTACTGCACAAGAGTGCCACATTTAATTGAGTTCCATTCACATCACAGACATTATGGTACTCAGTCTCGAATGCGGCCTCCACTGATCCTTTCTTCCTGGTATTATGCCCATGTGTAGTTCTCTCCCACACTGAGCAAGGTTGACTGTGTAACCAACAGGATATTGTGGAATGATAAAAGACATTGAGGTGTCCACCTTCTTTCTCAAATCACTCGCTCTGGAGCCAGATGCCACGATGTTAGGACACTCAAGCCGACCTAAGGAGAAACCCACTTGGTGAGAAACTGAAGCCTCCTTCCAACAGCCATTTGAGAGAGCCTCGTTGGAAACAGATCCTCCAGCCCCAGTCAAACCTTCACATGACTGCAACCCTGGCTGACATCTTGACTGCAATTTCAGAAGAGACCTCAAGCCAACACTACTTATCCAAGCTGCTTCCAAATTCCTAATCCACAGAAAGTACGTGCAAAAATAAATGTATATTATTGTTTTAGGATGTTAGGTGGTTTTTCAGGTAATTTATTAGGCAGCAATGGATAACTAATACAGACATCTTCATTATTTTAGATAATTTCTATATTTATTATGATTATTTTCCAACAGATGACATTAATGTATCTTATTCTAACAAAATCAGTATATTATAATTTTCCGACATATGAAAGATAAGGGTTATTTTATAACCTGATTGGCAGTTTGCATTCCACTTTCTGAGAGGTATGATCATTGAAAGAAGGGTGGTATATCAAGCGCCTTAATTGCTAGAGTCATGGGAGGAGGAAGAAGAATTTGAAGCAGTATTGGAGAGGAAGAAGGAGACTCACTTCCTGCTCTCAGGACATGGGTATGACAGAACAGCAGCTCTACTTGGAAGAGTTGGGGAAGTGATATCCTCACGGGAGCCCACATTCAATGAAGGCAGAGAGGGGAAGGGAATAGCTGAGAGAAAGTTTTCCAAAGGACCAGAGGAAAGGCTTGGGAAAGGGAGAAGGGGAGATAGGCAGCGGCAGCTGATGGGATAATCATTTGCGGGAGAACAACTAGAGATGAGAGGTTAACAGGATTTCAGGTGAAATTGAAGTGATTGGGGATACTAGGCGTCTTCCCAGCCATGGTAGCTGCCACTGTGATCAGATTGCTTTTGGTGGTGGGGGGAGGGAGGGGGGCAAAGTGAAGTCCTGAAAAGGACAATATTTTTCTCATGTTGTGAGCCTTTGAGTGACCATATCGGCTAGAAGATCTCCATCTTTGCAACTGTAAAAAAGGGAAAGTTGAATGTTTGTAGCAGCATTATGCACAACAGTCAAAAAGTGAAAACAACCCAAATGTCGATCAACAGATGAATGGGTAATTCAAATGTGGTGTACATGTACCATGGAAAATTATTTAGCAATAAAAAGGAATGACGGACTGATACATGCTACATCATGGATGAATTTTGAAAATACTATGCTAAGTGAAAGATGCTGGACACAAAAGACCATTGTTATGTGACTCTGTTTATAGTAAAGGTCTAGAAAAGGGAAATCTATAGTCATAGAAAGAGCCCTGGTGGCACAATGGTTAAGAGCTCGGCTGCTAACCAAAAGGTCGGTAGCTCAAACCTACCAGCCATTCGTTGAGAACCCTATGGGCCAATTCTACTCTGTCCTATAGGGTCGCTATGAGTTGGAATCGACTCGACGACAATGGGTTTTATAGTTATAGAAAGTAGATTAGTAGTTGCCCAAGGCTGAGGGTAGGGTAGAGGGGAAGAGCTAGTGATTCCTAATGCATTTGTGAAATAAAGGAATATTCATTATCTGAGCAAAGAGAAAAGACTAAGGGTCATAAACACGGATTAATAAGAATTCTTTACCATCAGAATATATCACAAGACATGCATGGAAAGTATGAATGCATCATTAATGTATTTCTGTTCCTAAATAGGGATTTCTTTTGAGGGGTGATGAAAGTGTTCTAAAATTGATGGTGGTGATTGTTTCACAACTCTATGAATAGACTAAAAACCACTGAGTTGTACATTTTAAATGGGAGAAGTGTATGACATGTGAATTGTATCTCAATAAAAAAAGAGGACAATAACTCCTGTTCTAATCAAACAAAAGAGTATGGATGGGAGAATGCTCTGGAGAACTAGTACCAAACACACAGGAGATCACTAAAGCAAGACAAAGGGACACTTTCTTTGGAGGGTTCAAAGAAAAGGGCTAGTATTTTGGGACTGTTCATAACTGACTTATGGAATACATAGATAAAGACCATATGGGTTCAAGGAACTTTTACAATTTTAGTTCTATGAAAGAATATTCGTATAAGTCTATTCCATTTTTTTGTCAGGACTTGCTCTGCAGATTCCGTTTCATGCACAAGAGGGCGCTGTGCACCAAGTAAAGCTTGTTCACAGCTGCTGGAACGAAGCAAATATAATTTCAATGAAAAAACAAAACACCATCAAAAACAACTGAAGTTTAAAAATCCCATTAAAATATATGAATTAATATGTATTTTATGCTTATGAGTGCATAAAATATCTCTGGAAGTCAAGCACATAACATGGACATGGGTGAGGAGAATTTTTGCTGTATAATCTTTTATGCTTTTTACATTTTGAATTATGTAGAATTGTGCTATTTATTCAGAATATTAAAGAAAAATAATACCTTATAAAGAAAATTATTTTATGCCTTATTTAGACTAAGATATGAAATTGAGAAAAGGGATATGGAGAATATATGCAAACTATAAAGAGATTATTCAAATATGTTTCTTAAAATGACTGCCAATGCATACTAATACCTTTTTAAAAAATATATTCTTCTAATGAACTCAACGGTTTTCCGGTGTATTATTAATTTTTTTTACCATTCTTTTTAATTTTTTTTATATCACATATAACCCATTGCCACTGAGTCGATTATAACTCAAATCACATATAAAAACTAAAGCAAACCCACTGCCATCAAGTCGATTCCAACTCACAGCGACCCTATAGGACAGGGTAGAACTGCCTCATAGGGTCTCCAAAGCAGTAAATCTTTTTGGAAACAGATTACTTCACATAAAAACCAAAAAAAACCAAGCCTGTTGCCACTGAGTTGATTCTGACTCATAGTGACCTTATAGGACAGAGTAGATCTGCCCCATAGAGTTTCCAAGGTGGATTCAAACTGCCGACCTTTTGGTTAGCAGCTGAGCTCTTAACCTCCGCGCCACCAGGGCTCCGCTTCACATGTAGGGAAGATAATTAGTTTCATTATTTTTCAACTTTCTATTATCAAAATTTTCAACACAAAGGTTGACAGACTAGTACAATAAATACCTACTATTCTTGATTTAACAATTATTAACATTTTGCTTTATTTAACTCTCTGCCTCTGTATGTACATGTGTAGGTGTGTTCATTTTTTTTCCAGATGCTCTACTCCTGTATTAAAAGGAGCTCCTGGGTGGCGCAAATGGTGAAGCACTCCACTTCTAATTGAAAGATTGGTTTGAATCCACCCAGGGCACCTTGGAAGACAAACCTATCTGCTTTCAAAAGGTCACAGCTTTGAAAACCCTAAGGAGCAGTTCTACTCTGCACGTATGGGGTCCCAAGAGTCAGAATTGACTGGATGGCAAGTAACAACAACAACCCCTATTTACAAATCATATATTTGACAAGGGACTTATATCCAGAATATAGGAAGCACTCTTAGACCTCAACAATAAAAGGACAACAAAACGATTAAAAAATTGACAGGAGATTTGCGTAGACATTTCTCCAAAGAAGAAATACGAATAGCCTAAAAAGATCCTCGATGTCCTTAGTCCCTAAGGAAATGCAAATCACAACCACAAAGAAATATCATTCACCCCTACTAGGATGACTATTATCAGAAAAATGGAAAATAACAAGTGTTAGCAAAGATGGGGAGAAATTGAAACTCTCATCCATTGCTGGCGGAAATGTGAAATGGTACAGCCACTGGGGAAAACAGTTTGGCGGTTCCTCAAAAAGTTAAAATAGAATTACAGTATGATCCTATCTTTTTAATGGCCTCTTTCTTTCTTCATGTATGATGTCCTTGATGTTTTCCCACAACTTGTCTGGTCTTCGGTCATTAGTGTTCAACGCATCACATCTATTCTTGAGATGGTCTCTAAATTCAGGTGGAATATACTCAAGGTTGTACCTTGGCTCTCTTGGACTTGTTCTAATTTTCTTCAGTTTCAACTTGAACTTGCATATGAGTAACTGATGGTCTGATCTGCAGTCGGCCCCTGGCCTTATTCTGACTGATGATATTGAACTTTTCCATTGTCTCTTTCCACAGATGTAGTCAATTTGATTCGTGTGCATTCCATCTGGCAAGGTACACATGTATAGTCACTGTTTTTGTTGGTAAAAAAACAGTATTTGCAATGAAGAGGTTGCTGGTCTTGCAAAATCCAATCATGTGATCTCCGGCATCATTTCTATCACCTAGGCCATATTTTCCAACTGCTGATCCTTCTTTGTTTCCAACTTTCACATTCCAATAACCAGTAATTATCAGTGCATCCTGATTGCATGTTCAGTCAATTTCAGACTGCAGAAGTTGGTAAAAATCTTCAATTTCTTCATCTTTGGCCTTAGTGGTTCGTGCGTAAATTTGAATAATAGTCGTATTAACTGGTCTTCCTTGCAGGTGTATGGATATTATACTATCACTGACAGCATTGTACTTCAGAATAGATCTTGAAATGTACTTTTTGACGATGAATGTAACGCCATTCCTCTTCAGGTTGTCATTCCTGGCATAGTAGACCATATAATTGTCCAATTCAAAATGACAAATACCAGTCCATGTCAGCTCAGTAATGCCTAGGATATTGATCTTCATGCGTTCCATTTCATTTTTGACGACTTCCAATTTTCCTAGATTCATACTTCATACATTTCAGGTTCCAGTCACCAATGGATGTTTGCAGCTGATTCTCCTCATTTTGATTCATGCCACATCAGCAAATGAAGGTCTCGAAAGCTGGACTCCATCCATGTCATTAAGGTCGACTGTACTTTGAGGAGGCAGCTCTTCCCTAGTCATATTTTGAGTGCCTTCCAACCTGGAGGGCTCATCTTCCGGCACTATATCAGACAATGTTCTGCTACTATTCATAAGGTTTTCACTGGGTAATTCTTTTCAGAAGTAGACTGCCATGTCCTTCTTCCTGTCTTAGTCTGGAAACTCAGCTGAAAACTGTCTGCCATGGGTGACCCTGCTGGTATTTAGATACCAGTGGCATAGCTTCCAGCATCACAGCAACACACAATTCGAGAAGACAAAGTAAAATATTATTATGACATGTGCAAAGACCTGGAGATAGAAAACCAAAAGGGAAGAACACGTTTAGCATTTCTCAAGCTGAAAGACTGAAGAAAAAATTCAAGCCTCGAGTTGCAATACTGAAGGATTCTATGGGGAAAATATTAAATGATGCAGGAAGCATCAAAAGATGGAAGGAATACACAGAGTCACTATATGAAAAAGAATTGGTCAATGTTCAACCATTTCAGGAGGTAACATATGATCAGCAACTGATGGTACTGAAGGAAGAAGTCCAAGCTGCACTGAAGGCATTGGTGAAAAACAAGGCTCCAGGAATTGATGGAGTACCAATTGAGATGTTTCAACAAACGGATGCAGCACTGGAAGTGCTCACTCGTCTATGCCAAGAAATTTGGAAGACAGCTACCTGGCCAGTCAACTAGAAGAGATCCATATTTATGCCTGTTCCCAAGAAAGGTGATCCAAATGAATGTGGGAATTATTGAATAATATCATTAATATCACATGCAAGCAAAATTTTGCTGAAGATCATTCAAAAGTGGCTGTAGCATTATATTGACAAAGAACTGCCAGAAATTCAAGCCAAATTTAGAAGAGGACGTGGAACCAGGGTTATCATTGCTGATGTCAGATGGATCATGGCTGAAAGCAGAGAATACCAGAAAGAGGTCTACCTGTGTTTTATTGACTATGCTAAGCCATTAGACCGTGTGGATCATAACAAATTATGGATAACATCGAGGAGAATGGGAATTCTGGAACACTTAATTGTGCTCATGAGGAATCTGTACATGGATCAAGAGGCAGTTGTTTGATCAGAATAAGGTGATACTGTGTGGTTTAAATTCAGGAAAGGTGTGTGTCAATGTTGTATCCTTTCACCATACCTGTTCAGTCTGTATGCTGAGCAAATAATCCAAG
>NW_004443995.1:15111555-15163736 GCF_000243295.1 Trichechus manatus latirostris
CACTTACTGATGAAGATCAAAGACCACAGCCTTCAGTATGGATTGCACCTCAGCATAAAGAAAACAAAAATCCTCACAACTGGACCAATAAGCAACATATGATAAAAGGAGAAAATATTAAAGTTGTCAAGAAATTTCATTTTACTTGGATCCACAATCAACACCCTGGAAGCAGCAGTCAAGAAATCAAAAGATGTATTGCATTGGCCAAGTCGGCTGCAGAAGATCTCTTTAAAGTATTAAAAAGCAAAGATGTCACCTTGAGGACTAAGGTATGCCTGACCCAAGCCATGGTGTTTTCGATCACCTCTTATGCATGCAAAAGCTGGACAATAAATAAGGAAGACCGAAGAAGAATTGATGCCTTCGAATTGTGGTGTTGGCCAAGAATATTGAATATACCACGGACTGCCAAAAGAACGAACAAATCTGTCTTGGAAGAAGTACAACCAGAATGTTCCTTAGAAGCAGTGATGGCAAGACTACATCTCATATACTTTGGACATGTTGTCAGGAAGGATCAGTCCCTGGGGAAGGACATCATGCTTGGTAAAGTAGAGGGTCAGTGAAAAAGAGGAAGACCCTCAACAAGATGGATTGACACAGTGGCTGCAACAATGGGCTCAAGCGGAGCAACAATTGTGAAGATGGTGCAGGACCGGGCAGTGTTTCGTTCTGTTGTGCATAAGGTCTCTATGAGTTGGAACCAATAAGACTGCACCAAACAACAACCATATGATCCGGCAATTCCACTTCTAGCTATATCCCCCAAGGACTTGAAAGCAGATACTTGTACACCTTTGTTCACTGCAGCACTATTCACCATAGCCAAAGGGTGGAAACAACCCACATGTCCACCATAGATGAATGAGTAAACAAAATGAGGTATATACGTACAATGGAATATTATTCAACCATAAAGAGAAATAAAGTCCTGATACATGCCACGACATGTATGAACCTTGAAAACATTACACTGAGTAAAATAAGTCAGACACAATAAGACAAATATTGTATGATCCTACTTATATGAAATATCTGGATTAGGCAAATTCATAGAGGCCAAAGTTTAATAGTGGTTACCAGGGGTAGGTGGGAGATGAAAGGGGGAGTTTTTGCTTAAGAGGCACCAAGTTCCTAAAAGGCCTTCACATCTTTCAGTGACTGTAAACTCTTAATTCTCTGCATTAAGTTCCTTCCTGTTTTCAATGCTTAGAGTGGTTTAAGTTAACTGCAACTGGGAACTGACACAGGGGCCAAGACTCACGTCTTCTGAAACATCCTTTTTCTACTCTCACATTGTAAAACTGTTAAAGAAAATTTGGGGAGAAAGAGGAAAAATGCCCAAAAACCCTGTTATTTCCCTGTTTTTGCCTGAATGTGCAGTTGTATTCTACTTTGTACATTCTCTAATGTCACAAGTATTTTCCCAGGTGTTAAGCATCTGAATTGTCATGCTTAACAACTGCATAATATTCCTTCAAATATTTAAAAATACTAAATGATAATATCCAATTATTGCTACAGGTGTGGGGAATGGAACACTATCATATACTAGCAACAGGAACATAAGTTGGTACAATTCTTGTAAAGATCAGTTTATCAATACAGTTTTAAAGCCTTTGAATTGTATTTAACTTTCAACCTAGCAATTACACTTCAAGGAAGTTGACCCTAAGGAACTAATCAAAGATGTGCACAAAGATTCATCTCCAAGGAGTTAGAACGTATCCAATAATTGAAGATTGATCAAATTGTATGTACATACGTATGTAGCCATTTATGGGAACAATCAAGAATCAGGGGTCAAGAAGCTACTGTGTCAATGGTTGAATCCAGGACCACACAGGGCATGATCGGGATATTGGAAAGCTACCACCACAGCTGTTGGCTTCAGTAATACACCACCTGAGCTGCGGACCAAGAATGAGGAATCCATTGCTTTATCTGGTTCATGCTAATTGCTAGATTTAACAAAGTTGATGTCTCACAGAGTTCTGCCTCTGTCCCTGATGAACTGTTTAAGTGAATCTGACTGGTCCAAAGTCCATGACATGCAGAACCCTAGCTGCATGGAAGTCTGGGAAATGCACTTTTTGTTCTTCCAGATTCTGAAGTACAGGAGGGCACCCTAGAAAGAGACTGGATCAGCTATTCAGCAAGCAATGTTTCATAGATCCTTTATTTCCTTGATGATAACCATTAAGAGTCTGTCAACTGAATTATTGGTTTGACACTGATAAATCTGAAGATCGTGCAGGATTTTCTGTTTGCCCTGCCTGATCTGCCCTCTGCCCTTCTCTGTTTTGCCATGTGCCCTGCAAAGCTGGTCTCTATGTGTTACATCTCCTGAGTGGGAGAGGTGGGAGTATTTACTCTCCCGACTCTTCCCTGCTAGTCTGAGTTTAGCAGTGTTTGTGTCTTTCTACCTAAGGCCAAAGTGTCTATTGGTAGACTTTCTCCACCAGATACATCTGTTGTTGAGTATCAGCAACGGCTCCCTCCATTTGTCCCTTTAGGCCTAGAAATGGTAATGACTTCTTACCGTTGCTAGTCAAAAAAACCAGTTGCCATCGAGTCGACTCTGACTCATGGTGACGCCATGTATGTCAGAGTAGAACTGTGCTCCATAGGTTTTCAATAGCTAATTTTACAGAAGTAGATTGTGAGGTCTTTCTCCTGAAGTGTCTCTGGGTGGACTCAAACCTCCAACTTTTCAGTTAGCAGCTGAGAACCATTTGCATCAACCAGGGACTCCGCTGTTGCTAGTCACCAGGTGCTTAACCATCCCTTGTTTGTTCCCTTAACCCTACTCCAGATATGAAATAGGCCTTTCATTCAACTCACTTCAGTTATCCCTCTGAGGGTGCCACCTTTTCCTGCTAGGAATGTGACTGATAAATGATGGATAAGACATAGTTCTTACTCTAAAATGCATACAGCTGGAAAGATAGAAACATAACCATTACAAAGGCCAAATATGAGAAATATGTGAAAAAAGTTGTCAATTATGTGACTTTCAGAGGAAGAAATTACACCCCTGGGTGGGGGAGTTGAGGGAAATCCTCCTAGAGTTGTTTAAAATGGAACTTGAATGTTGGAGAAAGAACAGTACTTACCTCACAGTATTATTATGAAGATTAAATGAGAATATATATATACAGCAGTGTCTTAATAACTGTTGAAACCTTTGTAATTGATAAGGACACACTGCTAAACTCATAGACCCAGGCTTAGAACCATCTCCTGACTTTCAGTAGCCTACTCTTACCATGATTTGGATTGTTGTTCTGACACTTTAAAGCCCTTAATTCTCAATGCACTTGAGTTCCATTTGGTTCTCAGGACCCTCCATTCTTGGCCTTATCTCTTGACACTCAACTCAGCCTTTGTGGTAGCCAGCTTCTAAGATGGCTCCTCCGGTTGGCACAATCGGTTAAGTGCTTAACTATTAACTGAAAGGTTGACGGTTCAAGCCCACCGAGGGTGCCCCAAAAGATCACAGCCTAAAAAACCCTATGGAGCACAGTTCTCCCCTGCACACGTGGGGTTGCCATGAGTTAGAACTGACTCGAAAGCAACTGGTTTGGTTCTGGTTTTAAGATGGCTCCCAGTGGTCCTTACATCCTAGAATTTTTGCCCATGTCAGTCTCCTTCTGCAAAGTGGATGTATGACCCATAGAGCACAGCAGATTACAGTTTGTGACTTCCAAGGCTAGGTCATAAAGTGCATTGCAGCTTCCGCTTGGTCTCTTGTCCCACTAGCTCTGGGGAAAGCTAGCTGCCATGCCATGAAGATACTGAGCAGCCTGTGAAGAAGCCCACGTGGAGAGAACAGAGGCCTCCCCCTGCCACCCCCTAAAGGCAGCACTAACTTGCCAACTATGTGAGTGAACCACCTTTGAAACAGATCCTCCAGCCTCAGATGACTGTAGTCTGAGCTGATTTGATCGGTCTCAAGGGAGACTGAGCTAGAATTGCCCAGCCAGTATGCTTCCAAATCACTGACCAGGGAACTGAGAAAGGATAGATGCCTATTACGGTGCAAATGGTTAATGCAGTCGGCAGCTAACTGAAAGACTGGCGGTTTGATTCTACCCAGAAGTGCCTTGGAAGAAAGGTCCTAGCACTCTCGCTCTACTTTTGAAAAATCAGTCATTGAAAACCCTATGGAGCATAGTTCTACTCTGCACACAGTCACCACAAATCGGAATCCACTTGATGGCAACTGGTTTTCATTATTGTTCTAAGCCACTACGTTTTGGTTTCTTACATAGCCTGAGATAATACAATCTTCATGACCCTCCAGCCAGTACACAATTCTCCTTATTCTGCCTCATCTTTTCCTGTCTTTTTTATACCTTGTCTCTGCTCCCAAAACAGAGTCCCAAAACCCTTTGTTCCGATTTTTCTCTTCTGGGATGTCTCCTTTTCTTCCATACCCATTGCTGTCGAATCGATTCTGACTCATAGTGACCATATAGGACAGAGTAGAACTGCCCCATATGGTTTCCAGGGCTGTAATCTTTACAGAAGCAGACTGCCACATCTTTCTCCCACAGAATGGTTGATGGGTTCGAACCGCTGACCTTTGGTTAGCAGCCAAGTGCTTAATCACTACGCCACCAGGGCTCCTTTTTCTTCCATCGCACTAATCTTACTAATCCTTCAGTTAAGCTCATTCTCCATCTCCAGGAAGCCTTTCTTGACTACAACACTTTGACAGTCTTTTCTTCAGTAGCTCATAGTTGGTACCACAAAAGTATGTTATTTACTGCCCTTTATCATTTATTATGAGGAACTCCAGTGGCACAGTGGTTAAGCTAACAGGAAGGTCTTAACAGGAAGCTATCAACAGGAAGGTCGGCGGTTCCAACCCACCAGTGGCTCCAAGGGAGAAAAGACCTGGCGATATGCTGTCATAAAGATTACAGCCTAGGAAACCCTATGGGGCAGTTCTACTCTGTCCTGTAGGGTTGCTATGAGTAGGAATTCACTCTATGGCACACAGTAACATCGTTTATTATCTCACTTGTATTAATTTCTAAGACAAAGATGATGTAATAGATTTCTTTAGTATTCCTCACAGCAGATAGCATAGTACTACACATGTAGCAGCCACTCTAGTTAAATGACTTAATTTTTAATAGGTCACCATCCATTAGAATCAAAATCTTTCTTCTCCTCAGTCTGAATTCCAAAGTTACTGCTTTGTCTGAGGATTGAAATAAGCAACTTTCAAATTTATTGTTTTTTATGAAGTTGACCAGAAAGTATTTTAGAGGCATATAAGGTAATATATTTTACATACAAAAGGAAAATCTAAGCAGGGATTGCTAAATGAATGTATTAAGGTCATAGCATGTGACAGTGTTAAGACTACAACCCAAGTGTTGCAAATGAAATTCTGTTTTTACTAGGATCCTGATGCCCCACTCAACAAAATCCAGTATTTCTGTTCCTCTCAGCATACTGTTTTTCCCAGTGGAGATGCCAATTTAATGGCTCCTGGAACACAAAAAGTTATGGTCAACAGAAGTGGCAATATACTTCCCTGCCAGAAAACAGCTTCAGAAACACATCAAGACTTTAATTTTAGAAATGCAATTATTGTTGGAGTAAACACTGCCCATACAATTGCAAATTAAACTTTAAAAACATTGTTTGGTATATATAAAAGACATTCAAATTAATTAATTAATACCACATCTCAGAATGTGGGTTTTTGGATTTATTTTCTATACCACAATACTCTGCACAAGGAGTCCTGGTGGTGCAATGGTTAAGTGCTGGCTGCTAACCGAAAGGTCAGGTGGTTAGAATCCACCAGCCCCTCTGTGGGAGAAAAGATCTGTCGATCTGCTCCTGTAAAGATTCAGCCTAGGAAACCCTATCGGGCAGTTCTACTTTGTTCTATAGGGTCGCTCCGAGTTGTGATCTACTCGACGGCACACAACAGCATATTCTGTTCACATGAGGTCACCATGAGTCAGAATCGACATGTCCGGTTCTGCACCACATAGACCACAAAATTAGAAACTCAACTGAGCCTAGCTTTAATCATCAACAATAACCACGAGTAATAAAATTCTAATGAAGTTTATAAGCACATTTGAAAAATTAATTTTCTATAGGTGTTGTCATGGATTGAATTGTGTCCCCCAGAAATATCTCAACTTGGCTGGGTCATGATTCCCAGTATCGTACCATTTTGTAATCTGATGTGATTTCATATGTGTTGTAAATTCAATCACTATGAGCTAATAAGATGGATTAGCGGCAGTTATACTGATGAGGTATACAAGGTGGGATAGTGTCTTAAGCCAATCTCTTTTGAGATATAAAAGAGAGACGCGAACAGAGACACATAGGAACCTCATACTACCAAGAAAGCAGTGCCGGGAGCAGAGTGCGTTCTTTGGACCCGAGGTTCCTGTGCAGAGAAGCTCCCAGACCAACGGAAGACTGATGCATCACAAGCACCTTCCTCTAGAGCCAAGAGGGAAATCTTTCTCCTGGAACTGATCCCCTGAATTTGGACTTGTAGCCTACTAGACTGTGAGAGAATAAATCTCTTTGTTGAAGCTATCCACTTGTGGTATTTCTGTTATAGCAGCACTAGATGACTAAGACAGGTTTTCATTTTATTAAAAAAATAGTTTTGTGTAACATTAAAATAGGGCAACTAAAGGGGACTGTTACCCAATCACAACAGCAAAATGCCTCCCATCACTAACACAGCTGTTCAGTGTGCAACAGCGCACATCCACAGAATTGACAAAATTCTGTGAAATAGTTATTCATGAATACACTAACAAAACTGCAATTTAAAGTGGTTCTGTATCAGAGAAGGTAGTTTGTGTGTTTTCTCCACAAAGAAGTTTTATGCAAATGCCCACAAATTTCACCATTTACAAGGTGACAGAAAGACAGGTAAGGGGACAATGACTTCGAAGAAGATAACCTCAGCCTCCTTAAACTTCCCAAATACGATTCAATGAAAGAGTTGCAAAATGCTGGGCTGAGTGTGCCAAAAGACTGACTTAGGGCAATTCTTGAGGTTTTATGAAATACTGGAGATGTTCGAAAATTCTCATTGAAATGAAAAAGCCCAGTTAATAAATAGGGTCATTTCCTAGGTCATGTTTTATGTAGAAAGCATATTTTCTGATGGAAAACATTGCACACAGGCCCTTATTTGTCATTTTACCCCCCGACACAGGGTAGTACTGGCTAGCAGAGGAACAACATGGGCATATGCATATAACAACAGTCTCCTAGTTAGAGCACAACTGTCATGTGACAGCATGATTTAGTAAGACTTTTGTTGCGGAAAACAAGTGACCCTATAGAAATAGGACTGGAAAGTACAGTTAATGACAGAATTAGGTTTTTGGTCCAGAAAAACTCTAAGGAAGGGTTGAAAATATAAATTTATATGTTCTCACTACTAGACAATCTCGGTATCCAAATGGTCTACTTAAGCTCTGGAAGCCAAACTGTTTGAAAAGTTTTATTTGGTAGCAGAAAACATCTACAACTGGATCTTTACAAAAGAACTTGTGCAAGAGAGGAGAAATACATTTATACATAAGATTTTGCTGTTGGAATTTGGGATAATTATCAACCATGGATTTAGCTTACAAGAAGGCACACAAAATCGTTATGTGTAATTATGTAAAGGAAGCAGAAGCTACACTTATCCCATGTCTAATTAGTTTGTTACAACTCATGTTAGAAACTACGCTGAACTTAATGAAAGACAACTGTATGGACTAGAAGACTAAGTTATTTCAAACTGTAGTGATATATAGACACATTCAGACGGGCTAAAAACAATTATCTCAAAAACCATGACTACTGATTTCTCATCATATCAACTCTATGACGTCTACAACATTCATTTACCTCATGGTTTTTCACCTCCTAGCTGTCATTTTCAAAATTATATACAAATTTACATATATTAGACATTATTGACAGTAATTGTTACGTTAGGACATAAGTCTCTGTGTAACCACTTAGACATATGTACAGTCTCTGTCACTGGCCTGATAGCATATCTGACAATGGAGAGCAGATCTACTAGACTGACCCAGACAAGATAGGAAGGATCAGCCCACTTTGTTTCTGAAAGTCTAAAGGCTTTGTATTCATTCAAAATACAAATACCAATACCTTCAAGAGGCCAAAATCAACAGGCACTAAATGTGTTTGGGAACACCCAAGAACTGCGATCAGTGTCTGGTGTAATGTACAGGCATAAAGTAGTTAACATTTTAATATAAAAACACTGTTTTCCCTGAAGGGGGGAAGCAGACAACATCTCACTAGTAAAAAAGAAAAACAAACACTGGTATTCAATTTCCAGTTTAAATACATTTATGAACATTGTGACCCCCCCCACTAATTAAATATCGAGTCCAGAACAAATTATGACTTAAATATACAACAGTATTTCTATATCAAATTTAGTCTACGATTAAATGTTATATATGCACGTAGATATAAATATTTGTATATTTATATCTATATATATACTCATAGTACCTTAATGGGATTCTCTAAAATGCTCACAGTAGATAATATGGTATTAAGAAAAACAAAGATATAAATTTATAAACTAGAGTATAGATAAAAACATCTTTTACAGCTTACTTCTGTGATACCTTCCATGGGTTAAAATAGCTTAAGTTCTTCAAGTCCGAATTTTGATTTCTGAAAGCAGAAATGTGCTTTGGTATTCAAACCTTCATACAAGTTTAGTTTTTCAAATTAAGGAATAAAAACATAGAGAACATCAAACATGTGGGGGGAGAAAAGCAAAAAAAAAAAAAAAAACTTCTAATCTGGGACTTCGTAACTGTCACTTGATTAACCAGTGGTTTTCAAGAGAACCCTGCTTGAAACCTAGCTTCTTGGAGGTGAGTTAGGGGTATTAAAAGGATTTGATCTAATTTTGCTTTTATAAGTGTATCTTTTAAAAACTTAATGCATATTTAATGATTTACATACCCTTATTATAGGGTCGCTGTGAGTCAGAATTGACGGAACCTAACAACAACATTTCACCATACTGGAGACTCCTGGTGATAACTCCCACTACCACCAGGATAACTTGTTTTTGTATAGGCCTTGGTGTACAACTGCAGCTATCTTTATATAAAGACTCTCCTGAGATGTGTGTTTAAAACCTGTTACTATCTGCACTAACTTATATTTGTGCCAATCAGACTTTCCTTGAAACCATGGAAATAAAACAAGGTACAGAAGTAAACTGGCTGCTGAGGTTTCATCAACTATAATCCCAATTTCACTTTTATGTTATTGAGAAATCTTAATATTCTTAGTAATGGATTAAGTAAACATTATAAATGTGAACTCAAAATTCATACATACTGATAAAATGGACTTTGCAGGCTTTATGTACTCAGGTTACACATAAAATTTTATTAAAAGAAGATTCTACTGCTAAAAAAAAGTTTGGAAAATAATGCTGTATAAGAAACTGCCGTTTAATAATACAATATTTAATGTGATTTAGTTTTCTAAAAGAAACCACCTTTCTAATACTCTTCAATTCCTGAATTATGTTGTATAATGAGACAATTTCTACAAATCGGAGTGTTGCAGCTCTTCATAAAAAAGTAACTTGTAAAAAATTAAGGAGAAATTACACTAAAAATATTCACAATTGTTTTAGTCTCTTTCAATATACAGCTTTCAACCATGATTTTTATTTTTTAATTATTCATATATTTATTGTTGGGTTTTAAATCTCAAAATATGTTCATGCTCCAGGTAATACAATTTAGTGTCTTCACACATCAAATGTGTTGTGCGTTTTGACAGTTTAGGCACATTTTAATGATTTCAGATTTCATGGTTTTATTATAAAACAGCTTATACACACCAAACTCAAACAGTCTTTTTTATTTAAAAATCCACCTCAAAATTCACTTCTGAGTTTTAGTTTTTGTTTAAAAATAAGTGAAACGTTTAAAAGCATCAAATATTACTGGTCTACAATTCATCTTGTTATGAACATTTTTAGTGTGTGGACTGGGGAAATACACCATTACATTGATTAGGCACAGTACTATGGCCAACAGGCCAGGAATCAGGGCACATCCGTGTACTCAGGCAACAACTGGAGGTCAGAACGGAGGGCACGCTTCAGCTCTGCGCACTCTTACCTTTGCATCCCCTCCAGAACTGTTAGTAAGTCTTAAATCAACACATAAGAGATTGTATACAACTTAGTTTAAAAAACAAACAATTATACCTGCTTCCTAAATTACACTGCAAAGGCGAGACGATGAATACAAATTGTAGCCTCACCGTAATTTGTGGTCTTGATATCCACGTCATAGGACCATGTTACAGGTGGGATAGAATTATAAGATTCCTACGGTGGTTTTGGAAATCGGGTTGGAAGGGGTCCATGACTGTAAGATTTCACATTATTGCAAGACTCCAACAATTCTTGAATTGGGGCAGTGAATATGAATCACAGTACAAAATCTTTAATTCTTTTACTAGAAAAGCCAACAGGTGCTACATATGAGAATCACTTATACAACATCTATTTTTTTTAAATGCAGATATAAAATTTTAATTGCATAGGGATTTAAATATAAGGCCAAGAAGGATATTAAGTAAAAAAAGGAAAAAAAAGAAAAAAAAATTCATACAAAGGGCACTATGGTGTCAAAAGATAGAATTTTCATTCTTAGAGTAATAAGTCTGAATTACTGTCTAATTAAAAATCACAGTATGTTGCTATAACTAACAGTGAATGTCAACTGTTCCATTAATTCCAACCTGGAAACCAATATTAGGACTAACAAAAACAAAACTAACGCTCATTGTCTAAACCTGATCAGTGTATTAGCACATCAGTGCCTGGTACGTACCTGATTAGTTATATAATCTACCTTTTGTAAATAATGTAAAGTTTAATACGCGTTAACAAGTGTGAGAGCACATCGTCACTGCATGCCATCAGTGATCTGCAGGCTTACTTGATAATTTTTATTATTCAGTCTTTAAAGAGTGCAAGATCCCACCCGGCAGAATCTTCACCCAATGAACCCAAACACTGTAATTAACAAAATACAATAAAATTCCACCATTAACAACTAAATGTACATGAGTCAGAGAGCGAGGTCCTGAAACCAGTACATACCTCATCATCAGCAGTTTGGAAGGCAATGAATGATGAGCCCAACTATACTCTCTATTTTAAGCTAATGGTTACCACCTGAAGTTTCAGGTAGACAGTTAAATTGTGAATCCACTTCTCATTTTAACGTTGTTAAATTGTAGTTTAAACAGCAACTTCCAAATCTAAAAGTAGCTTAATTAACTTAGTATTGTTATATAGAGTAGTGTGAGGAAAAACAAGAACTCCCAAAGGAATTACGTTAAGGTACATTTGGGAATACCCAAACCAATGTTTTAAATGAAAAAGTGCATAAATACAGTAATACTACAAGTATGTTAACTGTGGAACAAGTGGTGTCTGGGAGCTGAACAATACTATTTTCCCACATTATTTACATGTTTTGAATTGTTCTGATACCACAAAGCACCATTTAGGGTCTAAATCACTTGATTATGTCTGAAAGGTCCTTTGACTTCAACCCTACTCATCTGAGGATCTCCTAAAGTAGAAGAGTCAAGTTATCTTCAGTCAAACACTGCTGTGACTATGGTTCTGCTCTCGGGATTTATCTTTACAATTCAGTTCTCATTTGTTCAAACACGGCAACAGAGCATTTTCATTTCACACTCTTGGTGGGTGTTTCAGATTCTGTGGACTGTCTCCCATCAGTCCAGGCTTCCCGGGTGCTCTTTAGTGCCAGGGTCTTCTGCTGGTCAACCACAACATAATCCACCCTCTCATCTGCTACACTGCTGCCTGAACCACTGTTCTTTTGCTAAAAAGCAAAGAAAAAATATATATATATAAAGTCTCACATATAAAGGAATGCTTCTGAGTCAAAACCAGTCTTAAAACACAGACATACAAACACGCACACAAACTGCAAATGATCTCGAAATTCTATTGGGTCACACAAAAAGTAACATTACCTCAATTTAACAATGTTGTCTCTAACTCTACAATATTTTTCCTTAAATTTAAAATTATTTACATATCAGAATTCAAATTAATGCTCTCATCTCAGATGAAATTCATATAAAATAGGGACAGCATACAACCAGTTCATCTTAATTAAAATATACAGCTTGCTTCTCCCTCTAGGCTTTAGGGTAAGTTTGACTTTTCAAGCTCTGAGAACATTTATCAGCATTTACTTTCAGAGCTTAGAAATGTTGTTTAAAACTACATAGCCTGATGCGTCCTCTTCCTCCTAAAAGACAGCTAGATTTTAGCCAACAAATATAATTATTAAAGCATTGCTGGACTCACTAGAAGGAGCCACGGTAGTGCAGTGGTTAAAGTGCTCAGCAGCTAACTGAAAGGTAGGCAGTTTGAATCCACTAGCCACCCTGCAGGGGAAAGATGTGACAGTCTGCCTTCCATAAAGACTTACAGCCTTGAAAACCCACTTAGGGGTTCCCACTCTGTCCTATAGGGTCGCTATGAGCTGGAATTGGCTCGACTGCAATGCACCTGGTTTTTCGTCTGGTTTGGACTCACTGGAGAGCAAGGGAAATACCCAAGGATATTTGTTTAGTGAGTTAGAGGTAACTCACTAGAAAGTCAGGGACACAGCAGAAGCAGTTAAGTTTCTAAATGGTAAAGGCAGGGCTGTCTTTAGGATAAATGTCCATCTCAGCAATGCAATCAAGAGACGAAGCCTCGGCACCCTGGGTAGGAGGGCATGCTGAACCTGGAGAACTTCCTGTTAAGATTAGGACCCCTGAAGGGGGCTGAAGTGGTCCTAGGGTGGTAGCACCTCCTGGTTCCTAGAAGAAGAATGCAAATCCTTTTTGGAGAAAAGTGAGGTCCTCAGGATTTCCAGAGATATGTTCAGCAAAATGAATACACAATAAACATTTATAAACTACACAAGGAAATAAGCCACTAAGAATGTGAGTTAGTAGAATCTATAAACAGAGATTCAGATCCCCAAGATTCATATATTAAAGTTTTTTTTTTAATTGTGCTTTATGTGAAAGTTTACAGCTCGTTTAATTTCTCATTCAAAAATTTATACACGTATTGTTATGTGACATTAGTTGCCATCCCCACAATGTGACTGCACACTCCCCCTTGCCACTCTGGGTTCCCTGTGTCCATTCGACCAGTTCCTGTCCCTTACTGCCTTCTCATCCTGCTTTCGGACAGGAGCTGCCCGTTTGGTCTTGTATACCTGATTAAACTAAGAAGCACGTTCCTCACGTATGTATTTTTTGTTTTATAGTCCTGTCTAACCTTTGAAGAGTGGCCTTCGAGAATGGTTTCAGTTCTGGGTTAACAGAGCATCCGGGGGCTGTGGTTTCGGCAGATATTAAAGTTATGGCATACATAGTATAATACACACACACACATACACACACACACATACAGAGTTCAGAATTTGTCGAGTAAGCATTTCAATGGTAATCATTACAAAAGTAGAAAGTATTTAACTTCCATACCATTAGAAAGGAAAAAATAAATTTATCAGTCTTCATAGCTTTGTTACTTGTGATTTATCAAATAGCATTAAATCACAGACTACTAAATTTAAACTAAACATAACTAAGATATAATATTTCAGACTTAAAATGTGAGCTAATTGTACTTACAGAATGAGGTTCACTTACCTTACGTGGTGGTGTGGATTTTCCAGAATCTAAATCTAAATCTAGGTATTCCACTTGTTTGTCTCCTTTGGGTTTTACCATAGGGCTGCTCCCTCCATCGAGACTATTACTGCCAAAAAGATTCTGAAATAATACCGAAAAATCAATTGTCGAACATTCATGAGATAAGCTGCTCATCTTGTAGGCCATCTACTAAAGCTTAAATGTTTATGTTCAGGAGGACATAACTTGAACAAATGTCTGACTAGAAAATTAAATAACCTTGTAGGACTGGGGGGAAATAATATTAAAAAAAAAAACTGATTAAAACTTTTCTTAGAGCAAGCTAAATGTAGTTTCAAAAGCTTGGTTCGAAATAAGATTGGGACATCAAGCTACAGTTAGTTGTGACAGCTCAACCTGAACATTATTAAATATTAAATATTACATCTATACTCAATTATATTCTTAACTACAAGATCCATGCCATATACTCCTTGTTACTGAATTAAATTTAGTAAGAACCTTTTATATTTCATTTAAACGCTAAAATCAGTTTACAAGCAGTATGTGAAATAAAAGTTATGAACAATGACTACTGGCAAAGCCTATTTTGTTTCAACCATCTGGAATTTCTACCACTTCATTTCCTGTCTTCTCTTAGCCTGACCCTCTCCCTCCTAATAGATAATGTACAATAGGAAGACTCCTCTATAGTCCTGGACACCCTTATAGCTCAGTAATGAAGTCACTCCTGAGGTTCACCCTTCAGCCAAAGATTAGACAGGCCCATGAAACAAAACGAGACTAAATGGGCCCATCAACCCGGGGCAAGGACGAGAAGGCAGGAGGGGACAGGAAAGCTGGTGATTGGGTACCCAAGGTTGAGAAGAGGAGGGAGAGTGTTGACATGTCATGGGGTTGGCAACCAATGACACAAAACAATATGTGTATTAATTGTTTAATGAGAAACTAGTTTGCTCTGTAAACCTTCATCTAAAGTACATTTAAAAACAAAGGACCCCTCTAAAAAAGGAGATCAAGAAAAAAGGAAGACAGAGGACAGCAATAAACAACAAGAACAAACATGCTTGAGGTGGAAAACTGAGAAATAAGCTAACAGGAACTTGAAGACCAAAGCCAAATAAAAATGAAAGGATGACATGGATTTACGAACCTACAAACACCCTCTACTCTAAGACAGTCTTCTAAATGGGCTCCAACAAATGACTTGTCATGCCTTGCTGCTTTTAGCCCCATCTAGAAATGTTCCTGATTCCTTATAGGCAACACATTATACTCTTAGGGAGTCTCATCCTTGTGCCCTCTTATCATGTTGATTTTATTGTTCACATAGCATCTCAGATACTTTTGAAGAAAATCACAATGAGGTTAATAAATTAAAAAAATTAATTTAAAAACTGTGTTGAATCTGGTTCTGTTATATTGCTACTCCACTTCTTTTTGCTTCAGTTAAACAGGGTAAGCTGTGTTTTGGGAAAAGCCATTTGCTAGAAAAAGACTGAGTCTATTCCCTTATTTGGTGGCAGGGTTGCTGCCAGCCCATATGAAACCCTTTGTGAATTAGATAAAGATGCTCCTTCCTCCGGGAAGACACGGCTCTGTGAGTGGGATACAGCCTGGATTTCAAGGACCCAACTACTCTTAGGAAGTAAACCACCTGCCAAATGAATTATGGCACTATTTGGAGGAACAGATTTTAAAAACCATATTCAACTACTGCTATTAGAACATTTAAAAAATACATTGATGAGACTATGCAGGACACAAAAAATGTAAGCAAATTTGGTGCTCAATCAGTACAAATTCCATTCACCTCTCTTTCTCTTTGACCTAATTTTAAAAAAATGAAGAAACTGAAATCATCAAGAATTTTTTTCTCCAAATGACTCCATATCTTGTTCTTATATAAAAAGTCATGCAATCATGTATGTGTGTATGTGTTCAAGTAAAATTCTGTACACAATGAAAACCGACCCCTGCATTTCCCTGTCTGGAAATGCTTAGAAGTATTCATAGCGTTACAAAGTTAAAAAAAGGAAGTCAGGACTTCATGCAGCCTATGCACTTAATCCCAATAAATTGTTCATAAAGAATTTCCAAGTATTTCTAGTTAAGCTGCTTGATGTCTAATTATTACTGGAATCGGAAATTTTTTCATCTTTAAGTACTGTTAAATTTTGTGTGTCTACAATGAAGTCTGTTGGCGCTTGATCTCATCTCAAATGGGAACAGCTTGTCTCTGTGTTCTAGCCTTTCACCCAGTGTTTTCCCAAGAGTTTACAGAAATTGTAAGATTCTAGGAGCTCTAATAAGTATTCTGTGAATAAAACAAAAAACAAAAAACACTAGTGCTATGTTTGCTGAAATTCTAAAAAAACTACGTAAAATTATTGAACATGTTTTTGTTATTATACAACAGTATTTACGTCTTTGGCAGTGGTGCACCATCACTTGGACTTCAGGGAACTGATTAAAGTTCACCTGATGAATGCATGACTTCTGACCTTTGTACAAATGAACAAGAAGCATCATCAACCCACTCTTCCACAATACAGTACCTACTCCATAATCACTAGTCTAGGAAATGTACCATGCCTCAAAATTTTAATTTATAGAATTTAATATTCATTGCATGTATAAATCAGATTTGATCAGATCTTAACTTCTCTAAGGCTTATTTTTTTAACTGACTTCATCAATCCAACCACCTACCAGACGATGTTAACTTCCACTGTATTCCATCAATACGTTAAGTCCCTAAATTAAAGAAGTTTAGGAAATATTGCTATAACCATCATATTCTTTGCTAAGAAAGAGTTGTGTGGGCTATGATGAGTCTCTGTAGCTGGCAGCACGCGGAGATAGGAGTGGCACAGTGGAATTTTCGCATGTGCATAGTAGGTGGATATTTTCACCTGGGTCATTTTTGCTTATTTCTAAAACCCAGTACTTAAGTACTTCAGAAATTCATCAGATCATGGTTATTCAGATCCCACTAATGGAGCCCTGGTGGCGCAGGGGTTAAGAGTTTGGCTGCTAACCCAAAGGTCGGCAGTTTGAACCCATCATCAGCTCCACGGGAGAAAAGACCTGGAGATCTGCTCTCATAAAGATCACAGTCAAGGAAACCCTACGGGGCAGTTCTACTCTGTCATACAGGGTCACTATGAGTCGGAATCAACTCAATGGCACACAACAACAACAAGTACCTCTCTGGCTTTTTTGTGAAAATTTTATTTTTATTTCCTCAGACTTTCTGGTTGTGATGTTTTTCCTTTTAGTCTTTTCCCTTCACCTAAACACTTATCCATGACAAATCACACTTTCAAACTTTCCTATTACATGTTCTCCCCAAGATTTTCATGGTATTTACTATTGCTGACAAAAGGATAGACTCTGTAGTATCTCAGAAAATACCGTGATTATTTTTGTAGTAAGAGAAAAGTTCATTCAACTACCTAAAGATGAAAATTGGTGACAACAACTTCTCTGACACAGTATTTAGGATTTACATAGACTCTTACTAGAGTCCACTCACTATAATGAAGAAAAAAAAAGTTAATAAAAATAATAAAACACCAAAAGCAAAAATCAGTTAATAAAAATTGCCCTGCCTTGGAAAATCAATGACAACATTATAGATACAGTTGGTTGTATTCTAATTCAATGCTGATATATTTTAAATTACATTATTCAAGCTTTTCATATCACTTAATTTTGTTTTTGTTCCCTGACAACATATAGTTGTGAGGAACCTGTGTTTGCCTAGAGTCTATGAAAGATGAAAAACAAATTCATTGATAGAACTGAGTTTTATTTGAATCTCCAAATAGAATTGTTTTAATGAAAGCCACTAAAATGCTACTCATTCCAAATTTTGACATTAGGTATTTGTTTATTCTGGCAGATACTGCCTGGTTGTCCCTCAGTACCTGCTCTCCCCTCTTTCATGTGAATGGGATTTTTGGCTGGGCCTACTGCCCCTCAGAACAAAGACTATTTATTTCTCAGTCCCTTTTGCGTCTAAGTGTGGTCACACAGACTAAGTTCTGATCAATGGTCTATCTAAGGCAGCTTCTGGGAACCTTTTCTATGAGGCAGTTAAGCTGCACCCTGTGCCACTGCTTCTCCCTTCCCTCCATTCTGCAGCTTGGAAAGTGAATCTGCAGGCTGGCGCATTCTTTTGTATTATGACCATGCGGGCCATACCCAAGGGGATGGCAGATTGGAGAGTTGCAAGAAGCGGGAATCTCAGAGGACTTTGTATAACAAAGCTGCCACAACAACCCTGGATAGTCACTCTCTCTGGACTTTTACAAGAGAAAGAAAGGGACTTTTACAAGAGAAAGAAAGAAACTTCTGTCTTAAGTTACTGTTATTTATTTTCTGTTACAGCTGAACTTAATCCTAACTGATAAACACTTATCTGCTAACAAACAGGGCAAGCATTAGAGCTGATTAAAAGAAAAGCAAAAGCAAAATAATAAAAAAAATAAAATTGGTTTGTACTGTTAAACATCTGAAGTGTTTTCTGGCAACACCTTATTTCTGGAGAAGATGTTTCCTACTATTACTAATGTTTCCGACTATTACTAAAATACTCGTGGTAATACAGCCAACCCTGAAACAAATTATGTTTCTAACTAGGTCTTCTTTAATTTTTAAGCCTTATCTAAGGGTGTATTATCAAAGGATTATCCAAAGACCTTCTGTATAAGACTAGTTCATCATAAGCGTGCCATGACACAGGGCTGAAGAGTTGCATTATAAAGTGCTTCCAGTAGAGTATTTTCTCAAATAGTATCAAAGATCAAGTACATCTTGAAAGAAATGTAACTGGAAAACTTTTATGATATTTAACTAATTTACATCTAGTTTAAAGATATTATAATTTGACCCTTTATTGGTTTTAGACTTTACAATGCTATTTTTAAAAAGCATTTAAAAAAATTGCCTTTTATCCTTTTTCCTTAAATACATAAAGAAAGATGTAAGGGTAAGACTTATAGACTAGAAGATAGGATCTAGCTTGAATGCTTTAACAGAGCTGCTCAGGAAGAGAGAAGTGAAGATGAAGACTTTACGTACAGGGTCTTCACTGGACAGGTTCGGGTTCATGGGAACATAATTCTCTTCACTGTCGTGTGAGTCACTGCTTGAAGTTGTGCTATGCACAGAATCTGGTCGTGGGGACATGGGAAACCTAGAGGAGCTAATTACCAGAAATTATCATTACAAACATAAACCTTGATGAAAATTTCTACATCGCTTCCAAAATAAAAATATGCGTGACAGTTAACATTCTTTCCAAAAAAACTCATTTATGCTTACAACTATTTATTGTAACACAACTTGTTGTACACATTCAAATGCATAACTGATATTTACAGCTATATTACAAAAGCACATTCTTGACATCAATTGATCTTGTGTAAAACAAACAAGCAAAAAGTATGACTAGTGACTTGGGGATAAGTAGAAGTTACAAATAAAAGAAGATTTAAGAATCCTGTTTTTTTCTAAAACTAGCTGCATGTATACATAAAATGTGAACACTTACACACATATTCAAAACATGTTTGCAACTTCATGTATCAATCTAATTTCCCTACATATACTTAAATAAAATTGTATCAAATAATCTTGCTTTCCAAATTTTTAACTTACCTCCCCCATCCCCACAACACATACAAGAAACCACCATGTTTCCTAGATCAGCGGTTCTCAAAAATTTATGGTCTCACAAACCGTTTATACTCTTAAAAATGACTGAGAACCCCAAGGAACTTTTGTTTATATTGGCTATATATCTATTGATATTTACCATATTAGAAATTAAAATAGAAATTTGTGAAACATAAAAGCAAGTACACATCCTATTAGCCATCACAATGGAGACGTCATCACACTTACGTAGTCTCTGGAAAACTCCACTGTACACTTGTGAGAGACTGAGAATGGAACATGCAAATAACATCTTGGTATCTTAACGAAAATACTTTCGACTTCATGGAACCCTGAAAAGCAATGCTCCCCAGACCATCCTTTGAAAACTACTGTTCCAGATATTTTCCATAACAATGGACAATTCTAGATATTCAAGTTATTCAAACAAACTACGTATTTTAAACAAAGACTTACTCTCGAGCAAAACTCCTAGTGATGGGAGATCTAACTGGAGCTTGTAATTCTTCCCATTCTGGCAAAGGTTTTATTTCTAAAGGTGCTGGCTTGACTGTATGGAAGAGAGGCAGAGAGAGATTTTAGTGTACAGAACGTTGGAAAATAAATAATCCTCTCCCCGTATCTATACTCTATAGTCAGATACACCTAAGACCAGCTAGTTCAATGACCTCATTTCACATGTGAAACAAGGCTCATGGAGGTTACATGATTCGCCTGAGGTCAAACAGCTAAATAATATTGCCAAAAGTAAATCAAATAATGATTCATGACTGCCGCCCCCAAGTCTAAAGCTCTACTACAATATCATATTTCTTAATTTAAGTAAATATTTTATGACTGTAAACCAAATGAAAACAAGAACAAGTAATGGGAAACAGTTCCTTGATTTACACTTCTCATTATTCATTAATTCATTTTTTCATTAACTTTATCCTTAAATATGGAGATTTAATCTTAGATGTAAAAACATTCCTATTCTTTAATATTGAAGCATCAGTTATACAATTACACATAAAATATTAAAAACAAAAAAGTTGTGCTAAAATCCAATACCAAAAAAATTCAAATCTTTTAAAATAATTTATGCTCAGTACAGAAATAAAAAAAACCTAAAACAATAATTTCATCTTTAGACTCAAACTCTGCTCTGAGAAAATTAAACAATTACCTTAAAAATTTAGCTTAATTTAACAAATAATTTCATTTGCCAAATTAAATAAAATTAAATATTTTTATTAGCTGTATTTATAAGTGGTCTTTACTTACTTACCTCATTATTACAGTAGATAATTATTATACTAGTACATACCACAGAGTTCTCAGTTCTTAATGTCAAGACTGAAACATTTTTCAGAAGTTTATAAAGTGAGCAAAAGAATTACTATTTGTTAATTTTAATTATATTTTAGGAAATCATTTAAACATAGTAGGTAAATATTTTAGTTGTATTTCATCCCACATTCTAAAGAAAATTTTTCATTTTTCCAGGTTCCCTTCTAGACTTTGTCCATATATGTATAAATTGTAATCAACTATGTTATAATTACCACCAAATGATAAAATAGGTGGTCATTTTAAAGGCCTACACAGATTCACTGAGGCTTATAACTAAGTTATTTCTGTTAACTCAAATACAAAAACTCAATAAAATTTTCTGAAGACCAAATTGATTTATTAAATTAATTTTGCTCATCGATATACTGAAAATGAATATGTAGCAAATAATGTCTTGACTAAAAGCATTTCTCTAACTCTTTTAATTTTTTTTTTTTTTTTGAAACCTAAAGGGTAATAACAGCTTAGCTGTCAAATTCTAAGTAATGGCATAAAATAATTCATGGAAGTGAGTCTGTATTCTGTCTCAGAATAGAATACAAACATTATATACAAAAATAAGGACAGAAGACAACTGGAACTCACAAGCAGCTTATAAGCTTAAAGAAAACAATATTGATATCTAAAAATTTAAAGGAATACTGCAAAAGGACAAGACTGAATATGACACATAATTGAATTTTTAACATGCTGTTGTTAATGACATTACAAGGAAACTCACTATATTATGGGAAGCATTCACTTTAGAAATAACATGCTGGGAAGCTTTATTTACAACAGCAGTATCCTTCTCCTTTACTTTTTAAGAAAAAACATTACAAAATAAAATAAATTCCCAGTGTCCCATACAGCATGCGGTGCTAAAGTACATACCCTTTCTTCTTGTAGCAAAGTCACCTATGGTTTGTGAATCAGTTCGCTCTAAACCATGGGGTTTGGGTCTTAAAATTTTAGGACTTTGACCTAATTGGTAAAAAGAAGACTTTCTTAATATGTTATTTTTTAATTGAAAAAATGGATTCTGTAAAAAAGCAACAGAGCCCTGTGCAGAAATGTTACATCTTAAAAGCATAAATAAAAGTTTGTTTGTGGAGAATTTTTCAACCTTCCCATATACCATTCATGCTCAGCACAATGGAAAGGAGGACATTGCATGCAACAATGCAATAAGCAAAGTGTTATAAAAGGTGGTAGGTTTTTAGTGGGATAACTAGCAGGGTTAGTTGTTATCTTTATTTCAAGGGAGGGAGGAAAAACACGTGCCATGTTAGCTTTTCTTCTAACATGTCATAGAAAATGGAATCAAATCATATAAAATAATAAAATCTTTCCACCAGATAGCCAATATACCTTTTCTTTGAAGTTTGGTGTCTCATAAAAAAGCAATAAGGTCTACTTCCCTATATTACTTTCCTAATCTGGTAGAGATGTTTTAAAAACCTTAATCTGTCTGCTCCTAAATCTCCTAACCAAAATCTTTTCAGAGAAACACGTGGACAATACGATATTTGCTAATCCAAGACCAAAACCAAGAACAACATTTACTTGTTTCCACTGGATACGCAGTGGCTTGCCCGGTGACATCATGTGGCAAGGATGAGGTATCTAGATTCTGGCACTGCTGATTGTTTAGCTTCAATTTAAGTACTTAAAAGCATAAATTCAGTTGTTATCATTTTCCTTTCATTTAATCTCTGCCACATATAAGTACAGCTAAAAACCCTAGGAAAAGGTCTGGGTTGACAACCAGCAGTTGGCCTCATAACTTTTCCCGCAGAAGTTCTGATGTCAGAGTAGCAATATCATCTGAATCAGTAAACTAAACTACCCTATCATTAACGGCAGGTGCCCTGGTGGCACGATGGTTAAAGTGCTTGGCTGCAAACCAAAGGGTCAGAGGTCTGTGGTTCCACAGGAGAAAAGACCTGGTGATCTGCTCCTGTAAAGGAAACCCTATGGGGCAGTTCTACTCTGTTCTATAGGGTCGCTATGAGTAGGAATCGACTCAATAGCACCCGACAACGACAAGATTCTTAATGGCATCAAAGTATCTTTTTTCTTGACATTTACAAAGTTTGAGTCGACACCTACTAGATGGCAAAACCAGAATTTGCTGGTTAAATGCTGCTATCTAGCACCTTATCTACCAAAACCTAAAAGTTTCTTAAAATGTGATTTTTCTAAGGTTATTAAAAAAACCAGAATTCTCTCATTTACCAGTTTCCTTAGTTGGACAATTAATAAATTGAGATTATTCAGAAGTGAGGCAAGCCTAGTATAATTCTGGGCCATGACCCCTAACACTTGACCTATCCAGAGCCCACCCTGGCAGTGCGCTGTTTCTAAAACAAGAGGTCAGCTTTTTAAAACTTCCCCAGTGTACTACCATTCTAAAAATAGCAGGCAGAGGGGAGTTTTACTATGAGAAAAATACAATTATTTTAGAGCTCAAAGACCCTTGAAGATCAAATCCAGCCTCCTCATTTTCTGGGTGAGCTACTCCCAGAGAAACAAAGAGGTGAAGTGACTTGCTCAGGTCACAGGCTTACTCAGAGGCAGACCTAAGGTTTCCTCCAGCCTCCTGCCAGCTGGGAGGTACTCTGTATCCCTTGCCTCCCTACCCCTTTTGGGAAACAGAGATTCTTAGGAAACTGAGCATTTAGCATAGGAATGTTTGTCTATTTTTAGTCTCCAGTTTTGAGATCTTATAAGCATTCTCTGCTGTAAGTCACAAACTAAGAAACATAACTAGAGAAAAGAAATGCACTTGTTACACCCCATGTGTAGCTGATATTACTCTGAACATCTGGATGTGGTCTGGGGCACTGCATCGACTTGACTGCCACAAATGGTTGATAAGTAGCTGATGTTATGATTAGCGATTACAAAATGCATTTACAACTACTTTCGGTTTGTTGGTATTTATCCAGTGTGTCCTAGCCCAACTCTTTTTTTGAAAGACCCACTTCTATTAGATCTCCAGCAAAATTCTCCTAATTTTTCATTGTAGGTTTCTCCCAATAGTCACTTTTTGCATTTCTCAACTTTGTAGGTCCTCAGTATCTTATCTACGTTTGTAGTTAAATAATCAAGGTCACATGACTGCTAAATCTACCTACTTATGGTTTCTCTTTTTTTCTCTAGTTTCATATTTCCAGCTGCCTGACAGATTACCTCCAATAAGTGAAATAAAACTGATCATGTCTCCTCCAAACCAATGCCATTTCTCACCTTCAACAGCCTCAGCAATACCACTATTTCCTGGATCCTTAGGTACAAAACCTCCAGGGTATACTATAATAGTCTACCTCCTTTGATCAACTGCATTTGGTCTTCAAATGCTAATGATTTGCCATGATGGCAACAAAAAAAGCTTTGAAAATAAGAAGCACTACAATGAAAGGATCAGATCATCAAGGTCAATAAGAAGGCTGTCTATGCCTGTATGAATACGAGCTAGACAACTACAGTCCAGAATGATCAGAGACTTATGAAAAATAACAAAGGAAGCTCTTTTAAAACCTATGCTCTGAGGAAGAAAAACAATGCAAGAAGAAACATACTGTTTGGGAAGGTAGAGAGAGTAATCGTAATAGATAACCAAGAGAAACTCAACTCTCACTCTTGCTTTAGTCTTCTCCATCTAATCTAGGAGAATGCTCTGCAGACTGAAAGGACAGAAGAAATAACAATGAGAGGCAATTAAAGGCCAGGTTATGTGAAATGAGCACAAAGTGGTACCAGGTAATTTCAAATTTCTATTCAATGAATTACAATTCAAGACACTGAATGATGTTACAGACATAAACAGAGAATCTCTATTGGTAATTTAGAGAAGTCACGGAGAATATGGAAGGTGCCACAAGACTAAGCTACAGATGCTTTTGCTTTTTTACATCATGCTCTTCTGAACTGTCCTTTGCTCTAGCTAGACCATCCTCTTATCTGTTTTCCATGTACAACTTTTTAGGGAGCCCTGGTGGCACAATGGTTAAGCGCTTGGTTGCTAACTGAAAGGCTGGCAGTTTGAATGCCCCAGCTACTCTGCAGGAGAAAAGGCCTGGTGATCTGCTCCTGTGAAGATTTATAACCTATGAAACCCTATACAACGTTTCTACTTGTCATATAGGGTTGCTATGAGCTGGAATTGACTTGCTGGCATACAACAGCAACATGCCTTTTTTTTTTTTTCCCTCTATTCTTTCCCTGTCAATATCCATCATTTCTTCACTAACCAATACCTATAATTTCTACACAAAGCTCAAGCTGTAATACATTCTCTAAAACTTTCTTGAGAAATACCATTACACTTAGATTACTGATTAATAATTACCATTGACTGAGGGCTTATTACGTGCTAGGCATTCTAGTAACTCATTTAATCCTAACAACAACCTGGTGAGGGAGGTACAATTAAAACAGACTTTAATATACCCATATCCTTATTCCTACCTAGAATCCTTGTTGTAGTGATTCTCAGCAGAGTATTTCCATTGTTCTGCTTTTGCTTTTGTGTACTGTTTAAGTTGTCCCAACCAAATTTAAGTACTTCAAACTGGGAGATAAAGATCTTTTACCTTGCCCCATCCTACATAATAAAGTGACAGGCATAGCGCAAGCCCTCAGAAAAGCTTCACTGAATTATGTAAGTAGATACGCAAACTCGTTACATTTCCCTGAAGGCTTTACTGTCATGACTGGTGTTTTAATTATCTATTGCTGCTATAACAGAAATACCACAAGTGGATGATTTTGGCAAACAGAAATTTATTCTCTCACAATTGAGGAGGCTAGAAGTCCAAAATCAAGGGTGTTGGCTCTAAAGGAAGGCTCTTTGTCTCTATCAGCTCAGGAGGAAGATCATTGTCATCAATCTTTCCCTGGGTCTAGGAGTTTCTCAGCACAGGAATCCTGGGTCCAAAGGATGCACTTTGCTCCTGGCTCTTCTTTCTTGATGGTATGAGGTCCCTCTCCTCTCTGCTCAATTCTCTCTTTCATATCTCAAAAGAGATTGACTCAAGATACAACCTAATCCTGCAGATTGAGTCCTGCCTCATTAACATAACTGCCTCTAATCCTGCTTCATTAATATCATAGAGGTTAGAATTTACACCACATAGGAAAATTACAACAGATCATAAAATGGTGGAACACCACACAGTACTGGGAATTACGGCCTAGCCAAGTAGGCAAACATTTTTGGGGGACACAATTTATTCCATAATAACTGGTACTTTCTTGTTCATCACAATAAAAACAAAATGTAAAACGTGATTGTGAGATGCATACAATGTGAAGTAAATAATTTTCAAAGAAGTCACATGATCTAAGGAGACACATATGAGCCAAAAGTAGATGTAAGAACCAGTGGGTCAGATATTACTTTCCCTAGTAAGTCTTCCTCTCAAATTCTTCCTTATCTCCATTATCTTCTTCCAAGATACTGAAGTGCCCCCTTGGTTTTCTTCATAGAAAAATACAATACTAATATGATATCAATTATATTAAACAAGACTTTTAAAGTGTATTTATAATATTTACATGTATTTTCAACTCCAAGCAAAGCTTAAGGTTGATTTTACAGCCAAAGTCACAGCACAGAAATACTGCACTGAAATATACTGTGTTGCCTAGGCCATTTGTTAGCTTTATTTCTTTATGTCCTTCTAAACTCAATTCAGCATTTATGTTCCAGACAGAAATGAAAGTCATACTAAAACAATAGTCCAATACGACTTACGAGGAAAAAAAGAAAAAGAAATTCAAAGTGTAAGTAGGATTGTCCCAGCCTTGCTTGCTCCTCCACTACTGAATGCAACTACTTGAATGCTTTTCTGATTGTTGAAAAGAGTGAAAATGAAACAGTAGGAGACAAGAATACTAAAGTAAAAGCCAAAACGAACCTAAAATGATTCTCAGAGTAAACAGAAAAATTCATTTGAGTCTCACCCTTTAAATCTTAGGCAGATACAACTTGGCTTTAGCCAGATTAGGCTTGAACAGAGAACGCAACATTATTTTATTTAGCGAAGAGGACGGACTACTGGTGAAATTCCTATTTGTGTTTCTCTTCATGGTGTTAACTGTTACAGACTGAATTGTGTCCCCCCAAAATATGTGCTGTAAATCCTAAAGTCTAAGGCTGTGGTTACAATCCCATTTGTGAATGGGTTGTCTTTATGTTGATGAGACAGGATGAGTGTAGGGTGTATCTTGAGTCAATCTCCTTTGAGATGGAAACGAGATTAAACAAAAAGCAAGAAGAGATGGGGAAAGACTGATGCCAAGCCACATGGAGATCTCTAAGGAACCAGGAAACAAAAGCTGAAGAGACAAGGACCTTACCCAAGAGCTGACAGAGAGAAAGCCTCTCCCTAGAGCAGGTACCCTAAATTCGGACACTTAGCCTCCTAGACTGTGAGAAAATAAATTTGTTTGTTAAGCCACCCACTTGTGGTATTTCTGTTATGGCAGCACTAGATAACTAAGATAGAATTTGGTACCAGGACTGGGGTGCTACTCTAACAGATACCTAAAATGTGGGAGTGGTTTTGGAATTGGGTAGTGGGTAGACCGGAAGAGTTTTAAGGTGTGTAATAGTAAAAGCCTAGACTGTCTTGAACAGACTGTTGGTAGAATTATGAACTCAAAGGCGATTCTGGTGAGGGTTCAGAAGGAAGTGAGGAGAGCTACAGAGAAAGCCTCTGTCATCTTAGAGAATGTGTATGGTGTCAGCAACATATTGTTGCTAAAAATGTGGATGTTAAATGTGCTTCTGGTGAGGCTTTAAAAGAAAATGATGAACATGGGACTGAACAATGGAAGATAGGCAATGCTTTTTATGCAGTGGCAGAGAACTTGTCTGAATTATGTTCAAATGTCTGGTGAAGGTAGAACTTGTAAGTGATGAACTTGGATATCTTGTTGATGAGATTTCTAAGGAAGATCTAAAGGGGTCATGTGTTTTCCTCTTGCCACTTATAGTAAAATGCAAGAGGAAAGAGATGGACTTAAAAATGAACTGTGCAAAATGAAAACAGAACTTAAGAGATTTGGAAAATTCTGTTGTACAAACTAAAGACACGTGTCCTAGAATCTTCACCAAGGATATGGCTACACAAACTTTTGTTAAAGATGTTAAGCCTGTGATTGACAGATTTAAGCAACTACCACAGCAGAAAACCCATCAGCGAGAGTGAAGGGGACAGTGAAAGAATGAAAGGAGAGAAAGCTGTTGGCCTCTTGGAATTCCACAGGCAGGAAACAGGCCAAACAAGCTACACATGCTGTCCTCCAAGAAAAGAACAGAACCATTCCTGTAGCAGCTCAGAGATCAGCAGAACTGTTGGAAGAAAGGCCTTTTTGGTATTAAAGTATGGAACCACAGCCTCCTAGGTTTCAAAGAGTTGGATCTTTGCCAACTTGGTTCAGGAAGGTGGGGCTGCTGTTAAGGTGTGCCAGAGGGATGGGGCCACAACCCAAAGCTAAGGTGGTAGGGCTGCCATGGCCAAGGGGCAGAAGAATGGGGCCTGCCAGGGCCAAGGGGGTGGGGTTGCCATTCAAATGGAGGAGAATGCGGCCCGCCCAAAGCCGAGGGAACACAGTTGCCATTCCAGTGGGCATGGAAGGTGGAGCTGAAGCCCAGGGCTGAGGGGTCTCTACCCAAAATCCAGAGGGCATGGCCAACATTCAACATCTGGAGGGCAGGGTCATGGTCCAGATGGTCTCAGAGAACAGAAGTTTATTATTAAGTCTTAAGAGCTAATGATAATTGTTCTGCTGGATTTTAGACTTCTTTGGTGCCTGTTATGCCTTCTTTCCCTCCAATTTCTCCCATTTGTAATAGAAATGCATACCTTGTGCCTGTTTCACCATTGTATTTTGGAAGCAGATAACCTGTATTCTAGGTTTCACAGGTTCATAGATGAAGAGAAATTTTGCTTCAGGATAGAATATGCCTAATGTCTCACCCATATTTGATTTAGATGATTCAGAAAATGAGATTTTGGACATGGGAGTTCATTTAATAATTTTGGGATGATGTGATGGGGTGAATGTGTTTTGCACGTGGCAAGGACACAGGTTTTGGGGGGCCAAAGGGTGGAATGTTATGGATTGAATTTTGTCCCCCATAAATATGTGTTGTAAATTATAACCTCTATGCCTGTGGTTATAATCCCACTTGGGAATGGGTCATGTTTGTTATGTTAATGAGGCAGGATGAGTGTAGGATGGATCTTGAGTCAATCCCTTTTGAGGTTAAACAAAAGCCAGCAAGCTGATATAGGGGAAGATTGATGCCAAGCCTCATGAAGATCTCCAAGGAAGCAGGAAATGGAAGCTGAAGAGACCAGGACCTTCCCCCAGAGCTGACAAGACAGAGAAAGCCTCCCCCCAGAGCCAGCGCTCTGAATTTGGACTTCTATACTCCTAAACTGTGAGAAAATAAATTTGTTTCTTAAAGCCATCCACTGTGGTATTTCTGCTATAGCAGCACTAGATAACTTAGACACTAACAGAAAAGATGGAGGTTCAAGTCTACAGAGGTGCCTTGGTAGAAAGGCCTGGTGATCTACTTCTGAAAAATAAGCCATGGAAAATCCTATGGAGCACAGTTCTACTATGACACACATGGGGCTGCCATGAGTTGGAGTCGACTTGATGGCAACTGGTTTGGGTCATGGTGGTATAAGGAAGAATAATATTTTAAACCTTGTATAAATGGAATGTGCTATCATTGTATGGCAAAGTTTTAAATGTAGTCCACAGCTCTTTGATGAGGAAGCTGGGTAATTTACTGACTATACACCACTCGAGGCAAATCAGTTCTAAAATTACAGAACAGAATGGAAACACAGTCCAACAGACAAATCAGCTTTTGGCTTTAAGATTCCCTGCCTAAATCTTTATGTTATGGAACCAGTGACATGAGAAATGAGTTTTTAAGGGAAACAAACCTAAAAATATCATAAGATTATATTAGCAGGTATAAGACTGGTGGGTGTAACAACCACTTATAGTTTCTCCCTTTATCTTATAACCACTTGTTTATATTATAGCCTTTGAGTTTTTCTATATTGGTCCCCAAATTATTCTCAAATATAGAAATCTTGATTTTCTTTTGCACTAATACATACAATCACCGAAGAGGCAATTATCCAAGATGAAATTAGTTTTGAATGGCCTTAACTCTAAAGGCACAACATGCTTGGGTTGTGCTAAAACAAATACTTGGTATTCAGCCTTTATTTTATCAGAGATGCTGAACTCAGAGAATAATAATCTAAAAAGTGAATCTTTTATATGGTACAAACGAATCGAGATTTTTCAATTGTTTACTCTGTGAATAATATTTTATCTTTAAAGTGCTTGTATGCCAAGAAAACATTTCTACTTTTTATTCTAACAAGGATATTTATCGGAGTTAGCTGGTTATCACAACAAAAAAACTGGACTTGAATATAAAGCTGGGTTGGTAAAAAGAATACTGACACAAACCAATTATTACCATGCCATCTTACACAAGACCAGAACCATGGTATCTGACATTTAAAAGAGATTAAAAAAATGCATATTATCCCATCTTCGCTATATTTTCAACAACTCCTTTTTTACATGTTTGCCATGGATCACAGACCTGGGAGTAAGACTGGGTCTGGACCCCTCCTTTGCCCTTGCTAGGCTTGTGACCCACAGGAAAGTTGCTTAACTTTCCAGTGCCTCAGTTTTCTCATCTGAAAAATGAGGGCTGTTGTAGAAGTCAAGTGAGATAACACTGAAAACAGTTTGTTGATGGAACAAGGTAATCACTCTACAGACTTTCCCTTCAACACTTTCTCTTCAAACAGTAAGGAGCCCTGGTCACAGAGTGGTTAAGAGCTTGGCTGCTAACTAAAAGGTTGGCAGTTTGAATCCACCAGCCAGCCGCTCCTTGGAAACCCTTTGGGGCAGTTCTACTCTGTCCTATAGGGCTGCTATGAGTCGGAATCGACTCGAAGGCAATGGGTGGGTTTTTTTCAAACAATAAACAGGCTTTAAATCTCTCAGTTCTTAAAATCGCATACATGTGGATACACACACCAACAAACAAACCTGCTAGTTACTTGTCCACTAGTTTTTTTGCCTCTAGTTACTATCTGCTACTTACTACCACTGTCTCTCCTACTTTTCCTACCAGAATCTTACACTTATCATCTCCAATTACTCACCTCCAATTCCACCTTTTACAATCTGGCCCCCACCCTCTCAGGCCACCAACCGTCAGGCAGCTGAAATATCTAGAGAACATCTCTAGTCTTTAAACTTTAACTCCTTCTTTCTGGAAATGGCTGAACTTCTGATGCCGCCTGTCCAGCCTCTCCAGCTATTCCTTCTCAGTCTGCACGCCTCTTCAGCCTTCCCTTTAAATTTCTCTTAATCCCTTTAAGAAGTTAAGACAAATTTCCCACTGGATTGTTGTCAGTTTCTGGATTATGTGATTTGCTCCCATAAACTGGTCCAGGTGTTTCCCTGAAACTCTGATCTAGATATCTAATAGCCTAAATGACATCTCATGTGGATGCTCACAGCCATTCAAACTACATGTTTGAAATTGAATTCACCCTCTGATCCACCACAAACTGGCTTTGTTTTCTATATTATCAGTTGCCACAGTAGATCTCTTAGGAGTCATTCTAGATTCTGCTTTCTGTCTGACTTCCCCATATCAACGTTCCTTTGTAATGACAATAAAATGTTTGTTTTCACTACAAAGAACGCTCCTCCAGAGAAGACAATGTACTTTCACCTTAGTATCCTCACTACCGAACACCATGGCTCAAACAGACTGCATATTCAAATAGATGATCTCTAAATTAATGAAACAGAATGAACAATATACTAAAAAGCAGACTGCTGCAAATTAACCTAAGTTTTACGGTCTGAACATATCAAAACTGTTAAGGAAAAAAAGTCACATTCTTAAAAAAAAGCTAGCTTTAGATGACTATTCTTTACCAATGTTTTCAACATTTAAAAAGAAAAAAAAAAAAGGCTTGCACTTTATTTTGAATTGACCAAGGAAAAAAAAAGTTCAGACATATAAGATATTTGATATGTACAGCATATACAGCATAAACTAAAGCCAGATTTGGTTTTTAGCAAATTTCCACATTGCAAAGAACATTTTACTAGTTGGTGGTTTTGTTTGTTTGTTTAATCAAATTTCTCTATTATCCGAAGGTATATGGGATATAGATAACTTTATTCATTCAATAAATTTTTATTAAAAAGTATAAAGATGAGGTGGTCTTTACTAATCAAGAAGCACAGCCTTGCAAACGGCACCCGATGCCCGATGCAGCATCACCACTTGTGTGTAACCAAAAGAAGCAGAGAATACAGTGCGGGATGCCCTTTAAAATGAAGCACTGACATGCTTCAGACATTCATGAAAATAGAAGATCTGCATGTCTCGTGCCTTCTTTTTTTTTCACTTACCTGTTTGGTTTCCCTGAAAGTGATGAATTCCCACTGTATGGCTATTTGACCCCCAGCTATACTCTAAGTGCCTCAAACCTTCTAAAAATCACTCAAGTCCCCCAACTGAGGAAGCTGAGGCCAGGAAGACCTTTGTTATACCCTCCCCGTTTGATCGTCCCTAAACCAAGGCTTGGAAAAGCTGGACAAAGCACCCAGAACTCTCTGAAAGAGGTGATGAAAAGGTGTGATTTTGTAACATTTTACATTAAAGAGTATAATTATTCTTACATCTTACTCTTAAACCTTAGACTGAGCTTTCTAGGGACCAACCTGTCACTTGCCTGCCTAAAATCCTTTCACGGTGTACTCAGAATAAAGTTCAAACTCATTGGCCTGAGGGTTTATAATACCCTCAGGAACAGGCAGCTGCAAGGCATTTCTTTCTCTTCTCCATCTTCCGTCTCTTCCTCCACTCACCACTCAGAACAAGGCCTATCTCCTCTCTTTTTAAAAGATCTGGGCATCTGTTGATTCTGACCAGAAGATCCTTCCCCAATCTTGCCCTCCTCTACCATCATGTAACTGCCACTCATCCTCTCAGACTGTTCTCAGGGAGCCTTCCCAATAGCGCCAAGAGCTTACCGCAGCCCCTTCCATGCTAACTGTGACAATGTATTTACTTGTCTATCTCCTGAACTAGACAGTGAGCTTCTTCAGGAAAGTGATCTTTCCGTCCTCATTTCTGGAGATCCGAGGCCTAGCAAAGAGTATAACTGGTGAGGTCCATGTGTATAGTTGCTGTTTATGTTGTTGAAAAAAGGTATTTCCACTGAATAGGTCATTGGTCTTGCAAAATTCTATCAAGTGATCTCCAGCATCATTTCTATCATCAAGGCCATATTTTCCAACTACTGATCCTTCTTGTTTGTTTCCAACTTTTGCATTCCAATCACCAGTAATTATCACTGCATCCTGATGGCATGTTTGATCAATTTCAGACTGCAGAAGTTGATAAAAATATTCAATTTCCTCATCTTTGGCATTAGTAGTTGATGAGTAAATTTGAATGATAGTCGTATTAACTGGTCTTCCTTGTAGGCACAGGGATATTATCCTATCACCAACAGTGTTGTACTTCAGAATAAATCCTGAAAAGTTCTTTTTGATGATGAATGCAACACCGTTTCTCTTCAATTTGTTATTCCAGGTATAGTAGATCATATGATTGTCTGCTTCAAAATGGCCAACGCCAGTCCATTTCAGCTCACTAATGCCTAGGATATCGATGTATGTCTGCAGTTGTTTCTTCTCATGTTGAGTTGTGCCATCTCAGTACACGAAGGTCTCAAAAGCTTGACTCCATCCACGTCATTAAGGCTGACTCTACTTTGAGGAGGCAGCTCTTCCCCAGTTGCCTTTTGAGTGCCTTCCAATCTGAGGGGCTCATCTTCCGGCACTGTATCAGACAATGTCCCACTGCTATTCATAAGGTTTCCACTAGTCAATTTTTTTAGAAGCAGATTGCCAGGTCCTTCTTCCTAGTCTGTTTTAGTCTGGAAGCTCTGCTGAAACCTGTCCACCATGGGTGACCCTGCTGGTATTTGAAATACTGGTGGCATAGCTTCCAGCATCACAGCAACATGCAAGACACCACAGTATAACAAAGGGTCCATGGTAATACAGTAAGTTTAAGTGTTTAGAGTATCTATTTATTTCTCAGCTTCAATTACCCAGAACTATTCCGAAAACTCATGTGTACTGCAAAGTACAGCAGCTGACTTCTATAATTGGGGACAGAAACAAGACTAGAATGTTACTCATTTATTGTAGACTCTTACAAAGTAGACAACCACGGAAACTGTTTATATTGGGATTTGAACTATGCTGTGCTTTGAAAACTAATGAAGGCCACACTTGATAGAATTATATTTCCTTATTATGAGTTTCAGTCAACAAGAGACCCTGAAACAACAGACTGTCATTATTAGATGTCATAAAATTTTAATTGAGACTCATAAGAATGCTATGAATGATGAGAAGAATTTCATGACCACACAAGACATTTGTTTTACAATTAAAATTTTTAAGGATAAACTCTGCTACTAGACTGGAATTTGCGTTTTAAAATGTGTTTTTTTGAAGCGTTACAACCTTCTAAAGACAGGTAAAAAAGTTAGACCTGCAACATTACTTTCCCATGCCTCTCTTTTATCATATTTATTTAAAAAATGGAATAGTACTAAATAAAAGTAAAATCCTGTTTTCATTACTATAATTTTGGTAATCTCTTCATTGCTATGCTAAACCTACTCTCTTTGATTTCTCTAAAAATTATGTGAGTATTTCATTCTGGGTGCTCTTTCTCAGTTCATTCTGTTTCTTAGTAAATATACCCAATAAGTAATCTGGTCAATGAGCTCATGATTGTCTTCCAACAGCTCAAAAGACTGAACACAATCTCCAGAAGTAACCAAGTCCCATCTACTTTCTTCTGTTCTACTGTAGAGTCACTTCAGATTGGCTTAGAGAACTAGGACAATTAATCTCTTATGTACTAAAATACACAGTGCTTTTACGATGTACATAGGAGGTATAATTATACATATATGTAATATCTATGATATACAGTATTATACATATGCCATATTATTATGATATAGACATATTAATGTGTTTTATAATAATATGGTGTACATGAACTCTTTCTGACCTAGATGATACTAAATGAAGTGAGCATATCATTATGATCTTAAAACTTTTCTAATATATAAATAAGGTTCTTTTCTGAGTCTGTATTGAGCTTACATGTGGCATCAATAACTATGAACTATACTGAGAATTTTCAGGCTGTGTTCTGCAGAGCCCAAGGAAAGGAAGGAGTAGGTAGGGGAGCAAAGCAGGTCACGCTTAGAACCCTGTACTTTTTCCCAAACCTCCATCCTCATTTATGTTGGACTTCATGATAGAAAACAGTTAAGCTTTGGCTTAAAAAGTAGCAATCTGCTACTAACATGCTCTAATTACAGGAAAATAAGGAAAGCACCAGTTTTGCATTAAAATAGATATTTCAATATTTCAAAGAGTTCATGACACTATAAATCTAAACACATCCACACATACTTCTGTATATTGCACGTAAAAAAGAAACTAATAATGTCTAAAACAGACTTAAAGACAAATGAAGACCAAAAGAAACAGAAGGAAAAAAATGATCAAGTAACAAGCCTGCAACACACACCTTTCTGCCTACTGCCCTGCCTCTTTGGCTGTCTGGGTGGCCGTGGGTGTCACACAGGACTATCTTTCCATAGGGGCGCAGGGAGGGTAATCAGCACACAGGGGCAATCTCTAAGTTGCGCCCACCCCCCCACCCATTTCAAGATGAACAGATGTTGATAGCGGCGACGCGTGAGCAGAAACGCCATTCCCCCTCTCGTCCAGCTGCCTCAGTGAGGCGCCTTTCATATTTGTGGCACCTCTGAATGTCATTCCGTGCCTCATCAGGGGCCCCCCTGGGACTGCACGTGGGAGCAAGTGCCCCCCTCTGCTGCCCCATCCCCTCTACACTTCTGTCTTCCCAGTAGTTTGGACCAAAGGGGGGTGCCTGACCCAACAGCAGCCAATCTATGGCTTGGCCTACAATCAATCACATAGCCTGGTGTGAAAAGACAAATTGGACTAATCAAATTCTCTCATAGCAATCTGAAGTGAGTAAATAATTAATGAGGCAATTAGCAGCAGGAACCAAAGCTTCAAGAACACACAGAAAGGAGCCATGAGGCAGAACAGAAGCCACAGAGGCACACTGTAGGCCAAAGCTCTTGTGGAGCAGAAGCCATTTAAAGTCGAGGTTACAGAGTAGAAGAAAGCAGAAGAGGGAAGGAATGTGCAATCCGGCAGTGAGAGAACAAAGGAGATACAAAGACTTGCCACCAGAGACAGAAACGCAGACAGCCAGCAGGCCACGGAAGGAGTCCCCTAGAACTGCCTCAGGTCCTGAGAACTCTAGTTTCTGCGCTAGTGTGTCCTTACTCAAAATAAAACAAAATCCTTTTTCTTCAGATACTCTGGGTGAGTCTCAAGCTCTGTTCCCCACAACTGGAATGTAATTAGAACAAATATTAATGATCCAAGTCCAGGTTAATGAGAAATTTACACAAACATGACATGTTCGTAAAAGGCTACATCCAGCACATGAGACTTTTCAAATGTGCTGAACTCCCCTGCAGGGTGCCCTATGCGTCACACAGCCAGCACAGTAACTTATTTGGTTCTCAAGATTAAGTCACATTAACAGCATGCTTCAACACAGCGAGTTGTCTGTGTTTTAGCCACTCAAACCCCCAAATTTTAAAACTTGGGTCTATATTACCAATTTGGCTGAAAAGTTTCTTTTTACACTGAGTTCTCAACAGACCGCGCTACTTCAGAATTTAATGTTACTTATGAAAGCCAGCAGGAGAGAACAGGCCAGAAGCACTTGCTTATAGTATATAAAAGAATAGACTAGAAGCACTTATTTATACCCCAGCATAGATGGAATAATTTTTAAGACATTGTTATACTGACAGAATGGAAAGATTATATAGGCAACCTCCCCATCCTTAAGAATTACATCAAGTACATTAATAATTTTAAGCCTGATTTGATAGTCTCTATTCTAGAGAAGAGGTTACAAAATACCAGTTGAAAGGCTATATCTAGCTTGTAGAAGTGTTTGGTTTTGGTTTGTGTTTTATTTTTAAATAATTAAATTAGCTCATAAACTCACTGCCATCGAGTTGACTCTGACTCATAGCAACCTCACAGGACACAGTAGAACTGCCCCATAGGGTTTTCAAGGAGCAGCTAGTGGATTTGAACTGCTGACCTTTTGGTTAGCAGCCATAGCTCACCACAGCTCTCAACCACTGCGCCATCAGGGCTCCAAATTACCTCATAGAACTTAAAAATCAAGAGATAATACATATAAAATCCAAACTGCCAGCTTCTCTTGAAACATCAGATGATTTGCCTATATGGACCCATATTTCCAAAAGTCAACAAAGGACCGGAGCCCAGTAGTAGGAGCCCCATTTAGATGGGTCAAGCTCTAGTTTCTCTTAACTGTCTCCTGTCACCTGTCAAACCCTGTGGGTATTTTAGTTTGTAACCTCTGCTCTAGAGAGAGGAGAGCTAAATCTCACCTGGGCATCAACATATAACATGATAATTATTAATCTATAAATAGCAGTATTGCTTTACTTGAATAAGTGATAACTAAGGTAATAGGAAATACTTTAGAATTTCTCATTCCAATTCCATTTTGGACTTCATGACAGTAAAATGCAGACCGTAATTGGCAACCCAGATCCTTTCTCTACGCCACCCTCTCCTTACCTTTTCTGTCTGGCTTGAGGTTCCTATCCACAGGGGGTGGTTCACAGTCTGCCACAGGCACTGGCCTTCTGGGAGGGGTCTTTGGGCTGGACCTGAAGCCCATATGAGCAGGAGGAGGAACTTGCATTCCAAATGAAGAAAAATCAAATGTCCCTGGTGTCATTGGCACATAATTTGCTTCCTGAATTGGTTCTGTGAAACTGCTGGAATGTTGCCGTGGCGGAGAGTTGGGATTCATAGGAACGTAATTTTCATTCAGTTCTTCACTTGATACACTTCCCACTGTCAATACATTTTTGATTTTCTAAAACACATACACATTTCTTTTAATAAACAAAAACTACTGTCAAATGGACAAACACAATTGTAAGTCACACCTATGCATATGGATATGAAGGTACTACTATTTCATGATCTCCTTCAGTTTCAGGGCATTAAGTGCAGGTTCTGACAATAAGATACATTCTAGGATGCCAAGGTCAATTATATACTTACAAAGTGGTTGTGGAAGCCTTCAAGTGAACTAGATCTATCACTTGGAAATGTTCGTGGGATATCATAGCAGTCTTGAGAGCTAGCATCTAAAATAAAGAACAAACTATCAACATTTCTTCCCATCTTTGCCAACTCTCAGGGTGATCAGGAATGACCTATTCTCTCTCTCTCCATACACACACACATACACACACACACACACACACACACACACACACACGCTCTCTCACTCACACACACAGATTTTAAAAAGTATGCTCACAGCTCACAGGATAATACTATCTTGAATTGGTAAATTAAACCACTTGAAATTAGAGATACTCATATGCCAACCGATACCAGTATCTGATTACAACAGTGAATGAATGTCTAGGCCTGGGATGAGATGGGATTATCTAAAGATGGAAAAGAGAAATACCTCTACTTTCTCATTTTTTCTATCACCTTGGGAATAAGTGATATTTCCCTTCTAATCAGGTTTTTCACTTGCTTCAAGAAGGGAGTTAGAAAATGGTATTGAACCATTGAATAAGCACTAATATAAGTACTATTCATGATGTCTTAAATTGTTACGTTCTTTAAGACAGCTGGATAACTCTACTGCAAAATACATAAATTTTAGTGGATAGTTTTCAGGGTAGGTATGTATATTTACAACTTTAGCTTTATATTTTTAGGAATTTAAGAATGTCAGAATAACCAGACCCAACTTTCTCCTCTCAAAAACATGTAACTTTTGGTGGCAGACTCTAGGAGATGGTATAGGAAAAGTATACTCAACTGGCAGTAATTGAAGTGGTTAGGGATAACAGAGTGCTGAAAAAAATTAAAAACAAACGAAATGCATAATGGCTTGGTTGGAACTGAACATCACCTGTCAGATTCAACATGAAAATTGCTTTTATAGGAAGGAAGGAAACAGAACCCGACAGATATGTCAGAGAAGTGTCCATAATGACACACAAATACACGAAATGTTGCAACCTGGAGAGGCTTTGTGGCTGGTCCATTTCCTGCTCTTCTGCCCTATCAGGGGCCTACCCACCCAGGAAATACAGAAAGTGGGAGAGAAGGAGGAGGCAGGAAGGCATTACGAAGGCCATACTTTTTCAGAGATGAAAAACTCTATCTCCCTTCCAGCAGAGCATGTACACAGACCCACATACATGCACACGCACCCTCTCTTCCAGAAATCTACTGAAACTGGTATCTTGGCTACAGAGCTGGGGAGGAGGAGGGAGGGAAGGACTGTCGTTTCATCTCATACTATTCTTAAAAGAACAAAAATTTAGAAAAACAGACTTTCTATCATTAACTCTATTTAGGAGAAACCAACTAGAGCTGACCTTTTCGCAATTTGTTCAAATCCACAGTGGAAATGGTATTGCTACGTGATGGTGGCACTCCTGCTGTAGGGATGCAGTAACTACTGTCAGTATCTGAGGCCGTGCGTGTGATACTACACGTTTCCACAGGAGATCGGTCATGAGCTGGATGTGGTTTTGGTGGCCGAGGTGGAGGAATATCTGGAATAGTCTCTAGCTTGGACGTCTGTCCCAGGGTTCCTTCTGGAAATGTTCGTGGAATCTGGTAAGTGTTACCAGGTGTTGGAGGAATGTCGTAACTAATAGATACATGCCGCATTTGAGTGTCTACACTCGACGTCCCAGATGGGGTATTAAAAACATAGAGTTCTCCATCTGCTTCAGTACTTGATGGAGATACCTTAGGTAAAACATCGTGGGAATAGCTCCTGGGCAGGTTATAAAGGCTAGAGTCTACAGAAACTGATGCAGTGCGCAATGGTACAGAGTCATACATCATTTGCTGTTGAAAAAAGCCATTCACTCCGTGTTTGCTCTGGGAAGAAGCAGGGTTTTTATGAGAAGGGACGTTATCATTGCAGTCTGTTTCCAAAGAGGTGGATTTTGCAGAGTCAGCATGTGTTCTAAATAAAGATTGTTAGCAACAGAATAAAAAGTTAGTATGATGAAGACATAGGACTACATTTCAATAAATATATTCATACATTAGCAATCAAAATATATGGCTTTTTTCACTGGCTTTTTTGGTATGATCCATAAGAATTTAAAGCACAAAGGCTTCTTTAGTTTTTATGATTGTACACCAGACAACAAAACCGCCACCACAAAACTACCAACAGCATTCTCCTTAATTCCTGTCTTGAATCTGCCCACGCCCAGCTCCACCTATTAAATCCACACATAAAACCGCAACCCCTGAAGCACTGGAATTAGATACAAAATTGAGAGAAAGGGAAATGATTAAGGCACAGACACAAGGAAAAGCTTTTCCTCTGAAGAGCATGCAGAAACCTAGTGCCAGTACAATTTTATAAATATGATTGATTGCCTTTTAACCCACCTGTGGCAAATTCATTGTTCTGTAAAACTAAATGATAACATGGTACTGAATCAATTCAAGGTGACTTACATATGGAGGTGGTGACTTATTAAGTTCTATGTATCTTCCTTTCTACTGATTTTCTTTAACAAACATTTAGCCTATATAATGAAGAGGCTCAAAATATAAGACACAGATTTAACCAATTCCAAACAGTAAGTAACCTTGAGAAATCTTACTGAAGAATAGTTTATGCTTTGGGTACATTTTCAATCTGGGCACAAGCCAAGATGAAGCTAATGATACAAACAACTCACACTTCTTTAATGCTAAACAAGATACCTGAACTATCTATGCATGCTATTCATAGTCCTGTAGGAATTTAAACTTAATATTTCTCTAAATAACTTGATTTATTAGTAACATCTGGTGCTGCATGTTGCATTTATTCATTAAACCCTCCCCCTATGGGATCAGAGAACCCATGTTGTGCTATCCTGCCTGTGCTTCTCCCTTGCCAATTATTCTCTTGTCTCATTTACTGGCTCCTTTCTCTCACTCCACCTGGAAATGGCAAACTGAGTTCAGACCCCAAATCTTTTACTACACGTGCTATGACTTCACCTTCCACTGAATATTCACAGCTCCCATCTTTGCACTAAACACTTGACTTCCATATTTTCAAACTGCTTAAATGGCATTTCTGCCTTGCTCAATGTGCCTCAAACCAAATTCACTTCTCAAATGGATCCTCCTTCCTGACTTCCATTAAAAGAAATGCCTTTATCCAGATCTTCTAGACTCAAAACCCAGCCAACTTGTCTACGATGCCCACCGTCGCTTGGGTACATAGTCCTTCCTCCTGTCCACGTCTTGGTTCCCCTGCCCTATTCCCATTGTCACCAACCCAAGTTCAGGTCTGCATCTCTGATGAGATCCAGATTACTGAACCCTCCTAACTAGATTTCTTTCTCTAGTCCTAACTGGACTTCATCAAATCAATCTCACTGGGACCATACTGTTAAAAGATAAATATTTTCAAAACACAATTTTCATTTCACTCATTTACTCAGAGAAAAACCTACTAAGGGCCCCTACAGGTTGTGGAAACGACACGAAGGCCACAAACTACTCCACTTGGCATGGAGGCTACAACTAATACTCTTGCTCCAACTTCAATGTTCTAGCCTATTTCCTACTATTCACCAAATCACACTCTTTACTCCAGGCAGGCTCTCCTTGTCATCTACTTCCCATCATGTGCACTCTCCTTTCCAAATTACTGATAGTCTCCTTTCTCTCACCAACTAGGTGTAATTCAAATCTTACTACTCCTGTGAAGCTCTCTCCATCTTAAAAACACCTGCACTGTCCCATCTTGGGGTTTCTAAAGCACCTAGGCGTATTTTAAAATTTGCACTTCAATTCATTCTAACATGCGAGTTAAGAGTAGCTAGAGGTACAATGAGTAATAAGTAAAGTTTCTTGCCCCTGACTAGCTGATAACTTAGTGGCAAACACACAAAAATATCAAGCTACTTACAATACTATGATCAAGATATGGAGGCATGACCATGATGCTATGGAAATCCAGAGGGATGTTTATTCCATCCTGGTAGTTTGAGAAATGCTTCCTAGAGGAGCATTTACGTCTGAGCTGAGCCTTGCAGGATGAATAAGAGTTTGCAAGGCAACTCTCATATACTGACTTGTTCTATAAATACTTAAATGCTGAAGGCAACTTTATCTGAATGGCTGTATCTAATATAATATAATATATAATATAATATATAATATAATATAATATAATTAGTTTGTCCCTACAGGACAGAGTAGAACTGCCCCGCAGAGTTTCCAAGGAGCGGCTGGTGGATTTGAACTGACGACCTTTTGGTTAGCAGCCGAGCTCTTAACCACTGTGCCACCAGGGCTCCACCTAGCAAAATGGTGGGCATATCAAAAACCAAAACACCAAACCTGTTGCTGTCGAGTCGATTCTGACTCATAGCAGCCCCATAGCGGGTACTTTATAGGTATCTGTTATTCAGCGGTCACTTTTGCAAAACACAGATTCAAAACATAGCTGGGCAATGATTTTCAGCATAATTTCTTAAATTACAACAGGAAAGCTGTTATACCAGTAAGATCACTGAAAGATAGTATATAAAAATAAAATGTGCTGAAAAAATGTCACTTAGCTGTTGGTTTTATTTAAAAGCTCATATTGAAAAATGATTTCAAGATTCTGTGAAATAAAATCTTAGTTAGTAGCATAGCTAACAAAGTTGCAAGTGTGTAATTTTAAATACTCACAGCAAACAGGCAAAATCAAGTTAGAATTTGATATTATTGACTAGTATTGATTTATAAAATTGTTCTTTGTTTCATAGGTAAAATCCCATTACAACAAATACATATAAATCCACTTTTGGAATGTTTGTGGGTCTTTACAAATTCTACATATAACATTTTTGAACAAGTGCTCTGCCTGGTCCTAGCCCATGAAACAGTCACTTTCTATAGGAAAAACGGTATTTTTTCTCATAAAAGTATTTTATATCTCATAACCCTGCTTAAAAACATCTTTTACATCTATTATGCAATTCACTCCCACTTTTATTTTGGAAATTAAGATAATGTACCCAAATAACCAAACAGGACCTCGAGTCACAGAATTCCTTGGTTTCACTTATTATCATATAGCTGCTAATGGGAAAAACAGGCCTCCTGCTCCCTTTTCCAAGAGTAAAAGAATTGCTCTCCAGCTCCCTCTGTCACCTCAAGCATTCCACCTACCCAACACTGAGTGACACGAACGATCAAATTAAAATATCTGATACTTTAGAAGAGGAGGGGATGTGGGAACAGGGATGGGGATGACAGGGAAATGGAGGATTTAGGAAAGGCTTTATGATCCTTCCTGCAGCATTCAACTCCATATACTTTTTTCACTTAATATTTTGTAAAGTTAAAGCTTGGGAGGTAAGCGCTGTTTGATTACTAGGTACAAAGACTGGAAATAAAGCTTTTACCAATATATTTATCAAATTTCATTACAATCCAATTTGTTTATTCCACACAAGTTGCTATGATGGGATTTTACCTGAATGATTAATTTCTCACACAGATCCAAAACAACCACAACACACTCACTGCAATGGAATCGTTTTGCTTTCAAAATCTTCTAGTAGTAGGTATTCCTCTCCTTCTGCAGAAACCAAAGATGACCTTTGGCTGGTTTACAATCACATAAGAAATGGAGCAAGATCACCATTTATAAATCAGTGAAATCTGTTAAGCAAGTAAGACTGTAAGTCTGTAACAAAGACTATGAAAGTATAGAAAGATTTCCAAAAGGGCCGTGCAGATACAATGGTTCTTTGCCCAAAGATGGCAGAGACTGGGCACCTTCAATAAAATCTCCTGAATCTCAGAAATCATCAATGGAGGGATATAAACCTGAAAGATAAGCCTATATAAATGGCTTAAGGGTAAAAAATATAACGGTAGGATTCTTAAACTTACACCCACATACGGGCGCACGCATACACACACACCCACAGCACACGAGTTACCTCATGGGTTCAGGCTTCTTGCTTTGACAGTTGATTAGCAAGAGGTAGTCTTGAGGATCCTCCTGGATGCCAAGAGTTTCCAGGTGTGGTGGGAGGTTAATTAGCTGATATGGAGGAGGTAGAGTAGCAGAGGATGAATCCACATGTGTGGATGGTGGTGCTGTATTTATAGCTAAAGGTAAATCAGCTGGTGCTTGCAAGGAAGGGCCAGGTGGCTTCACAGCATCTGCAACATGAAAGTTTAACTAACATTGTCTCTCACATTTCAAGAACTTTTTTTCTTTATTAAACAAAACTTTGCAAGTTTGGAGATGAACTGTTTAAACACACAAAAACAGAGTAAGCCATGGCAATGTTAGTTAAGACAAATATGACCTACATGGCAGCATTTACAAAGGAAAGAATTGATTCTTGTGAAAGAGATCTGAAGAGTAGGACCCTTTCTCTATTCCAGAGGCTTTAAAAAAGCCATGGTTAACACTGCCTGGATCAGTCTTTAGTTTTGAGGCTACTGGGAATGAAAACGTCCAACAGTCTTAGCAGAAGAGGTAGACTATTCTTCTTCCAAAATAAAAAAGTGCTTCCTAAGTCAAATCAACCTTCTAAGGAGACCCATTTTATTACGTGGCATCTACAGCCCCATGGTGCTATGGGTACCTGGGTCAGAGCTTTACTCTGTGTTTATATTGCTGTTCATTCTTTTCTTTCTACTTCTCAGTGGGCTAGGCAGAACTATTTCTAATTCTAGGACTGGTGAAAATAAAATCGACTCATGTTCAAATAGTTTAAGGCATTATCACTTCTTTCCTCAACTCATAGCATCCTTTGCCATTTAGTGGATTTCTACAAAACCTTCATAAAAAAGGGATCAGCAAACAAAAACATAGCACTTACTATGTTCTAAGACAACATGTGAAAACAGCTAAATTGTATACAGAGAAGCAATTTGAAAACCTAGAAGTAAAATCCCACTGCAATCACTGACATAACCAAGCATAATTTTAAGGGCCCAGAAGAAAAATGCTCTGTTCATCTAGTTAGGTGCACAAGGCTGTAACTAATCCAGAAAAAGTAAATGCTTATACATGAATAGATAAATTTGTTTATTGTCTCTTTATAATGTAAGAGAAAAGGCTGGGTCGAAATGCAGATTTTTCACAACAAAACATAACATAAAAGATCCTACAAGGTGGTATGGGAATATATCTAGAATTCACCAAGGAGGGGCTAAACATCAGTTCTGTCTTCTCTAGATACTTACAGAATGAGCATAAGTGCTTTTGATAATGTCTTTATGTATTCAACTTTAATATACATATATACACTGCAGGAAATTTTATTTAGCTCATTTTATCTCTTCCTCCTAGGCACAGAAACTCATATCCTAATTGTAAAGCTTAAATACTAGTATCTTAGTATGGCTGAATATAACAGGTTATCTCCAACCATAGGTCTAAACTGCGGTCTAATTTCCAAGTCAGGAGCCCTGGTGACACAGTGGTTAAGAGCTACAGCTGCTAACCAAGAGCTTGGCAGTTTGAATCTACCAGCTGCTCCTTGGAAACCCTCTGGGACAGTTCTACTCTGTCCTATAGGGTTGCTATGAGTCAGAATTGACTCGACAGCAATGGGTAGTAGGTAGAAGTAATCTCCAACTGTAGGTCTAAACATGCAGTCCAAGTGCATGAGGTGCACTGGCTAGGAATTGAACCCAGGTCTCCCACATGGAAGGCAAGAATTCTACCACTGAACCACCAATGCCTCATAGCAGGTCCTCAATAAATACTATGCAAAAATCTATGGTTCTCAAAACAGACAAAAATATATCAGAACTCCTATGTTTCACTATGTCTAACATGTAGTAGAAGATCAATAAATGTTTCATTCACCCAGCAGAAACTCAATGAGCACCTTCTCTATCTCAAATTGGTAGAGGTTAAAGCAAGGGGCACTGAGATGTGGACTCCCAAATCTGCAAGACCCATATAACTGCACATGCAGTTTGGAATTTGCTCCACAAGGCATCTGTTGTTAGTTCCAGCCAGTCGATTCTGACTCACGGTGACTCCGTGTGTTACAGAGTAGAACTGCTCCATAGGGTTTTCTTGGCTGTAATCTTAATGGAAGCACATTGCCAGGCTGCTTCTTCCATGGTACTGCTGGATGATCGTTTAGGTTAGCAGTCAAGTGCAAATCATTTGCACTACCCGGGGACCTTATGAGCCCTAACCAAACCAAAATCAAAACCGAACGCACTGCTGTCAAGTTGATTCTGACTCATACTAACCCTACAGGACAGAGCAGAACTGCCCCATGGGGTTTCCAAGAAGCAGCTGGTGGATTCGAATTGCTGACCTTTTGGTTAGCAGTCAAACGCTTAACTGCTGCACCACCAGGGCTCCTTATGAGCCCTACCAGAAGCTAATTATGTTTGAAAACCTCCTTTAGAGAATTTTGCCTGAGTAAATAGAAGTTGAGTTAATTTCTCACTTTTTACATCTTTTATGGTATTGCTCCATGCCATGTCAAGTCTTCATACAAGCTCATTTAACAAAGACTTTATGCCAGGAGTTAACTAATTAATTAATTCTTATTTATGGAAGGTGACAACAGAAAAATGAATTTTTGGATATTATGCAACATAATGCCATAATTTCAGTGGGTACTCAAAAAGAACTGCTGTTGTGTGTAATAGATGTTGATTATAAATGGTGTACATAATGTACCTCTATGAAATGTTTGATTACTTTGATTCAGTCACAAAATACACAGTACTTATTTAAAGGGATTTAAGATGCCACACATTAGTTAGTGACTCAGAGTAAATCCTGTGGATTGTTAAACTTCAGAATACTATGTAGAATACTTAACTTTCAAAGAAGAGTTTAAGGAAAACATATGGCATTGAGGGGCAAAAAGGGCAGAGAGGTCAGAAAGCAGTTAATGTGTCCTACAAGCTGTGCTCACAAGTTATTTTATATACTCCGTTATCCATATCCAGTAAAACAAAACAAAAGAACCAAACAAAAAACACTAAACCCACTGCCCTAAAGTCGATTCCGACTCACAGCGACCCAAAAGGATAGAGCAGAACTGCCCCATAAGATTTCCAAGGACTGGCTGGGGGACTCGAACTGCCGACCTTTTGGTTAGCAGATGAACACTTAACCACTGTACCACAAGGGCTCCTATGCAGTAAAGACATAGTAAATTGCATAAACCAGTTTAAGTTTTAATTCTGACCAAAACAAAATAAAACACAACACTGGAAGCACTTCACTATATAAAACAGTACGAATTCTAGTTCTCCATTGTAATTCCTAAAATAACTTTTCCAGGTGGTTATTTTTATAGATAACTGTTTCTTTTAGTATTTTTGCTAAACTTGATGGCTATACACTGGATCAATTGAGTGATTCATCTTAAGGAGGTAGGAAAAAACCACACAGCCAGGCAATCACATTTGTCTGACCTTGTTTCATTAAACACAGTGGGGCGATCTCATTTTTAACCTTCCATTTCTCCTACTTGCAAATGACGAAAGTGTTTTACCCTCTTTATAACTGCAAGATCCTCTCAATTTTCTGAGAAAATTTTGCTCACACTAAGTGATGACTTACATGTACTTCTAAGAGGCAAGAACCAGAGAAAAACTTTCATTATTTTCACTAACAAGCTCATGAAACAGAAGACCTTTAAACAGCCATGAAAAGAAAGCCCAACCACTCCAAACAATAATGGCATACAAAGGACTGTGGAGGGGCAGGGTGGGGGGTGGGTGGGTGCTGTTCTCCCACTTTGGCTCAGAAAATACATCATCTTCAAAGCTTTAGTCTCTGGGGTTATTTTACTCATATTAATTTGACTATATACTCAGCTCCATATATTTTAATATAAGCATTGCACTTTGTCTAAATATTCTCTGATACAAAATTTCTCTCCAGAGTTAACCAACTGGTCTGAAAAAAGACTTCTGTTTCGCCTCCGTTCTAAGCATACAAGTAGCCAAGCAGACCACTTTGTGTTCTGTCTCATTTGGGTTTCTAAGTTATTGCTCTTTCTAAGGAATGCTGGCATCAAGTTTCTGAGAACAAAACAATGCAATGGTTCAGGGTTTGCTTATGTGTGTAAAATTCTTTCTCATCTTTAGGCATAAAAAAAGTATAATTAACATTCATTAAATATCTAATTAAAAAAAAGGTCTAAAACTCTTAGAATTTACTTAGAAAGTTAATAACTACTGCTAAGGAAAGTCTTAGCGAGCTTTCAGTGAGGAGTAGATTATTACATAAGATCATGTGAGCAGATTCATAAACAACAAACTGGCCCACGACTCTTAGCCTACTATAAAGTTTTATCCTGTTTGGAACCAAATACTCTGGTGATAGTGTCCCTCACAGAAGTTAGGGTTCGTAGATAATGCCTCTAAATACTCAAAAAAAGATTTTTTTTTTTTTTTTTTGAAAAACCAAATGAAACGAGAGCTTAAGCCCAGGGAAGTAATTCTACTCTTTACTGGCAAGGAAGAACACTTCAGGGAGGGCAGTGGTGGTTCAGTGGCAGGATTCTCGCCTTCCATATGGAAGACCCGGGTTCCATTCATGTAGCACCACTCGTCCGTCAGCGAAGGCTTGTGTGTTGCCTTGACGCTAAACAGGTTTCACTGTTATTTCCCAACTAAGATGGACTAGGAACGCCTGGTTATCTACTTCGGAAAACCAGCCAATGAAAACCCTATGGATTACAAAGGTCCAATTTGCAACTGATCATGTTTCATTCCTCTGCGCACAGGGTCACCATAAGTCAGGTATTTCAAAGTTGATGTGTTAGGTGCTCTGATTTTGTAAGCAATAACTTTCTGTATTTGAGCGCGTAGTAGTAAAATTGGTATTGCCCACATTCTTGTCAAGAGACCACCTAGAATTCTTTTCTCTAAAGATGAGCTACATCTGCTGATAAACTGTTCTTTGGTTTCCATTACAAAACAGTTTTAACTTTTTTTGTTTGCAACTAAAGGCAAAAAGATCAAAGTTACCCTGTTTTTACTGATTTACCTGATCTTTTGTAGAATTTTCTTTGTGTATAGAGAAGCATTTTGAATAGGTACTATGCTAATTATCAAATAAGAACAAAGAGGGTCCATAAAGAATCTGTGGAAATAACCATCTTCTCCCTTTTGAACCTACCATCTTTTTGTAGAAGAACATTTCATGAAGATAAATATGACAAAGGGATAAAAACAAGAAACAGCAGTAGTTGCCAATTTCAGTGAAGCAACCTGCAGTTTCTTCAATTTATTTAATCAAGTACTGAAGACCCTTAATCATAGCTCAATCTGTTTAATGTGTTTCAAGAGGAAAAAATTCTATCTTCTTCCTATTTCTCATGTCCCTCTCTTTACTAGATGGTGAAAATATTCTTAGAGACTTTAAAATAAAACCTTAGGAAGTTCTGACAAATGCCATGATTCTTAACCAGAATCATTTGTGGGAATTTTTAGAAATCTAGGTACCTCAGGAGACTCAATGAAATAAGATCTCAAGGGCAATAGCTTGAACATGTGTAATAAAATAAAAACAAGAAAACAAAAGGATATAACTCTCTGGAAAATTAATCCTCAGGAAAATACAAAATTAAACTACAAGGAGATATCACTACATACCCACTAGAATGGCTAAAATTAAATAGACTGATAATACCAAATGCTGGTAAGAATATAGAGGGATTGGAACTCTCATTCACTGCTAGTGGAAATACAAATTGGTGCAACACTTTCGAAAACTAAATGTACTAAATCTACTACAAAATCAAATATACATATACCCCATGAACTAGTAATTCCACTCATGGATATATTGCCAAATAACTAAATGTTAATGTTTACCAAAAGACACGTATAAGAATGTTCACAGCAGCTCTATTTGTATTAGCTAAAAACAGGACAACAATCCAAATGTCCATTAACATTTAAACAGGTCAGTAATTTGTGATATATCCACATAGCAAGAAGAAAGAACTCCTGCTACATGCTATAACATGGATAAATCTCACAAACTTAATATTAGAAGAAAGAAGCCAGACTCAATGGTTCCATTTATACGAAGTTCATGAATAGGCAAAATTACTGTGACAGAGGCAGAATAATGATTGCATTTGGCTGGGGGTTTTATTGGAAAAGTGCATGAAAAAACTTTTTAAGGGGCTGGAAATGTTTCATTTCTTGTTTCACATGGTGGTTACACAGATATAACAGATATCTATCTATATATCTAGATAAATACATAAAACTATATTGAACTGTACACTTAAAAACTTGCGCCCTTTATAGTAGTTAAGTCATACCTTAATAAAAGTAAATACGAAGAAATAAAACTTCCCTGATTGAGAAACACTGCTTACAGGATGAATTTAGTAGATGTCTAATAAGACAAGGAGACCAAGAGGACACCTAAATAATCGAGGTGAATTTCAGAATTACAGATGTGCCACCCTGTATGGTTAGAGCTGAGCAGCTAAATCTGACCAGAAACAGCTCTCAACCAAAATACCAACTTTGAAGGCACACTGAACCTCCTCTCAATTCCCAAACCCCTCAAATACTACGCGTTACACATAATCCTCTAGAAAAAATTATGCCTTTGCCAGACTACCTTATTCAAGGAAAACAGTAATCCTTAAACTTAACAGTTTACCTTTGGATTGTTTCATTTTGTTCCTTATTATTTTTTTTTTTTTATAAAACTTCCGATTTAAATATGGAAAGCCCAGTCAAAAATGCGAAACTGACTGCAGTCTCTACAGTCCAACTCAAATATTTTCCCATTCAAGAATCAGTAAACTGCAAATCTTACAGTGTCTAAATGTCATGCTAGTATTTGCTTATGCTGGAAAGATATTTGGAAATATAGGTAAAAACTGATCTCCATTTATTATGTTTCAGCACTTTAGTTTTAGTGAAAATATAACAACAATCATAATAACCACTGCTGTCGAGTCAATTCTGACTCATAGCGATCCTATAGGACAGAGTAGAACTGTCCCTATAGGGTTTCCGAGGCTGTAAATCTTTATGGAAGCAGACAGCACATCTTTCTCCCGCAGAGCATATGGTAGGTGGGAACTGCCAACCTTCTGGTTTGCAGTCAACCACTTAACCACTGTGCCAACTGGGCTCCTTAACAATCATAATAGTTAACATTTATCGACTGCTTACTAAATGCTAACCAATAAGGATTATCACATTTACTCTTCAAAACAACTCTATGAGGTATGTGCTGACATTATATTCTCTCCGTTTTACTGAAGAGGAAACTGATGCTTAGAGAGAATATAAACATTTTCCTAAGGTTATGCAGCTGATAAATCATTTAAATCCAGGCTTACACCTTCACAATGTTCACCATCACATCAGAACATCCCAAGACAGACTTAATTTCAGCCATACCCCTTTGGTCTTTTAAAAGTGAAAAAAAGCCAATTTCTCGTTCAATTTAGGTTGGTTTATCAACAGAACAATCCACGGGAAATAATGACATATTAACATTCTTGTTTTCGAAGAAAGATTTTGTCAGACTAGGCGCTGTGACCCATAAATTTTGTACTACTTCTGAAACCATGACTAGAGGACAAAGAGGTAAAAACTACTGGTAAGAACTGTATCAACACTTCTTTATAGATATATGTCATATCTTGAATTTATCATAAAAGTACAGTTAATATAAAAATGACACTGAAGAATCAGCAGTGTGAGTGGGGGGTTTTGTTGAGGGCTAAGATATTTGGTCTTAAAGTGTCTCCCCACAGACTGCTTACTAGTTATAATGGGAAAACATTGTTGTTTTATTATTATTATTATTTATTATTATTATTTTATTCAGTGGAGAACTCAGACAACACCATGATTGGATGATCACAATTAACTAATGAGGGGCAGATGGGCATCGTGTGCCCCAAGATGTGCTATCCTAAGAAGGACACAGCATTACTTGTGCAGTATTCCAGCCAGGAACACACAGCCTGAATCTAATCTAATCACAAGGAAACATCACACAAACCCCAAACGAAGACCATTCTATCAAAAAAAAAAAGTTCCAAGGGGAAAGCGGG
>NW_004443995.1:15163836-15200189 GCF_000243295.1 Trichechus manatus latirostris
TGAAAAACTGCTCCATTTTAAAAGAGACTAATGTGACATGGGAGCCCTGGTAGCGTAGTGGTTAAGAGCTTGGCTGCTAACCAAAAGGTCAGCAGTTCAAATCCACCAGCCACTCCTTGGAAATTCTATGGGGCAGTTCTACTCTGTCCTGTGGGGTCCCTATGAGTCGGAACCGACTCGACGGCACCTAACAACAACAACAACGTGACACGACACATTGGATCCTATACTGGAGGAGAAAAGAGTGCTATAAAGGACATTATTAGGTCAACTGACAAAAAAGGAATACAGATGGATAGACAAAAATACTAGGTTCAGTGTTGAATTTACTGAAGTTGCTAACTATATACTGATATGTAAGAGAACGTCCTTATTCTCAGGGACTACATACAAAAGTCTTTAGGGGTAAAAGGCCATGATGTATGTAATTTATTCTCAACTAGCTCAGGGAAAAAAATTATTATATGTGTATGTATATGTGTATATATTCATGTACGTACATACACAGAGAAAATACAAATGTTAAATCAAATGAGCGAAATGTTAATAGGTGAATCTGTACTATTCACATTGCATCTTTTTGTAAATCTGAAATTATTTCCAAATAAATTTTTTAAAAAAGATGTATATATACTAAGACCTAGTTCCCTGAATACCTAAGTGCTGCGCATAAGCTACCTTAAATCCTTATCTAAGCAATGAGTGGGGTGGAAAAAAAATAAATGGACAAATCAAAAATAAATTGAAAAAATAGGCTGTATATGTTCATGAGTATACATACACAAAACACTGTGTATATGGACAGTATGTAGCGTGCATATTTCTAGTTTCCATGCCCCTTCATCCTCTGAGATACTCACAGATAATTTATAATTTACACAAAATCTCTTCATTGTTTAAAAGAAAAAAAATATGGAAGTTACGAAAAGTAAAACCGATGTATAAAATTGTACCTGTCCCCACATATCTGTAAAATTCTTGGTTCTCCGAAACAGGTGTTATCTGCATTAGGGTGTATTTTATGTGCAGTAGTTAAGTCCTAGTTACTGAGGTTCTTGTCACTGCAGTTGTTCTGCCTAGTTCCAAGCAAACTCATTTATGGAAAAACAGATCTACAGAACTATTAAGAATATGTTAAAGTTTCTTTATATTGTCAGATTTCAATAAGTCTTAAGTGTACAATTTAATCTTAAAAAATCCAATTTATAACTTCTCTAGATACATGGGAAACCCTGGTGGCGTGGTGGTTAAGACTTCAGCTGCTAACCAAAAGGTCGGCAGTTCGAATTCTCCAGGCACTCCCTGGAAACCCTATGGGGCAGTTCTACTTTGTCCTATAAGGTCGTTATGAGTCAGAATCGACTCGATGGCAACCTGTTAGTTTTTTTTTTTTTTTCTCCTAGATACATACTTGAGACACATTCCCAACTTCCCAATCTTTACTGGATTCATCTCATGTGAATTGATAGGTCTTACTGGTTTTTTCAAGTAGCACATGGAATCAGAAGACCTGGGCTTTTTAGATGTGGGTAATATCCAGAGAGACAAAGTTCTAGCCACCTGTCCTGATTTCCCTGTCTTGGAATTTCCCCAGAAGTGCAGACATTTTGGGAAAGACCCAAGTAGAGGTCCTTCCATTTGTTAACTTAATTGCCTGTCCGTTGGAGATGGTGCTCTCTATTGCTTTGTTGTCTGGATCTCACTTTCCTGGACTCGCTCCCAGGACAAACAATGAAAGTAGGTCAATCTTTGGGTCAAGGTATCCATTATTGAGCGGTTATTATCCTAACAGTAAATGGACTATTTCTGACACAAATGTTCAGGTAATTGAAGGACAACCGGGCTTAATGTAATACAAGAACTAATGATTGTATGATTAAACGAAGATGACAGAAAGTGGTGGCATCTTTTTCTTTTTGCATGAGGACAAAGTTGGGATAAAGAAAGAAATGTATGGACTACATTATTTTTTTCATTAAAAATTAAAATTGCTTTATTTAGATTCATTAGTTTACTTACTTTACTAAAGGGAAGACTATCAAATAGAGAAAAGTACTTTTTTTAAAAGCCATTATGATCTGGACATTTTGAGAAAAGCAACTTAGAGAAACTTTCTCATATTTTGTCCTGAAATTAGACCCAGAGCCTTTTCACCAAGTTAGTTAGCTGCATACAGCCCTCTGAGGCTGGGTTTCCAGCACTTGTTTAGCAGATTTAGCAGCTTCTACTTTATTGTAGAAACAAAAATAAATCTGCACCTTTCCAAGAAAAACAAAAGAAATTAGTCTTTACCCTCAAGTCTACTAAATAAAAACATTCACAGGAACCACACACAGTTGAATGAACTAGAATTTAAAAACAGACATAGCCTGCCAGCACTCCGAGTATTCAATAATAGCTATGGTCACCTGGGGCAGCGGAAATAACATGGTAAAGATATTTTGAGAGGTTCCTGGAATCAAAACACAGGTCAGATTTTTCCCCTTTCCTTTTGTTTCCAGTAGAACATTAGCTACTCTCACAGGGATTGGGACAGTTATTTTCTCAGACTATGATATCCAAGCATAGTCTATTTCTTCCCACTTCTAGCCTGAAACTAGTATACTGAAAAATCATCTTGTGTTATTAGCCAATTTTTAACAAGTTTGGGAGCATACTCAGCTCTTTGAAATGGGAGGAATACAGGTCTCAGGGGACAGATCTCAGTAAAAACAAAAATAATTATTTAGTGAGTGGCAGTGAAATCTACTTGGGAGCAAGAGAATATAAAGCAAGAAGTAAAGTTAATGGAAGTTATTTATCTTGTCATATTAAACTATATGAATATGATTACAAAGGATAATAGTTCTATGCTGTTTAGAATTAAATAAAAAAAATCTTTAAATGTGAATTTTAAAAAGGCATCTAGCAAAGTCACTTATTACATATGCATAAGAAAATACTGTGGTTGGCTTTACAACTCTTTTTGCAGTTTTGATACTATGCATCAAAAACCAAAATTATAGAGTACAATAAAATGTTTTTTGCCTCCTTGGTAATAAATAATGAAAGACTGCTCATCTTTCACAGCTTTATTCCAAGAAACACAACTTCAACATAATATAGTAAAACATTTTAAACTGTGGCTATTTAGGGGAGATGGCCAGAATGAATTTGTGAAAAATCTAAATCGTAGAATTTAAAACATAAGTGCAGTTGCGTTTAAATATAGCTCATAAACTAAATTTAGAAAGCACTGGCGAATTAATGTTCTTAGGGGCTTGTTTTAATAAACAGATAAAAATGATTTGTGGTTAGCATAGCTGTTCTAGGTAATCAACTCACAGATCATATGTATCAAATTTTGTTCATCATACTATTACTTTTCTTACCACCTCCCTTTGATGGATATTGTGAAGATAAAGGGTTCGTGAACTGAGAGTTTCATTTCAAGCCAAATATATTTCTAATCTGTTTTACGAGGACTGTGAGTTTTGCCACTGAAAAGGTCACTGTAGCTTTCAAGTTTTGAAACTTTACCCATCCCTATTCTGGTAGGTAGGAGCCCTAGTGGCACAGTGGCTAAAGCATTTGGCTGCCAACCAAAATGTTAGAGGTTTGAACCTACTAGCTGCTCTTCGGGAGAAAGATGTCGTGGTCTACTTCCATAAAGACTACAGCCTTGAAAACCCTATGGAGCAGTTTTACCCTGTCCTGTAGGGTCACTGTGAGTCGGAATTGACTTGACAGTCAGCAATGGGCTTCGGTTTTTTTGTTTTTGTTTTTATTCTGCTAGGCTTATAAAGTGAAAAGAGACATCATGACTAACTGATTCTAACTACTAAAATCAATCAAAATGCTCCTCTAAGTACAGAAATAAAGCTCTTAGTACATTATCAGTCATAGACACAGAGCCATTTAAAACTCTACATTTTTCCTGACCCTCTTAAGGCTAAATCAGGTGCTGCTGCTACGTATGTTTATCTATTCTTTCTCTAGCAGAGCACTTATCAAATGGTATCATAATTCCTGGTTTATTTGTCTGTCTCTCCTACTAGACTGATTGTAAGCTCTATAAGGACAAGAACTCCTAAAGTATTATGTTTTTAAAAAAGTATATACACCCTCTTCTCACTTATTGACGTGGTTAGGTTCCGAAGACCAGGTTGTTATGCTAAATGGTGCTTTGTGAAAATGGAGGATGACCACATCAGATTACAAAATGGAGGACGACTACATCATTAAATAACTGCCAAATTACATCATTATATACTGCCAAATCACATCATTACATAACTAACAAACCACTGAAAATCATGGCCTAGCCAAGGTGACACATAACCTTAACCATCAGAACCAGTGTTACTCTTGCCTCGCACCTCAGTGTTTGTTACTGCCAGACATATGTCGTTAATGCGCAAAATAGTCGGATAGTAGATTTTTTGCTATTACTACAAAAAATCTACTATCCGACTATTTTGCGCATTAACGACATACGTCTGGAAGTAATGAATGCCGAGGTGCAAGGCGACAGTAACACTGGCTGTGATGGTTATGTGTCAACTTGGCTGGGCCATGATTGTCAGTGGTTTGGCAGTTATGTAATGATATAATTTGGCAGTTATATAACAATACAGTCATCTTCCATTTTGTGATCTGATGTGGTCATCCTCCATTTTTGCATAACACCGATTTTCACGTTAACGACCTGGTCTTTGGAACCTAACCACACCGATAAGTGAGGAAACCAAAACCAAATCCACTGCCATCGAGTTGATTCCAACTCATAGTGACCCTATAGGACACAGAAGAACTGCTCAACAGGGTTTCCAAGGAGCAGCTGGTGAATTTGAACTGCTGACCTTTTGGTTTCACACTCATCAACAACTGTAATGAATTATTTGGGGTACTGCTTTTTAATGAATGTTCTCCCCCTAGATGCTCAGCTCCATATCTGTAATGTTTTCCATTTGTCTCCCCAATGAGCCACCTAACATATACTTGAATGTATGCCCAAAGCCTAGAAGAGTGCCTGATAAATTCGATTTGGTGAACTAATGAATCAATTTTCTGAAGCTGACCAAGATTTTCTTCCTCTTAGAGCTGACTGGGTGCTTATCAAGTTTCTGGATTATAAGAATTATTCTAAGGGCCAAACGTCCAGACTTTATGCCTTAAAGTTTGCAAAATTAATCTGAGACACTTAAACATCAGAAATTCCAAAGGTTTATGGAAAGAAGATGTGTCTACCTCCTTTCTTTTCCAAGCTGAAGAACAAGTAAATGTCTCTATATTTTTTACATATAACAAGTTGCTATAACTAACATTTCTCTTACTTTCCTAAGGCAACACAAAGCCTTTCTTTATCTACAGGGCTCTAGTACTGAAATAAGGCATGGAAGAAAGAACAAACCAAGCTAAGGGGCAGTCATGACTGTGAATGGGAAAAGCATATATGCTTATGTGACAAGCTCTCCTTTTACTTTTGATCTTTACTTACCCTTAGATATTGCTTTAGTATAGTTTTTCCTTTGTGTTGCAGGTTGCTAAACATTAAAATAATCATAAACAAGGTTTAAATAAAACAGCTGGGTTTTGATTGTGCTGACACCAGTTTTTTAAAACCTAGTATTATATAATTTTTAAAAGAATACGGAGGAAGAATGGCTGTAAGATTTTTATTCCAGCTTTTAAAAAAGTAATTAAAAAATTTAAGCAATCTAAATGTTCAGTAATAAGACATTGGTTAAATAAATTATGATAGTTCCATATGATGAGGTAATATACAGCCACCAAAACTGCTATCGCACAAGAATATTTAGTGGCATGAAAAGATGTTTATAATGAATGGTTTATTAAGAAAAAAAGTCATTTTCAAAATGTTTATAATACATTCACATTAAAAAATTTGGAAATTTTGGACTCCTTCCCCAAAGGGCTTCCCCTAGCCCACTGTGTCAATTCCAGCCCTGGAAGGTACTTCTCCCAGGCTGACTAGCTAGCAGAATCAGCATGCTGACCTGAGCTAAACAGAGATGATTACTGTTTTACTTCAATACAAATCTTGACATTGATTGTTAATGTAATTTTTCCACCCCTCATCGAATCTACAGCACTCCTAAACGAAGATATTCAGAAGTGCACACTTCTAAATGTGATTATGCAACCTGAGTGGCACAACTGGTTAAGGGCTCGACTAATAGCCATAAGGTAGGCAGTTCAAACCCACCCAGAGGTACCTTAGAAGACAGGCCCAGCAATCTGCTTCCAAAAAGTCACAGCCTTGAAAACTCTATGGAGCAGTTTCACTCTGCACAGATGGGGTCACCATGAATCAGAATCAACTCTGAGGCAACTAACAAATATCATTAGTCTTATATTATAGTAAAACCTGTCAAAACTGAAACCTGTGTAAGGCGGAAACCTGTCAGAGGAGGTAAACTTAAATATTTTCCCCTAAAACGAGCAAAAGAAAAGTGGTAAGACTGCATCCTGTCAAAGGCAGAAAATTTGCGAGACCCATAAAAACAAGGCAGTCCTGTTGAGTTCTGGCTCTCACAGGTTTCACTGTACTTAACTTAACACTTATTTAAGAGAATTTATTGAGTTCCTCTATGTCTTTTTGTTACCTTCTTCCAGTTACTTAGACAGTGTCCCACAATAGTTAAGTGTCTCCTTCTAAAACCTATAAAAAAGTTTCCTTTCAAACTGATTTTAAAAGGATTCAGTGCTTTTTTCAAAATGTTAAGTTACTATTGTGAAAAAACAAAACAGAACATTATTATCATGTGGCTCAAATAACAAAGAATTTTCTGACAGTTCTAAAATTTTAGCAATAAAGGTATACTCAGGTTTAATAACAAAATCAAACTCACCTTCTTCTGTAGGATTGAACCCACAGATGTCACAAATACAACGAACCCACTTATTCATCTCCTCCTCACTGTCTGCTACCAAGTAGAAAATCCGGTCAATAGTGTTGATATCAAAAATGTAGCTGTTTTCAAACTCTTTTTTGTTAAACGTCAATCCTGCATCGACTTGCTGACATAAATTTAAATCAATGATACGGATAGGCTTCTTGGCATGATCATTTTTGTAATATTCCAGTACATCTGGATCTCCAGTTAAACGGCCACTGCGTAACACAAACCATCTCCTCTTCCATGCCTAGGGACAAAACAAAAAATCCATTTAGTATTTAGTATTAATTTGAAAGGAATTTTTCAAGAAGATGCACATTTATTAAACCAATTTTATAAATGCCTTGTCCAGAGACATATAAAATGTTTTCTTTGTTTCCATAATATAATCTAACACTTTGAAAAGCAAAGTTTACTGATAACTTTAATGAACTTAATACTGTGTTTGTGTGTGTGTCTATATCCACCACCATCTGTCAGTTTGTTGTGCTATGGTGGCTTTCATGTTGCTTTGAAACTGGAAGCTATACCACTGGTATTTCGAATACCAGCAGTGTCACCCATGATGCCACTGGTATTTCAAATACCAGTAATGTCACCCATGGTGGACAGGTTTCAGCAGACCCTAAAGCAGACTAGAAAGAAAGGCCTGGCAATCTACTTATAAAAATTAGCCACTGAAAACCCTATGGATCACAACAGAATATTGCCCAATAGAGTGCTGGAAGATGAGCCCCCTAGGTTGAAAGGTACTCGAAATACACAGTAGCCATAACAATGGACTCGAATGTTCCAACCATTATCAAGATGATGCAGGACCAGGAATGTTTTTGTTCTGTTGTACATGGAGTAGTGATGGCAGCTAACAACAATGAAGACTATATATGTGTGTGTGTGTATGTATATGTGTGTGTGTATATATATATACATAATTGTTGTTAACTGCTGTCAACAACCTTGTCTGTACATATATACACTATATATTCAGTATCATCTATTACATCTTTTACTATATAGTATCATATATAATATCAGGTCAATGAATCCCTAGGTGGCACAAATGGTTAGCTACTTCCAAGAGACAGAAAGGGCCACATAAACCAGAAACTCCATCAGCCTGAGACCAGAACTAGATGGTGCCCAGCTACCATCAATGACCACCCTGACAGGGAAAACAACAGAGAGTCCCTGACGGAGCAGGAGAAAAGTGGGGTGCAGAACTCAAATTCTAGTAAAAAGACCAGACTTAATGGTCTGAGACTGGAGGAACCCCGAAAGACGTGGCCCCCGGACTCTCTGTTAACCCAGAACTAAAACCATTCCCGAAGCCAACTCTTCAGACAAAGATTAGACTGGACTGTAAGACATAAAATGATACTTGCGAAGAGTGTGCTTCTTAGTTCGAGCAGATACATGAGACTAAATGGGCAGCTCCTGTCCAGAGATGAGATGAGAAGGCAGAAAGGGACAGGAACTGGTTGAATGGACGTGGGAAATCCAGAGTGGAAAGGACAAGTGTGCTGTCACATTAGAGAGAGAGCAACTAGGGTCACATAATAATGTGTATATAAATCTTTGTATGAGAAACTAACTTGAGCTGTAAACTTTCACTTAAAGCACATTTAAAAAAAAAAAAAAAGTCAGCTACTTCACTACTAGCCAAAAGGTTTGCAGTTCAAACTCACCCAGAGGCACCTTGGAAGGCAGGCCTGATGATCTGCTTCTGAAAGGTCACGGCTTATGGAGCATTTCTACTCTGCACACATGGGGTCGCCACAAGTTGGAATCAACTTGACAGCAACTAACAACAACATCAGGTCAACAAACCAAGGTAGGTTTGGTTTTATTAAATATACAAAAAAAAAAAAAGCTTTTCATGCCTTAACATCATGTCATAAAGAACATACATAGAAGTGCTTCTTCATAAGACTCCTTCAGATTTTAATCTACAGGTTATTTTGGGGGGAGTATGGAGAGAGGGAAAAATGGGTTGAAAAGCTTTCCTGGTTTTTCACCTAGAAAGTAAGCAGAGAAATGGAGTATGCCTTTCTTTTGGCCAGACAGCCTATTGTTCAAAGAGTACATGAATAAGATGTGTATTCTTGACTATGGGATACAACTTTTTGTCTTTGTCCAACTCTTATCAACAAATACATATTGGCAATCTGAACCTATATTCACCATACACTCCCTCTACAAGTTGTGGTAAACTTTAACACTATGCACAAAGAAGACTAAATTTGTTTTTTACTACCACCCTCCCTAAAATCTATATTAATCAAATAATGAAAGCAGAACCAAATAATTGAGACAGTTTTCTTCAGCGGTTTTAAACCCAACATCTCTGTGCGGAAACAAAATTACTCTTTGAAGTTCTCCTCAGCTAGCAGTCTGCTAGACCGAAAGAGGCCTTTTTTAGCAAGACTCCATCACCTGCTGAGTGGCATTCTCTAGTCCAGATTGAATGTGGGAGGGAAGATGGCCCAAAGAGGGCACTCTGGAAGTGGAAGGACTGAGAAACATGACATTTCATGAACCCCAATGAACTCAAATAGTCTACTGGTCACTGTACGTATCTGTTCAGTGGGCGATACTGACTGTCGGTCACATCTCAAGCCTTCGGTGTTGGAAAAGTATACCCAGACAAAGCAGGCCTCTTTTCCAATGATAACATGGGATGACAGCCTTACTTACACCTAGGGCATTTTCAAAAATTTTATTCATAGTAGTGTATGAGTTTGGTGCTCCACATTCAGTCTAAACACACTAAGGACGCTCACAAAGTTAAGAAAGCCCATTTCCTGAAAACATTATTTCTATGTCATCATTAACATAAGTATCAGTCTACTTATATATTTAAAAAATCTATTAAGTTTAAAATCACCAAAAGCAATACTAGTACAGCATGATAGGGTCTCGCTATAAAAATCCATTAATTTAATATATAAGGTATCTAATTACCTCAAAATAACTAACATTTCTTAGTAAAATTATGCCTCTACAGGTATTTCCCAATCAAGCAGTAAGTCTGAGAAGGTGATGAAGAAGTGAAAAGAAAATATTGTATTAAGTCATTTATACAGGGCCATCAAGGAAATACATCATTTAATACATGAATTTTCCAGATAGTGAAGGTTCTGTCTCTAAACACAGAAATGACTTTTTAAAACTTTAATGTCTTACATGGAAATCTTTCTAAAAATGCCTTACTACCCTTACTACATCATTCATAATTCGTTAGAATATAATTCATCCATTCCCCAATGATTCAGGCTACGTATTATAGGCATCAATTTCTATATTGCACTTTATTGAGGCTCACAGAGGCTGTTGGGTTGTACAGAGCATCATTTGCCTCTATAGTAGATAGTGTCAAACTACTGTACTTGTATATAGTTCATCTATAATCTTAAATATATTTTTCTGTCTTTTCCCTCTTTTTTTTTTTTTTAATCAATTGTCACTTCTCCCTTCTGATTACATAGGACACCAAACTCTTTCCTACCTTGGGGACTTCGCACATACTCTTCCCTATGTCTGGTATGCTCTTTCTCTCCTATCTTTGCCTGGCTAACTCCAACCTTTAGGCTTTCCCTTCTCTGACCACCCTCAACCCAACCACCCTCAAATGTTAAGGAGGTCATACTGCTTTAGGAACTTTATTAGCTTTATACTGATTTTTATAATTTCACAGTTCAATTTTTCTTTGTATTTATTTGTCTAGCACCTGACTCCCTAACCAGACTGTAAAATCCAAGAAGATAGTGACCTTGTCTGTTTTATGTTCTATCACATACCCAATGCATAGCATAATGCCTTGTACATAGAAATATTTGAATGATAAATAGATAGAATTCCCGAGAGTATACATTACAAAAGTTTTGAGAATATTAGATACATGACAACTAGAAAGGAGTGCTATCAAAACCTCTCCCATTCAGAAAGAGCCTCAATACTGAACACGTAAATGATAAATATAACTAAGAAAACTTTACCAAAGCACGTGCACAAAACACCTTGGGAAGATGACAAAAGCGTAGAAGAATGCAAAGTCCTTTTGCTACAGCTTATGTATGTTTTTGGAAACCCTGGTGGGTAGTGGTTAAGAGTACAGCTGCTAACCAAAGGTTGGCAGTTCGAATCTACCAGGCGCTCCCTGGGAACCCTAGGGGGCAGTTCTACTCTGTGCTATGGGGCCGCTATGAGTCAGAATCGACTCGATGGCAACAGGTTTGGTTTTAGTTTTTTGGTATGTATCTGGGAATCATCCTTTGTCTTCTGGTTCACTCCTGCTCCCCCATCCATCCCCTTGTTTCCCTGCTGAAATGATATCATTAAAATTCAAAAAGCCCTTGGAAACAAAAATAACCAACAAGAAATGAGTAGCAACAAACTGAGGTGCACGAGATATATTGGGCAGTGATTACAGAGGCTGAGTAGACATTACACAAGAAAGGAACCCTTAAAGCAGGAAATTACAGCACTAAAACACAGAATTTAGCCAACTAGCACCTGCCACTTATTTATTTATTTTTAACATGGTGCAAATGTGAATGTTTGTCTCAGTCACAAAATGAGTCACTCTCACTGAATCTGGCACTGATTACGCTGGAAAACAAAAGCAATTACACAAACTACACACTTTAATAAGGCAGATACAAAGGTTCTCTGGATTATAGTACAAAGCACAATTTAGCCACAGAATAAAGCTTGATGCTCGACAAGAGAACTGACATCAGCACCCTTGCTAATCACAGCACAAAAGCTTCTCTATGTTTTGTCAAAGCACAAAATGAGCCCACATAAATCAGTCTTTGTTATCTGAAAATATCTGGGATTCTTAAAGTTTGTCCTATTTTTATCCTTGCTGCATTGGTAGCCCCAGAGGAAGCTGTACAGTGCCTCACCAACTCTGCAGAGCAGTAACAGACAAAAACGACAAGTTTACTAGAAACCTTCAAAACCACACACTCAAAGCAATTTTACATAAAACTAATGCAGTAAAATCGTTTTAACTATCAGGCTTCCATTACAAGTAGGTTTGCTTGAGAAGAACTATGCAAAAATTTGTATTTTGTAGCTTAAAAGTACCATACTCTGATACCAGTGTCTCGATGTTTCAAGATTAACTTTGGCTACTACATAAACTTCAAAAGAGGACAGCACGTACGTTCAGCACGGATCCCAATGGAAATATATTCAGACCAGAATTTCTTCAGATCAGATTGCCAAACTAAATATTCATAATGTGTGTCATATTTGCATCAGCTTTTACCCATGACCCCATATTCAGTGACTGCCTACAGGATAAAGCCCAGGTCTTCTGGCAGGGCACACAAGGTCCTGTAAGCCCCTCTCAATCTCTGGCCTCACGTCTCTGCCCTCCAAACACATGAGAAATGCTTCCAACTACCCTAACCTTGCTCTGGGCCCTGACACATGCTGCCACCTCTAGATTCAGCACAGACCTCTTCGTGGCACCAGGTGGTCACTGTGAATTGTTTCCACATTGTTCCTATTTATGTATTTGGCATCCCTACATGTGAGTCTCTTGAGGGCTGGAGCCATGTCTTATTCATCTTTCATCTTTCTTTTCCCACTGCCTAACTAACACCAAGGAGGTACTCTGTCAATGTCTGCTGAATATGTCAATCAAAATTTCTTTGAGGATAAAAATATTGAAATTCTCTCACTACCTTATGTGTTACAAGGATACTGACATGACTACAATCTGGCAGTCCATTTACAATTTGGTTGACGAGAACGGTCAGAAATGGATAGAGGTTTATAAACAATAAACTTTTTTTTTTTATTCTACAGAGATGAGAGGCATTTTAAACTTTGCTTTAAAACAACCATTCTTTTAAATACATACTCTCAGTATGAAAGCAAACTGTACATGCCAAACGGAAGAGACACTTTTATCACACCCTATGTGCTAACTGGCAAGATAACTGGCAAACTGGCAAGAAAGCACAGATGGATTCTCATCATTTAGTGGAAAGAAAAAATTTTTCAATGCGGACCAGCCCCAAACCATTACCTGCAATACTATGATTAACACTACCACAAAAATTGACTAATTTGCCCAAATACCAAATGGCCTCAGTGCTACAGAAAAACAAAAACACTGTTAACCGCTGCACACTTTTTTTTCTGAGTTCTCTACAGTGTAACTGATAGAACACATGCCTGGTATAACAACTGCCAAGACTCCTCAATCCCTTCCATTACTTTTATTGGAAGAGCTCATTATTGAGGAAATAGCCAACATACGGGCAGGGAAAAGTGAAGGGAGGAAAAGAGGTTGATGTAGTCCTATAGTTCCCAACCCTGACTGCACATTGGAAGTATCTGGAGAACTTTAAAAAACTTGATGCCTGGACCTCACCTCACACAAACTAAATCATAATCTCTTGGTGGTGATGGTGAGTGGGGGGTGGGGAGGATGGGCAGCACTGGCATAGGCATAAAAATAAACTAAAACAAACAGTCGCTGTTGAGTTGATTCCAACTCATAGCAACCCCATGTCTTGCACAGTAGAACTGCCCCCCAACAGGGTTTTCACGGCTGTGATCTTCTAGAAGTAGATTGCCAGGCCCTTCTTCTGAGGCACCTCTGGGTGGCTTGGAACTGCCTACCTTTTGGCTATTAGACCAGCGCTTACTCATCTGTGCATTCAGGGACTCATGGGTATTTCTTTAAAAGCTCAACAGATGGTTCTAACGTGCCACCAGGATTGAAACCACTGGTCCAATCAATAGATAGAATTAGGTTGTTCCTTAAAATAGATTTTTTTTTTTTTTTAAAGCACAGGTCCCTTCAATTTATCTTCAATTCCTCATCCTCTTACATTGTCTGCTCTTGCCAATCCTATCTAAATCTCCCTCCTTGTTTTTGTTCAGTGTTCATCCCATTGATGAACATATCTCTGAACTCGTTTGTACTATTAGAATTCTAAACCATTTTTCAAAATTCTGTCCAAACCTTCCCCTCTCCTCACTGCACCTTCCTTCTGATATACAAGACTCTTAGCAATCAATCACATACTGCCCTGAAATGGCTCTTGCATTACTGTGGAACAGTCTGGAACAGTGTGTTATATTACTGTTTACATTCCAACTAGACAAGTTTCCTGAAAGCAAGGACCATTTCTTAATTTTTTTTGGTATCTGAGATACAGCTGTAAGCCCTCAAAGTAAAAATGTTGGTAAGATGCTTCCAAAGTTTTCATGAGAATCATCGCAGAGAACCAGTGAACTTAAATGAAAAAGACCACAGAGAAAGAGAAGTCCAAAGTTGCTATTAGGATGATGACTTAGTTATCTGTGCTGCTATAACAGAAATACCAAAAGTGAATGGCTTTAACAAACAGAAATTTATCTTCTCATAGTTTAGGAGGCTAGAAGTCTGAGTTTAGAGTGCCGGTTTTAGGCGAAGGCTTTCTCTCTCTGTCAGCCTTGGAGGAAGGTTCTTGTCTCTTCAGAGCTTCTGCTCCTGGGCAACCTTCATGTGACCTGGCATCGCTTTTCCCCCATCTCAGCTTCCTAGTTTGCATTTAATCTTTTATATTTCAAAAGAGATTGAGTCAAGATACACCCTACATAAATCCTTCCCCATTAACATAACAAAGACAATCCATTCCCAAATGGAATTATAACCACAGGCAAAGAGATTAGGATTTACAACACATATTTTTGGGGGACATAATTCAATCTGTAACAGGTAATTCTAAACTCCTATAGCATGACGACATACAAGATTCTTGAAAAACCGCTTACCTACTTCTCCAATCTCTCACCTCCACAGATGGACACAGAGAGCACCCACAGGGCTCTTTCATGCCTCCATGATTTTACATATTGTTTTTATTTGTCCTAAAACACCCTGTCTCCCTCACACATCAGCTACTCATCCCTAAGACCTAGCTCCAGAACTCCTCTTTGAAGCTTTCCTCAACTTCCCCTGAGTTAAGAAAATTGTTCCTGCTCCTCTGAGCTCTCAACGCACATCTCTAAAAGTATCCACTAACTTACAGCACTTGAGAAGGAACTCTGATGACTGCATATAGGTCTCTCCGTAGTTGCTAAACTCCTATCAAAATTTAACTTGACCTGACAAGCTGAAGAAGAACAGCACTTTCTACATTCCTGAGCCAACTGCCCTTCCGCCATGAAACATATCCACTGTAATTTTACCAACCCTGTCTTATTCTAAGTCCCTGGGTGGCACAATGGTTAACTGCTTGACTATTAACTGAAAGGTGAGTGGTTAGAACCCACCCAGAGGCGCCTCAGAAGACAGTCCTGACGATCTGCTTCTGAAAGGTCATGGCCTTGAAAACCCTATGGAGTGCAGTTCTAATCTGTACCTATGGGATTGCCATGAGTTGAAATTGACTCCATAGCAACAAGTTTGGTTTTAGTTGTATTATTCTAGGAAACCATGTGGGGGGAAAAACATGAAATAGAACTTTTTTATTTTGAAATTTCTTAAAAATTATCATAATGGTATTTAAAGAAAGAAGATCGTTACTGTGAATGTTTTTGGTAGATGTGAAAATATATGTGTAATCTCAAATGTTGGGGTTAGAGATACGTGTTTACAAGATAAAAATACTATTAATAAAATAGGTTTTAATTTAAATTTTATCAGCAGGGTAAGAGTTGAATAAATTATGGGATATTTATATGATAATAACTCGGCAAAAGATTTAAAAAGTGAGATAGAGCTACATATATGAAAAACTGCCCACAAGATATTGTTAAATGAAAAAAGCAAGCTGCAGATTTGTATATATGGTATGATTCCATTTTTTTTTCTGAAATAATTTTGTGTGTGTACACACACAGCATGCACAAACTATATATATTTGCACATTTAGATAACAGGTCTGGAAGGATACATACTAAATTGTTAACTGTGGTTAACTCCAGGAATAGGAATGAAAGGCTCATACAAGTTTCAGGTTTTTATTTTATATACTTTGGTATAGTCTGATTTTTTTCAAGGAGTTTCCATTTATTACTTTTATAATTAAAAAGAATATTCCATGTTTAAAAAGTTTATGTATGTAAAGCTATTTTCTTATTACTCCACAATTAGTCAATGAATTAACCTTTCTTTTAAATATAGAATTCTGGTACATCTGGAAGGAGTCTCAGTCAGGAAACAGCTTAGACAAATAAAGTATAGGTGCTTTGTTTTAACGACTGGAACTTAGGGGGTTAAAAGAAAAAAAAAAAGGAAAACAAGGACAGTCAGGAGCCCTTAAAAACAGAGGAACAAGTTTCTCCTTTCTCTTCTTCCCTTAAGGTCCAGTGGTTAGAATATTCATATTGTTTTAATTTTCTCTGAAAACGATGTTAGTAAAACGTAATAGATTTAGATATTTAAATATTTAAAATAGGCGTCTTATTTTTTTTAACCTATTAAAGTATCAGATTTACATAGTAATGCTGGCAAGATAAGTAAAATAAAGAAAAACAAATTAACCATGAAGCAGGGAGAAAAGAAAACTATCTGCTTTAAAATACTTGAGTTGTTTTCCAGGAAGCACCATCTCTTCTCACAGAGCAAAACAAGGAAAAAACAGGCTCCGTGGAAGTTTCCACTCCATTGGCTCTATCATTATGATCATCTGTTCCAAACACACACAAGCCTAAAATTTCCTGTTTTCAAACTATTGTCACCATTTTCTAGTCTTGTGCTATCCGTGCTAACTTTAGCTTAGTAATATAAACAAAAGAATATACCGAAAATAATGCAGAACAATGACCAGAGGTAGGCTTACAACTGTTTCACAAACCTTTTAAACATTAGAGTTTACATACACTGCCTGGCTGAAAACAAATTAGCTGGAACTGAAACAATTTCATAACAGTAAAACAAACAAACAAACAAAAACATCAAACCTAACTTATAAATACCACAGTAGCTAGAGAAAAAATTCAGAGAATTTGAAACGATCAATACATAGTGCATATAAATTCCTTGTTGAAATCATTGCTCGTTTTAAGTCCTACATAAAACAAAAACCCAGCAACAAAACTGCTTAATGTTTAATTACACAAAGTAGTTCTTAAACTTTTTCTAGGTCATGGACCGCTCTGAGAACCTGTAAAAGCAATGGAACCTTTTCTCAGAAAAAGGAACATAAACAATCACTGGACCCCGGCAGCACCTGTTAAGAACCCTTGACGTAGAGCTTTGCGCTAATACTTCTTACTAGAGAGAACAATTTGGTATTAGGTTGGTCTGTCTTACACCTCAACCAGGGAAAGTTAGTTACTGAAGTCACACAGAAAAGTAGGTCACATCACAGCATTAACTCAGTGCAGCATTGTGGGCCAAGTCTATATTTTTACTTGCTAAGTACTAGTTCGTTTCTCCCATCATATTTCCAATGGTCAGGGCTGTGGAAATACACTCTAAGTCTGGGGGTTTTCAAGGTTTCATTACCCTAATCAGAAGGCTGACAGAGGCAAGAGCCCGGCTAGGAGCAGACTCAAGACAAGCATGCAATGTTCTCTGGAGATGGAGGCCTGGAATGACAGGACAGCTAGACCTGTATTTTGGAAAGAAAGACCACCTAGCTTGGGTTCTTCTAATCTCATCCTTTCTTAACTATCGTGTGCAGTGAGAATTAATAAGCTCAAATCAGGGTATGGCCACAGGAAAACAGGGTAAGAGAGTCCACACTGTCTTCTGATATAAGCTTTTGGCCGGCCTCTGGCCTAAACAAAAGGTAGGTAGAGTTCATATGCAACCTGGCCAGTTTTACCTGGCTCTGTCTTCTGTGTATGTCCCTAAGAACCTGTAGGGGGCAGGAGGTGGTGCAAATGTCCAAGCAGACTCCTACCAGTCTAGCTGAATACAGCAAAAGTGCAATTAAAGAGGGCGTTATCATGAATTCCAAGCACACCCATAGACATTAAGTCCATTTATAGAAATCTAACCTAAGGAAATAATGCAAAATGCAGCTCAGTGCGTAGGCATCAAAATATTCAACAGTTTTATTTATATTACTAAATATCTTAAACAGTCTAAATATTCAGCAGTAGAAAGGGGACCAACCTTCCCAGTTTTCCCAGGAATGTCCTGGTTTTAGCACTAGAAGTCCCATGTCCTGGGAAACCCCTCAATTCTAGGCAAACTGAGAGTGTTGGTCATAGTAGGGGAATGATTAAATAAATTATGATCCATCCTCACGAAGGACTTTTACACAGCCATCAAAATGATGCCTATGAATGGCATCTAAAAAAATTCTCCCCAGAATCTGCAAAATTTCCAAAATACTGGGAGATCATGGTGAGGAGCTAATCTTTTCCATGTGGAGTAAGTGGTATTTGGTGTGAAGAAACACTGGCAACATTTTCTTTCCTTTCTTCTCTGGTTCGCTGGTCACTGCGCCAAGTAGCACTGACCACTCTGGGGTGTCCACAGTACCTCGTGCAAACCTCTGTGACAGCACTGTCCCTTTGTACTTCCATCAGTCCTTTGTACAGCCACTTTCCTCCTCCGAGACTGTCCTATTTCTCTTTAATCTGAGTGTTCAGCAGAGTGCACAGCAGCTAAAAGGCACGTCTGATAACTATTATCTGAATTAATGAACAAATGAACAAACGTCTCCTGGTGACCTTGATAATGCTGTCTCTGCTCTTCACTAACTTGGTGTTTAGGTACAATGGATGTACATACACCAACAGCAGGTTTGTTTTTAGAGTTCAGCCGTGAAATCTATCAACTCTCCACCCCTGAAAGGCTCAGTCAATGAAAAGTAGCACTAATTTAATCAAGGAACAAGTCAATATGAGCCATGGGACTGAACCATGCCAATATAATAGCAGGAGTTTACCACTTCACATAGCACCTACAGTATTTGAGAGTCAACATAGTTTAGTTATAAAACACTATTTATTTTAGCATATTTATTTATATACACATTGGTATATCGCCTAGTGTATGGAGTCCCTGGGTGGCACAGTTAAGTGCTGGGCTACTAACCAAAAGGATGGCGGTTAGAACCCATCTAGAGGCACCTCAGAAGAAAGGCCTGGAGATCTGCTTCTGAAAGGTCACAACCATGAAAACCCTATGGAAGGCAGTTCTACTCTGAAACACGTGGGATCGCCATGGGTCGGAACTGACTTGATGACAACTAGCATAGTGTATAGTATGTGTGTGTGTGTGTGTGTGTGTGTGTGTCTACATTTGTGTATATATGTATACGTACAAACACACTTAAACTGAGCTTGTTTTTAAAACATAACACCAACAACAATCTGGAATTTTTTAAATGAAAATTTATCTTCCATAAAACCAACAGCTCTCTAAATTCTATTGCTTGTTCATGTATCCAATCCAAGATAATTATTTCAGGAGCAGAACTAATGTTTTGAGTTTCCAGCAAGATATACAAAAAACATTCTCATTTTCTCCTCTAAGTTTCTTACTGAACATTCACTCACAATTTTTAATAAATGCTGATATATTAAGATTTGGATCACATGTCAGAAACAAACTTTCATATTAAGAAGTAGAGGAAAAGCAACAAAGAATTAGGAAAACAAATTTCAACCTTCCATAATTAAATTTATATATAATAGGTCAAAATAATGCTTAAATTTCTTCTCAATATAAAACTCAGTCTAAAGCTCCTGGAACAAGACAAATGTGGCCATGAAAGCTTTCTTAGACATACTTCTAAAGAGATATAAATCATGCATTCTGGAGTCATTGATTATAAAACACACTAAACACAAGAATCAAGGAAGAAAAACCTCATCCAAAGAAGGCCAACTAAGTATAAAGTTAAACGCAATAGAAAAATGATTCTGTTGATACTGAAATCAAGAAGATCTATGATGCAAATGTGGAAGCACAGCCTAACGCTGATGGCTACTCGGCACTCTCCCAGGTGAGGGTGTGTGTGTCACCCTTTCATAAATCAAGATTCTTTGGGGAAAATGCTTTTTCATTCATGCAACATGCAGACAATGATCCCATCACACAAGGAAAGCTGTTGACATTTACCTCTTTTTGTTTTCAACAAATCCAAGTGCCATCTTCTCCACTCTATGGTGTGTCAGCCCTAAAATGAGCCCAGCTTTCTTTTTCCTGTCAACTTTCCATCTCCCTCTACACCACCCAGGCCTCATAACCTTTGACCAACAGGAAGTAGACACAATGGACTGAAAATAACAGCGACCGTAAGGATTTGTGTATGTGTGATTTAATGTTTGGGGACTTGGATAAAAGAGTTGGGGTAAAGAGAGAATGACTGGCTACCTCTCCCAGAGGAATAACAGGGCCATTTGGCAGGACATGATTCATCTTGAACCTCAAGCAAAGCTGTTACCCAAAGAATATAGTTCACAAAAACTTTAAAAAAAAGTACAGTAATACAATCACTGATTTATATAGATACACCATGTGCAGTTGACAAGATAACTTACACACCCATCTGCTTTAAACATGTGTGAAGCCTTATGAGACAATGAAAATCATTCACAAAGTGCTGCTGGCATCTGAGGTAACAAGACCACAACCGTGTCTGCTTGCCAACTTGGAAGTTCACTAAAGTCTGTAAAGGCTAAAAATAACCACATAAACATGTTTACAGCATTTTAAAAATACAGGATCCACACTGTCTTCTAAATATAAGCCTTGAGTTCGGAGCACAGGGATTGGCTTTGGGTTTTCAGAGACGTCATTACGACATCCCACACTTCACCACAGACATTCAAATTTCAGCATTTTACTTTAAATATACAATTGCTAGTATTTAACTAGGATGAAGGAGGGGCGAACTTGGAATGTGGGAAAGCGAGCAGGAAAGGGTAAGATGGTGCCTCTTCCATTAATTAGAGGGCTTTAGAATACCACAAACCCCCAACCCCTTGTGGGGGAACCTGACCTACACAAAATTCTGAAAGGGGATATCCTGCCTGTATTTTTCCACTCAACACATCCACTTTCCAACCCTGGCGGTCCCCACCCCTTCCTCATTCCTAAGACTGAAGATGCTGCTGAAATAGATAAATGTGGAAAGGAAGTCAAGTAGAACACATACATACATGTGAAAGTCCCTGCATCCCAACTGGTATATGAGCAGGCATGTTGAATAGAACAATTCTAATTCCTGTCCTGCTCCTGAAAAGTGAGATAATTCTAAATTAAACACAGAGAAACATTTCCAGCTAAAAACCATAAGGCTTGCATCAACTGGGACTGGGGGGAGGGGGGTGGGGGGTGTACTACCACTATCAAGGATGCAAAGGAGTATTTTATTAGTGTAGAAAAGTCTATTTGGTCTCTATAAATTAGGTGAGGCTATTCTTTAATAATTTTTGGATAGACTGGTTTAAATTTTATTTTATGCCTTTAATTCTAAGAACCCTTAAAAATTTAGCAGCTATTAAAAAAATAAGAAAAAGAAAAACCATTGGGATTAACCCTATACTTATATGTCATAAACTTCAAATATCTCTGCCTCTTAGTATTGTGGTAGAATCTGTATTTCTGGAGCTCAATTCAATATCCAAGCAAAGCATTCTCCAGAATAAAATTGTGTAAGTAGTATGGGCATTTTCTTTAACAAGTTTATCTAATAAATAAACTAGTAACAACAATAAAGTGAACTGAAAATTACATATAATCCCAGTATCATTTTAAAAAATCTTAATTTTTCCATATTCTGATTTATTCTTTGTTCAAACACACATTTTTAAATAGCTAGCTTTTTAAAAACACCATTGGTTTCACAAACCACACATATAACTTTCTAAGGCAGGTTTAAAATTTTAATTCATTAATTTTTCACTTATTGTGACTTTTACCAGGTCTTGCTAACAATGCTAGGATTATCGTGATAAAGGTGAAGCCCTTGCTGAAATTGAAATGCTCTCCAAAGCCCAATAAAGAAAAAAGTATTTAATGATTGTAAAAACACAAGGTATTTATTTACCCTGGGCTTTCTGATTTAGCATTCTAGATACATTCTAGTAATTAAGAAATTTAATTATAACTCAGAGAATTTCCTGTTATGGTGTGTCTAATTTGGTAGAGTTTGCAGTTGGTGCTCTAAGCAAATAATGATTACAGCAAATGTGTTTAATCCTCTTGACAGAAATGCTATCACCTGTTTAGCTATCACCTGTTTACCAATAATTGTATCCTCATACTATATGAAATGATTTATTAGATCTAACAGATGAAGAATTTATTCAGAAAAAAAAGATGTCTTGATACTTCCATTGTAACCCGAAGACATTTTCAGAATAATTACCTTTACTGCTTAGTGATTTAAATATTTATGCCTTAAAATCAAAAGACTAATCACACAAATAGACATATGTACACCCATATTCAATGCAGCATTATTCACAATAGCAAAAAGATGTAAACAACCTAAATCCCATCAACCGATGAATGGATAAATTACGGTGCATACACACAATGGAATACTACACAACAATAAAGAACAATGATGAATCTGAGAAATATCTTTACAACATAGATGAATCTGGAGGGCATTATACTGTGTGAAATAAGTCAATCACAAAAGGGCAAATATTGTATGAGGCCATGATTATAAAAACCCAAGAAAAGGTTTGCACACAGAAAAAAACAATCTTTAATGGTTACGAGGGAAGGGAGGGGTAGAAGGGGAAATCACTAACTAGATAATACACAAGTGTTAACTTAGGTGAAAGGAAAAACAACACACAATATAGGGGAAGTCATCACAATTTGACCAAGGCAAAGCGATAGAAGCTTCCCAGATATATCCAAACACCCTGAGGGACTAAGTTACTGGGGCTGAGGGCTGGGAACCATGGTCTTGATAGACATCTAACAAATGTTGAAGTATCTAGGTCAACTGTCATAACATAGTTCATAAAGAAAATGTTCTACATTCGAATGTGGTGAGTAGCAACTGGAGTCTTAAAAGCTTGCAAGCAGCCATCTAAGATACATCTATTGGTCTAAGATACATCTATTGGTCCCAGCACGTTCGGAACAAAGGAGAATGAAGAAAACCAAAGACACAAGAAAAATATCAGTCCAAAAGACTAATGAACCATATGAACCACAGCCTCTACCAGCCTGAGCCCAGAAGAACTAGATGGTACCTGGCTACTACCACCGACCACTCTGACAGGGTTCACAATAGAGAGTTCTGGACAGAGTGAGAGAAAAATACAGAACAAAACCCAAATTAACAAAAAAAAAAGACCAGGGTTACTGGTCTGACAGAGGGTGGAGGAACCCCTGAGACTATGGCTCCCGGACACCCTGCTAACTCAGAACTGAAGCCACTCCTGAAGTCCATCTTTCAGCCAAAGATTACACAGGTCTATAAAGCAAACAATAATACCTATGAGGAATGTGCTTCTTAGTTCATTCAAGTATATGAGACCAAATGGGCAACACCTGCCCAAAAGCAAAGATGAGAAGGCAGGAAGGGACAGGAAACCTGGACAAACAGACATGGGGAACCCGCAGGGTAAGGGGAAAGGGGGAGGGTGCTGATACATTGCAGGGATTATAAACAATGTCACAAAACAATTGTGAATAAATTTTTGAATAAAAAACTAATTTGCGCTGTAAACTTTCACCTAAAGCACAAGAAAATTTTTTAAAAAATCAAAAGACTAGGCAACCTATTTATATAGTTATTTACAATGAGCAAAATATAGTTCCAAAAATACAGAAGTTGAGGAGAAACAAGATATTTCTAGTTAAAATTTGACTAAGCTTTAAAGAAATAAAAACTAAACAAAAAACCTCTGCAATTTGTTGAATAATTGACCATGAGAAGACAAAATAAGAGATTTTCATTCAATGATTTAAGATTATGCACCCCTATGTTGCCTGAGGTAAATGACTTTTTGATAACGGCGTCCAATTCTTGGTGGAGCAAAGACAAAAGAAGAATAAGAAACAACCTTTTACCTGTTCCCCTAGATATGTCACACATTAAGAGGGGGACTTGCTCTCTCATTTACAAACAAAGCCTCCACTACAGCCCTATATGGCATTCTAATCATTATCCTCAGTTTGAAAGGATTAATCAGAAATTAAAACTACCCAGCGCTGCAGCTATCAAGAACCCCTCCTGGTTCCTTCTCATGGCCTAGTTCTTTTACCAAATGGTTAAGTGAGCAGTCACAGTTAACCTTTTTTTTTTTTTACCTCCTCAATCTCCTGGGCTCTCTCTTTTCCGGTCTATTCTTACAATCTAACACACAATGTCTAACAAAAAGTAAAGGCTCAACTCCGCACAGATGGATCGCTACCAGCCGGATTTGAAGCGACGGTAACTAACGACAATAATAATTCATAATAGCCAAAAAGTAGAAACGATTCAAATGTCCATCGACTGATGGTTGGAGAAACAAAATGTGGTATATCCATAAAGTGGAATATTATTCACAATAAAAAAAGAATGAATATTGATACATGCTAGAACATGGATGAACCTTGAAAACATCATACTAAGTGAAAGATGCCAGTTACAAAAGATCACATATTGTGATTCCATTTATATGAAATTTCCAGAATGTGCAAAACTATAGAAACAAAGTAATTAGTAGTTTCTTAGGGCTGGTAGAATGAGGGACTGGGGATGATGGCTAGAGGAGGTAGGGTTTCTTTTTCAGGTGTTGAAAATGTTTTAAAATTGATTGTGGTGATTATAGCACAACTTGTGATATACTAATGACCACTGAATTGAATACTTTAGATAGGTGAATTGTATAGTATGTGAGTTATATCTCAATAAAGTTGCTAAATTAAAAAAAAAGTAAGGGCTTAGTAAGTATTAAATGAGTAAATGAATAAATGAACGAATGACAGTCTTAATGCACAGTATATGGTGAACTCTGTAGGGATCACCATTACAATCATCAATAAACAATTAAGTGTTCAATTATTAAGTGCTTTTGATGGTAGAAATATGCCGGAAAAGCAAAACAAATAATGAATTCATTGAACAATTACCATTAAACCTGTATAAATATGCTTACCTTTCACATGTAGAAATAAACACACTAAACACAGATGCTTATGTATGAAGTACAACCAAATAGAAAAACTTTCCCCCCAAGGCACCCAGAAGGAGCAGCAAGCACATGGCAGAAAGATACAGTGAATGCAAGGCACTGATTTGGGTTTTCTTTCTTCTCCATTCCTTTGTCTGCCCCCTAGTGGAGTGGTTATGAGCAATGAAAACTTAAAAGGGAAAAAAAACAAACCAAACAAACCCATTGCCATGGAGTTGATTCTGACTCAGAGGGACCCTATAGGACAGAGTAGAACTGCCCCACAGGGTTTCCAAAAAGTGGCTGAAGGATTCAAACTGCTGACCTTTTTGTTAGTAGCCTATCTCTTAACCACTGTACCACCAATGAAAATTAAAAGAGTAGGCATTGCAAAAAGCAGCAAAAACAAAAACACAACAAAAAACAAAGCACAAAGAACTTACTTTGAACATCTACAAATCAGTCCCTCAAGAACAGGAAGTTAACAACAGCAACAGGTTATTTTTTTTTTTTTTAATTATCAAGTAGATTGAAAAAACGAGACATTCTCCTTCACAGACTGTTAGGAACTCGGGGGAAGAAAACTGAAGAAAGCTATCCCTGAGTTTAAAGACCACAACTCCACCCTAGGACATCGAATGAGCCAAAAGAAATTGTTAGCAATACTTGTGCTCATCATCAATTTGTTTTTCTTTTACATATATGATGTAACCACATTACAAAAATTTGCCCAAGAATAGACAGAAGTTATCCAGAATCCCTCTATCCTATCCTAAGCCTTACTGTTGTTGTCAGTAGCCGCCAAGTCGGCTCCGACTCATAGCGACTTTACGTGTAACAGAAACACTGCCTGGTCCCGCACCATCTTAATGATCTATCATTGGTAGGTATGAGCTCATCGCTGTGGCTATTGTGTCCGTCCAGTCTAACCTGGGGGGCTCATCTTTCAGCACTATACTGGGCAATACTCTGTTGCAGCCCATAGGGTTTTCACTGCCTTATTTTCAGTAATAAACCAGCAGGTCTTTCTTTCTTGTTTGTCTTAGTCTGAAAGCTCCACTGAAACCTGCCCACTTTGGAGGACCCTGTTGATATTTGCGATACTGGTGGCACAGCTTCTAGCATCATAGCAACACATAAGCCACTGCACTAAGACAAACTGACAGACAAGTGGTGAAAGCCTTATTAGAATTACCTTAAACTTGTATTCATCTTTGATGAGTCATGTAAGCAGCTGTTTCCGCTCCTCCATGAGGGAACACTTACCTCAACTGCTGGATGTGAACACTAACCCCTTTTCTTCTGAAAACTGCCTTGAAAACAGCAGAAACCAAAGAGCCACAGCAAAGTGGACAAAGAAGAGTTTTAGCAATGAGACCTTCCCATCTATCAAGAATCAACATAACTGGAACCCTCATCCATTACTGGTGGAAATACAAAACACTACAGCTGCTATGGAAAACAGTTTGATGATTCCTCAAAAGTCTGAGCATAAAACCAAAAACCAAACCCGTTGCCATCGAGTCGACTCCACTCATAGCGACCCTATAGGATAGGGTTTCCAAAGAGTGGCTGGTGGATTCAAACAGCTGATCTTTTGGTTAGCAGCCAAGCTCTTAACCACTGCACCACCAGGGCTCCAGAACTAACTACCATAGGACCCAGCAATCCCATTCTTAGGTATATACCCAGAAAAAGTGAAAGCAAGAACAAACAAAAACAAATACCTATACACCAATGTCATTCAGCACTTTTCACAATAGTCAAAAGGTGGAAACAACTGAAATGTCCATCAACAGATGAATGGATAAACAATGGATAAACAAAATGTGGAATATGCATACCATGAAATATTACTCAGTCAAAAAGAGAAATCAAGTCATGATGCATGCCACATCATGGATGAAGCTTGAAAACATCAAGTTGAGTGAAACAAGTCAGTCACAAAAGGAAAACTACTGTTGACCTTACTTACATGAAATAAGGAAAAAGAAACCAAAGCTTATTAGTGCTTACCAGGAGGAGAGAGGGGGAAAGGAGATTTTGCTTAGGTGGCATGGAGATTATTTTAATGGTGGTGGAATAATTTGGAAAAGGATAGCAAGAATGGTTGCACAACATGAAGAATGTAATAAAAGTTACTGAATTATACATGTAGAAATAGTTGGAAAAAAACCAAAACGAACAGGAAGTTAACTTGTCAATTCGTATTAAACACCTCTGTTCCAAAGACAAAACTTTTGTGTCAACTTAGGTGGGTTAACTATTTCCTCTGCACCTTTACGATGTTTCATCATTGCCATTTAAGGAAAACTCAACATCTCTGGATTGCATCTAGGTAGCACAGGGCTTTCTCTGTTTTTAAGGAGACAATTTACTGCTGCTACTTTCTAGGTTGACACCGTCTGGCTACTTTATTTTTAGGAGTCCTCGACATGAGTAACTAAAACAAAGTCATTATATAAGGACAACTCTGGAAATCTAAGGAGTCATTTCCACAGCAGTCATGTCAAAGAACAGGTAAAGTGAAAATGAGACATTGGCTCAGTGATGCCAGGCGTGGCTGCGTGACTCCTCCAGGGAAGCACGCTTATCGCCAGGGAGATCTTTCCGTCTAGAGAGGCGTGTGGGTTTTGTCTGTGATCTCATCAACAGCAACAGCTGACTGTTCTCTAAACTGGCTGCCCATTTTACACTGGAGTTTCGCACTAACATATAACCCACAAAACCAAACCTGCTGCCATCAAGTCAATTCTGACTCACAGTGACCATACAGGACAGAGTAGAACTGCCCCATAGGGTTTCCAAGGCTGAAATCTTTATGAAAGCAGACTGCCACATCTTTTTCTCCCATGGAGCAGCTGATGGATTTGAACCGTTGACATTTTGGTTAGCAGCCAAGCACTTAACCATACACCACCAGGGCTCCTGACACTAACATACACAGTTCTTCAAATACAAAGATGACACTACCGCTGACTTAAGTAAACAACCAGTCACATGATCTACCCCACCCCCCACCCTTGTGACTGGTGACACATATTTGCAAGACAGCCAGCCAGGGTTATACAAACTACAGTCACCGAACAGAATATCACAAAATGATCCCTAAAAGTGAGATACACGTATCTGACATAGTTCCTGGGCTTAAATGCAGCCAAATGCATAATACATCACAATTATTGGACACAAAGTGATTATTCTAGAGAGGTGATTCTAGACTTTCAGATTTAAGAACTTGAACATATATAAAAACTCCTGAATTAGCAGGAATTCTGCTTCCCAGAACTGCATAAAAATCAAATGAGAAACCCCATACACATTCCGAGAGAATAAAGGCACCAAAATAAACAGAGCTTACTTAATTACCATTTTTAACAGCCTTTACAGAGGTACACTAAATATGACACTCCTGGCAGTTGACAGAGTGATAAACAGATGACGATAAATGTCAGCTGTCTCCTCATCTGTCCCACCTTTCACAGCATTCATAACTTTTGACAGTAGTCTGAGAACATAAAAATTAAAGTGCTGTGTTCCTATATCCTAAGCATTTGCTTATTAAAAGATACCTCTGAATACTTCATCTGTCCTGATTCCCAAAGCCCAAACCCACTGTGGTCTAGTCAATTCCAAGTCAAATCACATATAAAAACCAAAACCACTGCCATCAAGTCAATTCCAACTCATAGCGACCCTATAGGACATTAGTATGACGTTAGTATGACAATAAAAGCAGTTAGCTTCCAGTGATTTATGACTATATCTTAATGTATGCAGTGTCAGCTTAAAACAACCTCACTGCTTTTTCACGGTTTAGGAAATAGAGGTCTAATCAACGACTGTGAGGATGGCACGGGACCGGGCAGTATTTTGTTCTGTTGTACATAGGATCACTACGAGTCAGAACTGACTCAACAGTACCTAACAACAATCCAGATAGCAGCCCTGGTGGAGCAGTGGATAAGCACTCAGCTGCTCACCGAAAGGCCAGTTGTTCGAACCTACCAGCTGCTCCACTGGAGAAAGATGTGGCAGTCTGCTTCCGAAAAGATTTACAGCCTTGGAAATCCTACGGGGCAGTTCTACTCTATGCTATCGGGTCGCTATGAGTTGGAATCGACTTGATGGCAGTGGTTTTGGTTTTTATATGTGATTTGAGTTGGAATTGACTAGACTGCAATGGGTTTGGGCTTTGGGAGTCAGGACAGATGAAGTACTCAGAGGTATCTTTTAATAAGCAAATGCTTAGGATATAGGAACACAGCACTTTAATTTATATGTTCTCAGACTACTGACAAAAGTTATGAATGCTATGAAAGGTGGTACAGATGAGGAGACAGCTGACATTTATCGTCATCTGTTTATTTATCACTCCCCCTTGGACAAAACTCTTCAACAGAAAGTATCAAGGAAGACAGAATAAATGTCCCATCCTTCATTCCAATTTCTCTATCATTACTCAGATATTTAATGGAAAATCAAGGAAAGGTAAATTTCAACAGAGGACCCCTAAAAGATTTATTGCAATTATCAGGGTTCATGTGTCAAGAAGATGAAGGTGGGAGAATATTCCCTGTTCTCTATACTTGGATATGGATCCTTGGGATAATTTTTATCCCTTATCTGGTTTCCTCTCAAGTTATTTATAGATAGTAAAACAGCTCAAATAATCGACTTTCTTAAAATTTACTATACTTAGACAATGATATCACTGCTAAATTTTAAATATACTAACATTATGATATCACTGTTAAAGCATGCTTATACATCTAATTTAATATTTTGGAGTCTGTTCAAATGATTCATTAAAATGAGTCTCAAGTGAACAAAACAATGAAGAGGCAGCTGTTCCATTTGTTTATCTGATTTGCAGTGTTTATAGTTAAACAGAGCAAAATAGGCTATTCAAGAAAGAATTGTTCCCATTCCCAACTAATTAATTATATTTTAAAAATTAGTACAGTATATCATTATCAAAGAATTACATTTATACAAAAGTAGCAATTTTGTGTGCTATGGAATTAAACTTACAGCATTAGTTTGTGATAATATGTATTTTGTTTTTTGTTTGTTTAGCATCTCGTCTTCCCACTAGACTATAAGCAACTCGAGAGCAGGGGCCATGTGTGTTTGGGTCACTACTGTCCACTACTGTACAACACTCTGAGCATATTAGATGAAATAACAGGTACTGGATGCATTAAAGTATTTTTGTTAAAATGTTCCATCAAATCCATACCTGTGGGAGGGTAAAATATCAAAATGAGCTTACCAGGCAGCACAGTAGCCTTCCCCCCAACACCCAATCCCAATTCTGTTCTATGGAAATCCACGTCCTGATTTTGGTTTCTCTTGGTGGTTAACAAGCTACCCGTTCAATCTCACCCACTCTCTGTCTGTTTCTGCATTCAGGGAGGGAAGGGATAGGTGTATTTATTCCCCTCTCTTCTGGCTTCAACTCCTCCCTTTCTAGCCGTGGCTGCTCCCTCGGTGCCCACAGTGCCACTCCCCACCATGGCTCATCTGCCATTCTTCCAGTGCTCACTGGGCTCTGCCCAACTTTCTATCCGTTATGACTCCCTACACCAATACCAATGCCAACTTCATTGTAGACAAGGCCATAGCCTGCTACATGACAGTGTTTTGAACAGTAAATTATAAAACTGAACATCTGCGAGTGAATATTTGAGAACAGTATCAGCAAATTACACGCTGCAACACTGTATGTAGTACATATTACTAACGATAAGATGTACCAAAAAAAAAAAAAAAAAAAAGGATGGTACTAAGTGTGCTTCTTCGTGACTCAAATACATCATAAGTCTGGGACTACCTGTAGTCCCTTCATTAAAGTCTGCATTGCAACCACCTGGTCTGAATTCAGTCTCTTACTGTGACACAAACAGAGACATCTCCTATTTCCAAATAATATGCTTACATATGACATCATTTTTAGACATTTCTATTTACATCCTGACCTGACAGTCAGCTCACTTTCGCTCTATTGCCTCCTTCCCTCCTCTTTCCCAATGTAGTGATTCCCTGAGCACCAGTCCCTCAACTAGACAGCTCTGCACACTCAAACCACATACTAAGACCACTCTTTATTTCATCTGCCATAGAGCACACCTTTTAACTTTCTTGGCACAATTAGTTTCCATCCCCTCCTTCCCTTCCATTTCCTAATTTCTGCGAAAAAGAGGAAGACCCTCAACGAGATGGACTGACACAGTGGCTGCAACAGTGAGCTCAAGCATAACAATTGTTAGGATGCTGCAGGACTGAGCAGTGTTTTGTTCTGTTGTACAAAGGGTCACTATGAGTCGGAACCAACTTGATGGCACCTAATAAAAATAACAACATACATATATTTTTACATCGTCAAGGTTGATAATATTTACAGTCTGTTCATTTTACATTCCAGTTCATTTTTCTACAATTTTTTACTCCAAAGGTTGATCCTAAGTGTTTAAAATCAATCAACAGCATTTACAGCATCACGAGCATGGATGTGTTGCTCCCTACAGTCCCCAGTAGGGGCTACGATTATATTTCCTTCTCTACTTGTCCAGTGTCAGTGTCACTACTCCCATGCCACCCAACAGAGAATGTCCCTAGTGTTAAGTTCTAATGTATTCTTTCCTCTCATCACCAATTGCTTTGATCACACCTTCAGCTTTTCCCAAGCCCCCCAGCCTACTTCCTATTTTATCAATCCCCTCCCTTCCTGGGTCCACCCTGATGGAATCCCTTCCCGCCACCCCAGATGCCCTTCTCTTCCTCAGCAATGGGTGCTGGCAGGCCTGGGCACGGCTTTCATCCTGTCACTTCGTACGCTGCTCCTCCTGGGTAGGTCCACCAGTTCCCTGCATGCCATTACTTCCTCTTTCTTGGTTTATTCCCTTATTTTGTTATATCCTAGAACCCTGCGAAGGGAATGTGGAAGGCATGCTTTCAAGAGGCAGCATAGCAGAGTGGTTAATAATACTATTTCATAATTCATTTCTACATGAAAGAACACAGTTTTTAAAATTAGCATTTATTATACTATCCTCTTAGAATAATGAAAATAATGATAGTTTAAAAAAAGCCCCCCTCAAACATTTCTGGGGTCAAGAGTTACATCTAAAGGTCTTAAATGCCTGGCCCCGTGTACATATATCAATACTATCATTCATGATTCAGGATATAAAAATATTAACCCATGAAAACATGGATTTCTTGTTCAATTTTCCTTTTATATACTCGACTGTAATTCTGCTAAATGTAATTCATTCAAAACTTTAAAAAATCCTTCTTAGCACGAAGACATCTAAAATGACATCAACTGACAACTTATAGGCATTTCAGGAGGATGTTAACTATATTTAATTTATTCATTCATTCACTTACTCAAAAATATTTATTGAGCACTAGATGTGCCACTGTCGAATAGTAAGTAGTTAAAGAAGCAAAAATTCACCTACTTTAAGGAACTTAAATTCTAATGGAGGGAGACAGAAATAAATAATTATAATAATAAAACAGGATTGATTTTACAATTCTGTAATTACTATGAAGGAAAACTCAAGATGATCTGAAAGTCCTACCCTTACCTAAAAAATTCAAAGGATGTGGGGAACTGTTACAACACTCTCATAAAATGTATTTTAGTATACTAGGCCACCACTATTCTTAACACAGCCTGACCGAGCAACGACAATTATCAAGCTCTACAATCTTGTCCTCTCAAAGGTCTCCATCAGCTAATAAGATGAGGTCATCAATGTGTGGCTTGACAGTGTAATCTCGATGCAAGGCCGTCACGTCAATCCCGACACCATCAAATACCCATCCTGGAGCACTCATCACTCCAGCCCAATATCCACAAACAGAATAAACAACTGAGTGAAAAAGAAGAAAAAAGAGAAAATGAATTACACTTGATTAAGTGTAACTTTCTATATTTTGTAAATAACAACATTTGTTCTTCCCCTATTTGAAAAAGCAAGTGGAGCAATAAAGAGGATTCAAAGATGAAGAAAGTTGTTTAGGAGCCCAGAGAGTGCTCGATGATGATGATGAGGATGATGATGATGACGGTGATGGCTACTACGTCAAGTGGCTAAGGGAATAGAACTGCTTGGCCTGAAAAATAACTGTTGTTGTTAGATGTCATCGAGTCAGTTAAGACCCACAGCGACCCTACAGGATAGAGTAGAACTGCCCCACAGAGTCTCCAAGGAGCGGCTGGTAGATCTGAACTGCCGACCTTCTGGTTAGCAGCCAAGCTCCTAACCACTATGGCACCAGGGCTCTGAAAAAATAAATACACACCATATAATGACTTTGTATACATATGTGACAGGTTTTCTGAGGGAACACACATGTAATGTGTGTTCAGTAAATATTACTTGACTTGAAGCTGAAATTTAATTTCTGCAATGGAAAATAATCAAAAGCAAGTTCAAACCCACTGCCATTCAATTGATTCCAACTCATAGTGACCCTACAGGACAGAGTAGAACTGCCTCTTAGGGTTTCCAAGGAGAAGTTGGTGGATTCGAACTGCCAACCTTTTGGTTAGCAGCCAAGCTCTTCAACCACTGCACCATCAGGGCATCAAGCAAGCAAAAGCAGGCACAATTATCCTGAAATGAGAGCAATTAATTTGATAATTGAGGTGTGATCCCAAGGGATGGAGAGAGGTCAACACTGGACATACCTGAGATAGGAAGTGAGAAATCTCCACCCTCCCTTTTGATCTAAATCTTTCTCTCTTCTGCTGACCACCTTTCTTATTTTATTATTTTCCCTTTGTTCTCTCTCTAGCCATTATCCTCTCTTCTATATCTCTCCTTTCTACTTTATTTCTTATGACTCTGGTCTTAAGTACATCAAAGGTTTTGTGCTTTTGCTTTTGTCTTTGTCACATTTAGTAAAGAAGCTTAAAAGGCAGTCATTCTTTTTGTTTTTAAGCATCTTTCTTCATTTGAGTATGGGTCTGCATTGACTCTTCTTTTTCAGTAAAGCAGGCACCATTAAAAAGAAAATGGTCCTCCATTCTTGATATAGAAAACAGAAAAGGGTCATTGATAATCTGGACATTCACCAGCTAAAAGCAAGAGGTGGCTTAGATGAACTCTCAAGACTTTTTCCACTGTGATCATCATTATCAACATTTATTGAGCACTTACTAGTACCAGGCACTGTTCTAAGTACTTTATGAATAACTTAGTCCTCACCACAACCCCATGAGGTAGGTATTGTAATTACTGCCATTTATACAGGAGAAAACAAGTCACAGACAGATTAAGTAACTTGTCCGAGGTTAACACTGTAAGTGGTAAAAGACAGGAGCCATGGTGGTGCAGTGGTTAAAAGCTCAGTTGCTAACTAAATGGTCGGCAATTCGAATCCATCAGCCACTCCTTGGAAACCCTATGGGGCAGTTCTATTCTGTTCTATAGGGTTATTACAAGTCAGAATCGACTCCACAGCAGTGGGTTTGGTTTTCGGTTTGGTAAAAGACAGGATTTGAACCACAGCAGTCTGGTCTCAGAACTCATGCTCTTAACCACATAACATTACACTATTTGTCTAGGACAGGGAGCAGAAAACTTTTTTTGTAAAAGATCAGACAGTAAAAATTTTAGGCTTTGCAATTACACATGGTCTCATTTTCTTTGGGTGTGTGTGTGTGTGTGTTTAAGCAACCCTTTAAAAGTGTAAAGAACATTTTTAGAAAAAACCAAGCCCATGGGCTGTAGTTTGCAGACCTCTGATCTATGATTTTATTATGACATATGAGACAATCCACTACTTTTTGTTTAGATAGATTCAGACCGAAGCAGAGGCCAAAGGCAGATAGACAGGGTCACAATCCACAACCCACAAGTGCCCAAGAGCTATCGATCCTTGGGTAGCCACTGAAACAGTAAAGGTAAAGATAAATGCAAAAATCAAAGAACTGTAGATGGTTTGTGAACAATGCAAAGACATAGAGCTCACAGATATGAAGCAGGTGCAACTATCTCATTTGAACTGATAAAAAAACCAAAAATTTAAGTGAGCCTCAACACCTAGTATTTCACAAGTCGAAAACCCTGGTATTCATCTTCCTTTATCAGTTGGATAGAACGACTGTAATCTGCTCGCTGATGTATAACAGTGTTCGCACATTAAATGCCTTCTTCAAAATTTCTTATAAATACTAATTCATTGTTGCATTATCAAAATCTTCATGATCCTCAATGTCAGAAACGGAAGAAGAGTAGTTAATTTGCCACTAGCTCAAGAGCCCTGAAGAACTTGGGCATCATAAAGACATGAACGTCTTCAAACCTGTATTCTTCCTGGTCATCTCCCACGGTTCTTAACACTCACATAAAATATTAGCATCACCACCACTCTCTTAAGATTTCAGAACTTTTGAAGTAAGCTTTTGCAGGCCATATATTTTAACCACAATATAATTATCTTTTAAAAATCAAAAGCTCTACTCCAACAATGCAACAATCATTTTGATAAAGGCAACCAGAAAGTAGGGATTCAAGCAATTTAATCGGCTTGAATTAAACTCAAGCAATTTAATCCTATTTCTTAGAAAAATTACTCCTTAGAAGTAAGCATTTAGACTGGGAACCTGACGTGGAAAGGAAAAGGGGGAGAGTGCTGACGCAGTGTGGGATTGTAACCAATGCCACAAAACAATTTGTGTATACATTTTTGAATAATAAACTGATTTGTTCTGTAAACTTTCACCTAAAGCACAACTAAAAAAAAGAAGTAGTGGCTAAAAATTGGTTTAGAGTATATAGGACTATTTTTTTTTTCCATTTCGGTGGGTAAAAAAAGAAAAATTGAGAAACGGGATCACTTCTACTTTCTTCCCTATCAACTCTGGACCATCTGTTTAAAATAACTGAAGTTATTTTCAGCAGTCAGGCAACGGGTTACTTATAAAAACAAAACCAGATGCCTCCTCTTAAAGATCACCCCGTTATCAAACATATGAGCGTTACTTGCATAGAAAAGAGTCCAGTGTAACATTACTTGTCAAGCCTCAAATTGCAGGAGATCGTTTTTAATACCATGCAGTAACTCAGGACATCATTTAATTCCTTCTAATTGTTTTTAGCAGCTGCTAAAACACAAGAATGAAATAACTTGGGGAGGTGATTTTTATAAGCATTTAGAAATATCTGCTAGAAGACTAGATCTTTACTCACAACTTAGCTGTACTTAAGAATTTGCACGTCTCACCATGGTCTTGAGGAACATCTAGCTCAATTGGCATAACATAGTTTATAAAGGAAATGTTCCACATTCTACCTTGGTGAGTAGTGTCTGGGGTCTTAAAAGCCTGTGAGCAGCCATCTAAGATACTCCAATGGTCTCACCCCTTCGGGAGCAAGGGAG
>NW_004443995.1:15200289-15238087 GCF_000243295.1 Trichechus manatus latirostris
CCCCCAGATACTCTTTTAGCTCAATAATTAAGTCACTCCCAAGGTTCACCATTCAGCCAAAGATTAGACAGCCCCATAAAACAAAACGAGACTAATGGGGCACAACAGTCCAGGGACAAGGACTAGAAGGCAGAACGGGACAGGAAAGCTGGTGATAGGGAACCAAAGGTTGAGAAGGTACAGTGTCGACAATGTCGTGGGGTTTGTTAACCATTGTCATAAAACAATATGTGTACTGTTTATGAGAAACTATTTGTTCTGTAAACCTTCATCGAAAGTACAATTAAAAAAAAAAGACTACAAACAATAAAAAAGAATTTGCACGTTTCTTCTGCTGAGAAAAGTGGCTTACTTCACAGTTAATTTTTGCCTGAAATATCTTCTTCAAAATACAGACACTAATGTATTTCACCTTTGTTTTTCCTTTGGCAAGAGTGGTAAATCAGAGATAATCTCAGTGAATATTTACATAATTTTCTACTTTACTAGCACGAAGTAGATATTTTAGAGAGAAAAATTAAGACACATGTTTTCCCTGTGCAATGCCCCTCTCCTCTGCTTTCTTTTCCATGCTCTGAAATCACTGCCTTGCTCCCACCAAAAACTTTAGAATCCAGTGTACTTTGTCCTGGCCAGGTCAGATAAGGGGTTGAGTTTAGTTTACAGAGCAGGACTTTTCTTGTTAGAGGCTGACTGAGAGGCAGAGCATAGCTAGTCAGCATTCATTCCTTTTATCACAGCCTTTCTACTACCTTTTATCCCTCCGTTTCATTGTTCCTCAAGGCTTACTCGAATTAGAGGCTCACTGCTTAAAACCAAACCAGCTGCCGTTGAGTTGATTCTGACTCATGAGGACCCCATGTGTGTCAGGGTAGAACGGGGCTCCATAGGGTTTTCAGTGGCTGATTTTTCAGAAGTAGATGGCCAGACTTTTCTTTCCAGGTGCTGCTGGGTAAACTTCAACTTCTATAACCTTTTGGTTCAGCAGCCAAGTGCGTTAACCGTTTTTGCCACCCAGGAACTTCCTTGCTACTAAATGGACCCACAAAACAACACCTTATGGGAGACACAAATTCTGTGCTGCAGCAGCTCTTTAATTCCTCTTCCCCTAGAACAAGGATATTTAAATCCCTATTTGAAATATTTTTTTAAATAAATAAATAATGGTCGCATTTATTGAACACTGTAGTGCAGACCATTCACTGCTCATCTAAATCTGCTCTTCCATTTTTCCATAGTGAACGAGTTGTATCTAAGTACACAGCTGCCCAACTAGAAATGACACTTTCTAGTCTCTCTGGCAGCCAGATGTGGCTTTGTGACTTAATTCTTCCCAATGGAAAGTGAGTGGCAGTGAGGTGTGCCTCTTCTGGGTCTAAAGGCATTGGGAAAACTGACTCCACATTCTTTCCCCTCCCCTCAAGGTAGGACACAGTTGTGACCGTGACCTAGCTAGGACTACTCGGGTGGAATCTGCGATGTAGGGAGGGCAGACCCAGGTGGAAGGAACCTGGGTCCCTGAACCTCTCAGAGAGGCACAACTGTTTTGCAAGTCTGGAAGGCTCCTCTTGTTACATTTTAGGGTCTCTCTGTTCCAGCAGCAGAGGCTTTACCATAACTGGTACAAATGCTTATTTTATGTAGCACTGTTCTGAGTGCTCTCCATGAATTATCTCATTAACGAGCCTCGGAGGAAAGTACTATTATTATTCCCATTATTTTCCAGATGAAGACTTTGAGAGTTGACTTTGAGTGCTGAGTAATTTTCCAAAGGCAACAGAGTAGTGAGGGGCGGTACAATGATCAACTTCAGTTCTGTACAATGACAAGTTCAAACACCTACCCATTACACTCCAGTACCTCTCACACGGAAACCTACTTCACTTTGCAAATTATCTAACGTTTCTGGAGATTTTTCTTCGGCTGTATCCCTTATATAGGTTCCCTGGGTGGCGCAAACAGTTAAGCACTTGACTACTAACCAAAAGGATGACAGTTTGAACTCACTCAGAGGCACTTCAGAAGACAGGCCTGGCAATCTGTTTCCGAAAGGTCACAGACTTGAAAACCCTGTGGAGCAATTCTACGATGCACACATGGGGTCGCCATAAATTGGAATCAACATGACTGCAACCAACAACAACAATCCCTTAAATGCCAGGAGCAGAAACATTATGAGCTCAGAAATTACAGGCTATACATTTTTTTTTTTCTCATTTCCTTACACTGGATTTATTTACTTATTTTCTGACTTATGTATTTACTTATACACTTTCTTTTTTAGAGCCATTTTAGGTTTACAGAGAAAGTGTGCAGAAAGTAGAGTTCCCATATATCCCCTCTCCCTGCCCCACCCCACACTGTGTATCCAACATTTTGCACTGGAGTGGTACATTTGTTACAAACGATGAGCCAATATTGATACATTATTAAAGTCCACAGTTTCCTTGAGGGTTCACTCTTTGTGCTGTACAATGCTATGTTTTTGACAAATGCATTATGTTATATATCCACCATTACAGTATCATGCAGAATAGTTTTACTGTTCTTAAAATGTCCTGTGCTTCACCTATTCATCTATCTCATTGCCCCTCCCTTTGAACTCCTAGCAACCATTGATCTTTTCACTGTCTCTGCAGTTTTGCCTTTTCCAGAATGTCATACAGCTGGAATCATACAGTGTAAGTAGATTTTTCAGACTGGCTTCTTTCTCTTAGGAATATATCATTGTATGGATGTACCACAGTCTGTTTATCCATTCACCTTTTGAAAGATACCTTGGTTGCTTCCAGATTTTGGCAATTATGAATAAAGCTGCTATAAATATTTGTGTGCAGATTTTTATGTGGACATAAGTTTTCCACTCATTTGTGTAAATACATAGCATGATTGCTGGATCGAATGGTAAGTCTATGTTTAGCTTTGTAAGAAACTGCTAGACTGTCTTCCAAAGTGGCTATACATTTTGCATTTCCACCAACAAAGAACTGGAGTTCCTGTTGCTCCATGTCCTTACCAGCACCTGGTGCTGTTGGTGCTTTTAATTCTAACAGGTGTGTAGTGGTATTTCACTGTTGTTTTACTTTGCAATTCTCTAATGGCATGATGTTGAGCACCTTTTCATATGCTTATCTGTCATCTGTAGGATACAAATTATTTTTGGTTTGTTCACAAATATCCTTAATCTACTGTTAGCTGAAGATCTAAATTTATATACCGTATTTTTACGCAAATACCGTGTGCCTTCTGTTTGTTTGCCAACCACGCCCCCCCTCACCCCCATCCACCCCTGCTATGCTAATTTTTTTTTTACGGCAAAGTGAAAAAAAAAAAACCAAACTGGCATAGCCACGCTTAGGAAAGTACCTCATGGGGGGAGGGCACAGTTGGCAAACAAATGCAGAAGGCACACATTATTTGCATCAAAATACAGTAAAAGCCCCAAAATTTGAAGGAATCAGCAGGACAACAACAACAATAAAAATAAAGCAGCTTTCTGGATGACACATTTACTACATTTCTAAAATCCCATTATGTTGCACACAGGCCTAGATCTGTGCTTCAATTCAACACTGTAAGACATACGATGATTCATTCAAAATGAACTCACTTTGGCTGTGTTTAATATTATGTTTATTATGAAAGAGCCCGTGACACACTGTTACAAAACAATGGGGATTTCCTTTTAGTAATATGAGGCCACACACCTTCACTCCTCCTAAACCTAAAAAACTAACACCAGGAGTATTGACAAAGAGGTATTTATTGAAGGGGGCTGGTGGGGATGAAAGGAGGGGGATGGAAAGATAAGCTTCCTTTGCCTTTACAATAAGAATCCATTTAATCTTCCAGAAGGTTCTTATAATTAAATGCCAGAATCCATTTATTTATTCATTCTACAAATATGTACTGAGCACTTACTGTTGACTGAGTACTGTGCCAGACACTGGACATAGAATAGTAAGCAAAAGTAGAGTTAAGGAGGAAGTAAAGCATTAACTACCATACAATAGTCATGTTTTTTATCCTAACCTAAGCTCGAGTAAGAATTCCAGAATAAGGGATTTTATTCTTTAACAATAGCAAAATACACCCGTAAAAAACCTGTTGCCGTTGAGTCAATTCCGACTCATAGTGACCCTACAGGACAGAATTGAACTGCCCCATAGGGTTTCCAGTGAGCGCCTGGCAGATTCAAACTGCCGACATTTTTGGTTAGCAGCCATAGCTCTTAACCACTACCTCACCAGGGTTTCCTAAGAAAAGAGGTCTCTTCTTACCTGTCAAACCTCCCTCTGTAAGAGGTGACTATAAGCACCGTTTGTATTTACGCTTCAAGCACCATTCTTGAGCTCCCAGGCGAAGCCCTACTGCTTTGTCTAGGATCTGTCTCTCCTACCAACTCTTTCAGAAGGTCTGAATATACAGTGAAAATTCATTCTTATCCATCTGTTTCCCTACACTGTCTCTAACTCCACTAGGTTTTAATTAATAGCAGATGAGTGAACAACATGAATTCTTTGCCAACATAAGCAAGTATTTCATTATTTAGACTGGTCTCCTAATTCTGTGCTTGGTTCACAAGACAGAGGCAGAAGAAGAGCTGGCACTCCAAAGAGGATATCATTTCTATAAAAATAAGAAGCTAAACACTCTTTTACATTTGACTACTGTGTGTGGAAGGATGAAGCTGTGAAAATACTACTACCTTCTGTGTGTATAACGTCAACAATTTTAGGTGGAACTTCCGCGGAGGAAGGTATGTCCCTGGCAGCCACATGTAGACAACACTCTAATCCTGCTCTAGGGAGCTGTCACAGGGGAGTTCTGCCCACATGCTCCTCCTTATGCCTCCCAAAAGCTCTGTCTGATTTCTGGCTCAGCCTTGGCTTTTCAAGAAACTGTTTAAAACTTCCAAATGTGAATAAATTCAAATACTGCTTCAGGTCTTAAAAAATTAAAAATATAGTTGCCGTTCACTAAAAACTCAGTAAAAATCACTCTAGGTTTTTTTAGATCTTCATCAGCACTTATTTTCAACAGAATTACTAGGGCTCTATTTTCATTTGCAGTAGCACTGGTGGCAAAGTGGTTATAAAGTGCTCAGCTGCTAACCGAAAAGTCAGTGGTTGGAACCCCGAGCTGCTCCATGGGAGAAAGATGTGGCAGTCTGTTTCTGTAAAGATGTATAGCCTTGGAAACCCTACAGGGCAGTTTTACTCTGTCCTATAGGGTCGCTAAGTTGGAATCGATTTGACAGCAACGGATCTGGTTTGGATTTTTAGATTGTCATTTGCTTCCTCCAGGAAGTAAGTTAAATCTTTAGTGAGAGGTGCTAACTTGTAGATGGCACTGTTTATAGATGGCATTACTGTAACACTGACCCACAAGATGCTCACAGAATACTTACCAGATGAAAGTAAAAGCTGCACACCTCTAACAGATCTGGACCTGGCCTCAGAGACCTTACAATCTCTGTACGTACGGAGATTAGAAAGATACACTGAACTACTATACCACCACACAGAAAGTGTGAGTGTCACAAGCCATATAAATAAAACACTACGGACATTCAAGGAGGGAGTGTTTACTCTTAGGTTGCGGGAAGAGGCCCAGATGAAGAAGGACATAAGGACAGGGGAGGTACCAAGATGAAATCAGCACCCCCATCTGCTCCGGCAGTCAATGTACTACCAGCCACAGCCCTAGGTGGCAGAAGGCTACGACACAGCCTTGGATTAGAGGGAAGCTGAGAAGACAACAGGAGCATGTACATGGAGGTGGCAAAGCGCAGAGTGGGTCTGTGGTATTTCTGTCAGGCTGGAGTCCAGAGTGTGTGTGTAGCACTGTTGGGGTGAAAAAAAACAGGACAGGAAACGAACATTAGGGCCAAAGGGTGGGAGGACCTCAAATGACAAACCAAGGAGCATGGATTTGATTCAAGAGGTAACAGGGACCCACTGGAGGTTTTTTTGAAGGGTAGTAACATAAGAGCCACATTTAAGAAGGTTACTTGAGAGAGTTTGGAGGGAGCTGAGAGTCTAGGCAGAGACCTGTGAGGAGGCAATGGGTAATGAGGATGTAACTTACAGCAGTGGCAGTGGGAATGGAGCAAGGCTCAATGCAAGACGGAGCAGTCGGCAGCAGGAAGAAATAAAAGAATTACCTCTGAGTTTGGAGACTGCAAGGCTGGAAAGATAGTAGAGCCATTAACAGAATTGGGGAGCACAGAGGAAAGATGATAAATTCAAGTTTAATTTACTGAGTTCCAGGTGACAGCAGACCACAAAAGAGGATATGAAAGAAATGGCCTATTCAAATTGTACAACTCAAGGCTTATTTAATTTATGCTTCATTATGTTTTCAGTTATCAAGCATCAGTAATATTTTTTCCCATATCAGCTCTCTGAACAGTACTGTTTCCTAAACCAAGCTGCAACAAATAAGTGACAGAAGATTGTCCTAACACTACAATTCTTTTACTCTATAGGTATACCTTTTATGCAAAAATTGACTCTAAAGCCCAAATTTACTACAGGTTTCATTAGGCAGTAGTCTAAAGAAAAAAAATGAAATAACAACGTTGTTTTCTTATTTTTATAATTAGAAAAAGAAAGGGCAGGAGAAAAAAAGCACTTGAGTTACAATGTTCCGCTTTAAGAGGAATCTCACTTCAGTAAGAAACCTTCTCTATCCTCTCCCTCCAACTCCACCAGATCACTTCATGTCTGTCTCCCTTGTCTCTATCCCCAAACATTACTTCTTTAACAACCACTCACTCCCTCACAGAACACTAGTCTTCATAAGCACAAAGTCCTAACTCACATTTCCAAGGCAATGACTCACCCTGCCTACCAGGTCTCTTACTGTCGCGGAGACTTCTACTTGTTCCTGTAATATCCATTTCCCCTTCTACAGGAGAGGTCTGCAAACTTCTGTAAAGGGCCGAGATGGCACAGGACCGGGCTACATTTCTTTCTGTTCTACACAGAGTCACTATGAGTTGGAGACAACCCAACGGCACCTAACAACAACATGCCATACTGTTTCTGTAGCAACCACTCAACGCTGTACTCAACCACTTCGATGCAGAAGCAGCCCGAGACAATTTGTAAATAAATGGGTGTGGTTGTGTTACACTTTATAAATATAGGTGGATGGCTGACTTAGCCCTGGACCACCGTTAGCTTACTTCCCTTCTATAATAATAGAAGCTTTAGTAGGGTGTCTGGCTTGCCAAAGATTATACTTCTCAGCCTCCCCTGCAGCTAGCAGTCATCTTGCAACTCCATTCTGGTTAATAGGATATGTGTGAAAATGACTATACAACTTCTAGAACATCCCCCTTCTCTTGGGCTGAAATGAGATGATGGTGAGCCATCTTTGACTGTGAAGATGAGGACAACACTCAAGGGATGGCAGAGAAACAAGATGGCAGAAATTTGTCTACTGAGGCACCATACTAGTTCTACATCACTTACATGGGATTGTTCTCAGAGTGAGAAAGAGGGGAAAAGCACCAAAAAACTGTTTGTTTAAGCCACAGTATTTGGGGACATCTTTTTAAAAGCTCCACATTTTCAAATCTGGCTCAATGCATGAGGCTGAATTCAGAAGGGAAAATGACTTTGTTCTAAGGCTACAGATAATACATAACCCCAATGATCAATCACAAACTTACACAGGGATTAGATGGTCCAGCACAAATTTATCATTATCACTGGATCAATAGCTTTCATAGGAACAAATATCTAGTGAGGGCTTATTTTGTGCCACTAGATATTGCCCTTACAAAACACAAGTTCCCACTAACCTTTAAAGCAATTATTATTATGAACATTTTCACAAATGAGGTTCAAAGACATTAAGAAGTATGTCCAAAATCACACGGCTTCTAAGCAGCTGTGCAAATACATAAACTCAGGGACACAGGATTCTCAAGCCTGTGTTCTTCCCCCCTCAAAATCAATACCCTGAGTCAAGGACAAGCCATATACTATTACTATATAGACAAATCTAAGGTGATATTTAGAAATGGCTCTGTGACTCCAGGTTTCAATTTTCAAACTGAAAACTGCCATTAAGATCCACTGACTGACGGCTCCATTTGGTTTAATTAGTACTCGCTTTAAGAGCCAACTAAACCAGCATGACACAAGGTTAAATGACTTACCCAGATTCCTTTGAAAGACTGTGAGAATGTCAGAATGTGGATTTCATGAGCCAGCCACAGCGGCTGCCAACTCTGCCCTAGCCACTGCTACCACCTCCTCCTCTGCTGCCATTAGGGGTCAACTGCCTGCACACTTGCTATCCCAGACTGAACAGTGCCTGAAAAAGTAGTCTAAAACACGCCAGCAGAAGGGAAGAGCTTCTTCTCTCCAGGAAAGGGTGAGCAATCTCACTGACATTTGTTGTTGCCTCTAGTCTGTCAGGTGTGGCATCCGTCTCCGCTGGGGGCTTGGCACCCACCACAGGGACCATCCAGCTTTTTCCCTGACCGCCACAGCCTTTCCAGTCCTGGGCAGTCTAGTAGCTCAAAGAGTTGAGTTCACATTTGCAACTGAATGTACTTTGCAGCACTGCCAATGGCTTGGCCCAACTGATTATGGCAACTGCAAAAAAAACTAGCTCTACTTCAAATTTAAAGGAAAGAACTCTTTCAAAATGAGTTTGATATCTTAATAGGATAAGCTGATTTTTCAAAACTTCACCAGCTTAATTATGCTATGAATGACCACTTAAAAATTAATAATTATGATTGGCTATTGTTATACTTAGGATTATGTAGTTAAAATAAAGAAAATATTTGCGTTGTTACAGAAATATAGCAAAGATAACTTAGAAATAAATAAATCTATCTTGAGTAAAACACAAAATTAGCATGTTCTCTATTACTTTTTAAAATTAGGAAGGAAAACATCACCCCCATAATGGACTTTTTCATTTGGCACATCTTTAAGTCTTTCCAGAGCCAAACTATCATGAATGCAAAACTATGCAGCTATTTAAAATCATATGTTCAAAGACTATTTTAGGATGTGGAAAAAGTTCTCATTGTATATTATGTTAACAATAAAGCAGGTTTCAAAATGGTTTGTAGATATTCTGATTAAAAAAATCCATGTACTTATAAATATGCATAGGTAATCTGGAAGTAAATAGCTCAAAATTTTAGTAGCGGCTTTTCTCTGAGTGGTAGAATTATAAGCGATTTTTATTTTCTTCTTTATACTTCTCAGCATTTTCAAAATCTATAATGAATCATAAAAGTGTATCTATATATTTTAAAAAACTAGACTCTGTAAAGAACACCACGACACTAAAGGCACAGTTTTCTCTTTTCAATGTCTACTGTAAGAGGATGCAAAATGTGGTTTGGGGAACAGGACAAGCTATTTTGCATCTAAGCCATATGTAGTGACCTCGGAAACTCACATATCAAAAGGCACGTCAACTCTCAATGATCTGATGGTGGGCAATCCAGAAAGATCAGATCAAGATATGGAGCCATCTGGGAAGGGGTTCAGACTCATTAAAACACACGGCTATTACGTTTTATCTCCACTAAATTGACATTAAAAATGGAGAGGGGAACGTGCGTAGCACTCAAACATCTGCAACGTGGTGTTATGGAAGCAGAATTATTTCCAGAAATTCTAATCCACAATTGTTGCTTTCAAATTGAGAATGCAGCAGAAAACAACACCTAAATTAAAAAGAAATACATGCATGTCACAGTTTAGCAGTGGTTAAAATCAACTAAAAATCAGTTTCTATTAAACAATGCGAGTTACCAAAACAATAAAAAATCCCCACAATGGGAACAGAAGTCAGACGAAAGTTTAAAGCTGGAGATTGATCTCCCACCTCCAGTTACAAGGCACAACAGAGTTTGAGGCCACATATTTATTTTCAGATAATGAAACAGCAACAAGCACCACCCTGAATTGCTCAAACTAAGAAATCACTGCCCTTAGTTTCATGTTAACGGTCATATGATCCTCCAAGTGCTTTCTTCAGACTTTATCTTCCTCAGACAAACAGTCTCTTCTTTCATAAAGCCAACAGATAACCAAAAAGGCCGAAAGTAACCCAGTGCAACTAACCCAGCGTCCTTCCTTTTTAACCTCTTAAAAATAGCCGGGCTGTACTTTGAAAGAAATATTTCAGGAAAAGGTAAAGGTTGGGAGTTTCAGAGAAATGTCTGATAAAATTCCATTGCTTTTCCAAAACAACAGAAACACAGTTTCCCAAGGCTCAAATACAAAAGCATAGCAGGGAAAAAAAAAAAAAAAAATGTGTTCTCCGTTAACAGCTATCCCTGAGGGACACACACTTTCACTTGCTATTTCAATGAATATTTTCTCCACTGGGTTATTTCATTTACAAAGAAAAACGACAATACAGACTAAAGAATCCTCAATTGTCTTCATATATATAGTCCTTATAGAAAAATACAGTTTTATTAATAAGTACTTCGTTAACTAAAGAGGTTTTTCAAAAATGAAACAACAATGAAGACAGATACATAACAAAACAGCTTTAGTCTGTCTAATGAGAAAAAAAGCAAAATGACGGCCCAAAGGGATAAAGGTTGTAGGGTAAGAGAAAAATATGAATGAAATACTAAATAAGATCCTGATCCATTAGCATAAATATGATGAAAAAAGCAAACACACCTTTCACGAAGACTGCCTAAAAGGACAGTTTCCCCGTACCTCTGACTTCATCATCCTGTTCATGACTAGAGTCTAGAAAAGTAATATATGCCCACAGTAACGCTGGCCTGGCCTGCACCCAAGTCAGTGACTTCAACTGCTCCTCATTAATAACAAAAGCTGTACACAGTGGACAGACAGGGAAAATGGACGAGATTAAAGACCCCGCCACAGACTTCTAAGAGAAACTATCTCCTGTACAAGAAACTGGCCAAGTACTACAGCTCAGAAACAGCAGCCTCCACAACTGAAAATATCAGTCCTCTTTACAAATGAATTTTTAAAAAGTCAGCATGAAACTCTAACAATGAAATGGTTCCCACTGTAATCCACTGCAGCAAACACAGAGACTTGCTTTGTGCCAAGGACTGTTCTAAGCACTTCACAGAAATTAACAAGCTCAACCTCCAATGACTCGATGAGGCCAAGGGCTATGAGTCTCGGTTTACAGATGAGGAAACTGAGGCACTGAACAGGTAACTGACTTTTCCAAGATCACAGAGCAGTAGAGTCAAACCTAAGCTCCCTGGCTCCGGAGGCCAAGGGCTTAACCACTACATCAGGCTACAGCACACTGAATCCTACTAGAACTCATGGCCCGGACTACTTATGCCCTCACGGAGGCCTCAGGTCACTGCTACTCTGAGGGCTACCATTTTGGTGTTACTTTATGGCTGCTGACTGCACTTGAGGAAGAGGGCAGGGAGCTAACCCACTGAGTGCCTACTTTGTGTCAGCCCCTTCAGAAACAATAAATGTTCTCATCCGTCATGTGATATAAACTTTATTCTTCTCATTTTATAGATGAAAAATTGAGATTCTGAGGGGTTAAATAATTTGCTTAATACTAGTGAGAGATAGGAGCCCTGGTGGTACAACAGTTAAGCACTTGGGTACTAAACGAAAGGTTGGAGGTTTGAATCTACCCAGTGGCTCCAAGGGAGAAAACACCTGGTCATCTCCTCCCATAAAGATTAGAGTCTAGGTAACCCTACAGGGCAGTTCTACTCTGTCTACTATGGGGTCACTATGAGTTGGATTGGCTTGACGGCCCACAACAACAACAGTGAGAGGTAGCGCTGGCATTTGAACCCAAATCCGTTTGCAAATGGCCCGTGTTTCTGATATTACAGAAAGCATCCTATCTCCTCAGTCCCAGGTTCATCCCCTAAATGAGTGATGTATCCAATAGTTGGAGCTCATCTCCCATATTTGGCTAATTTTACAAATGAGTGCTTGGGCTATTGGGAGGAACATGGAAAGAGAGGGACGACAGGTCAGTAAAATTCCAACACAGTGAAAAAAAAAAAAAAAAAAAAACACAGAATATGCCCACAATCAGGGAACAGAGGGTACATCTAAGTATGCATATGTTCCAGCATTATTGCAGAGAATTATATACAGAACTGTGTATTACAGATACATACATGGGTGTGTGCATATATATATATATATACAGTATGTAACCTAAATGTGTAAATTACTTCACATTTTAAATGCACTAGATAAACTCGTTATTGAAAAGAATCCTGTGGTTAAATCCTTTTGTAAAGTTGAAAGCTCTTTTCTAATAATCACCCTCTAATTTACTTTCTAAGTCTTTGAATTTTCACGAGCAGGTGTGCATTCGACTTTAGGTAAATCTAATGTGGTATGTAAGGTCCCCGGGTTGTGCTAATGGTTTATGCTCAACCACTAACCTAGAGTTGGCAGCTCAAACTGACCTAGTGGCAATGTAGAAGAAAGGCCTGGTAATCTGCTTCCATAAAGATTACAGCTAAGAAAGCCCTATGGAGCAGTTGTCATCAGGCTTTTGACCCCTACTAACTTTATTTAGGGCCCTGGTGGTGCAGTGGTTAAGAGCTTTGGCTACTAAACAAAAGATCTGCAGTTCGAATCCACAGCCACTCCTTGGAAACCTATGGGACAGTTCTGCTCTGTCCTATAGGATCACTATGAATCAGAATCGACTCGACAGCAACAGGTTTGTTTTTTTGTTTGTTGGTTTTCCCAGTATGGATTATACCTCAACATAAAAGAAAACAAAAATCTCCACAACTGGACCAATAAGCAACAACACAATAAAGGGAGAAAATAATGATGCTGTCAAGGATTTCACTTTACTTGGATCCACAATCAACGCCCGTGGAAGCAGCAGTCAAGAAATCAAACAATTTACTGCATCGGGCAAATCTGCTGCAAGAGACCTCTTTCAAGTGTTAAAAAGCAAATATGTCACTTTGAGGACTAAGGTACATTCTGGCTGTACTTTTTCCAAGACAGATTTGTTTGTTCTGGCAGTCCATGGTATATTTAATATTCTTTGCCAACACCATAATTCAAACGTTATCAATTCTTCGGTCTTCCTTACTCATTGTCCAGCTTTTACATGCATATGAAGCAACTGAAAATACCATGGCTTGGGTCAGGCACACCTTAGTTGACTGTGGATCCAAGTAAAACGGGGCCACCAAGGCCCCAAATCAAGCTAATAGGGATGAAGAGCCTGATGACAAAAATAAGTATCATGAAACTGTGACTCACAGGTATAAGGGCTTCAGAGTTCATTCTCTTTATCTTATGGATAAGAAAACTAAGGCCCAAAATTTCAGTGATCTGTTCTGATTCTTAACTAGAGTCAGTAGAAGAAATACAACAACAACCCAGTGACCTGACACCCAATTCAGTGCATGCTGCATGGTCCAGAATGGGCTCCCTCTAACGATGTAACATAATACAGTACCGTAAGTTCTGAAAGAGCAGAACTGTGTCATATTTCTTGCTGTCTCCTCAACTCCTACAAACTGCCTTGCTTAATAGACATTACTAATTCTCCCTGTGGTGGGAGGAGGGAATCAGAGGTGATAACAGAAAATAGCTACTTCACTTCCGAACTTTGTAGACTGTTAGGCAGATCCTATTGTCTCAACACGCGGCCGTGCGAAATCAGTGCCAACCTTACACAGAGAATGAAGGGGTGTTTTAGGACTCAAGACTGGAAGACAGGGGACACTGGCAAGCCACTTACCCCATCTAGCTTAAGATTCTCTCTCTCTAAAATGAATGAGTTGCACTTCCTAAGCTCTAAGGGCCTCTTCCAACATCAAATTTTATCACTGTTTGTTGCTTAAATTTTATAAATAACTTTGACATAAAAATTAACACCTTAATAAGTCCCTTTTGATTTACCTCGGTGGGGGGAGGTTGCTGTGAATTTTACATGTATACAAGAGTCCCCCTCCCATCTGCCCCAATGAGTGATGCAGAGAATGGGAAAGCCTCAATCTGCTACAGTCATTGGGACCCCCTTTCCTTTCATAAAGGAAAGGAAACTTCTACCAGAAAAACTCCTCAGGTTTGGGGGATTAGGCCATAATATTTCCAGTTTTACTCCCACATCAGGGTCGAGGCTAGGCCAGTCACATCAAAAATACTTTTGGGAGGTGGTGGTCCCTCCAGATAGGCTGCCTCTGTTTGGTCTCTAGTGGGACCTTGAACAGAAGAGGGCTGGAGTCTGAGCTGGTCAACCACAGGGTCCAGTGGTGTGGAGGTGGTTTGAGGCCAGAGGCACAAGGTCAGGGATAGGCCTGGGCAACCAGGAGGCCAAAGGGCCAGGAGTGTGAGCCCTGTTGTGTAACCTGAGACTTGAGAGGGTAATTATGACAAAGATACTCAGACAAGGAAAGAACAGGGGAGATTTGGTGACCAAAAAAAAGAGTGTGAGGAGGAGAGAGATTGTTTTGGAAGTTCCAATCATCTGTCTTAAAAAAGCAAATGTTACTGTCTCCCAAGTGAGTCAAAATAACACGCATTTACTGTATTTGAGAGTTAAAAGGGACCCTATTAATTTCTGTTAAGCATAACAGTTATGGTACATGCGTGTGTCAAGAAAAAGGAAGGCCATAGGATTTTCATAATTAAGAATGGGAAATTATATTTTATATTTGTACAGGACTTTACAGTTTCACGGGCACATCTGCTCTGATCCTCACTGAGCCCATCACATGTGAAAAAACGAGGGCTCCAGAGGTTGATCTACTCGTCCAAGACGTCCACGCTGCTAAGCTGCACATCTTCAGGACCTCCTGGGGGCTCTTCCATCACACCCACGTCTCTTTAAAGCCATTTCTCTCAAAACCCACCTTTCAAGGGAAATAAAGTTCACTTCTTATTTATTTTTTTATTTTTCAATTTTATTGAACTTAATTCCCACCACAGAAACACACTGTAGAACTGCTGTGAACGTCTTTAAACGGTGCTTCAATATGCTAAACCAAAACTCAAACCCATTGCCGTCGATACCGACTCACAGCAACCTGTAGAACTGCCCCATAGGGTTCTAAGGAGCAGCTGGTGGATTCAAACTGCTGACCTTTTGGTTAGCAGCCAAGCTTAATCACTGCGCCACCAGACCTCCTACACATCATCATCCCTTGTACTATAAGGCACGTTAGTCACATGATTGGTTACATAAGCTTTGAGGGCTAGTCTGGAAACTTCACTACCATATAGACTATTGTTTCTATGGGAAGTTCTGTCCCAAGTTCCAATCAACTGACTTGAAGCACATATACATTGCTAAAAATAATCACCACTGTGAACTTAAGGGATTTCTTATATTTCACTTTTCTTTTTCATTTTATTTAAACATATACAGACATATACAGAGCCTGTTCTCATTGAGCAGCACATATGGTATGAAAAGTTAAACATTTCACTATAACAGAAAAAATTTCATAAAACTCCTACACATCATGATTGTGGATTACATAAAGAAGTGGGAAAGTCCCCTTCTGCCCCCATACAGTGCCAAGGCATCTGACATGCTCGTGTCTGCCAGGACTCTATACTTCTTCAACTCTGAAACCATTTTTTTAGATAAATGAGCATAATATTGCAGTGATGCAAAAAGTTCAAAAAGGAACTTCTTGCCAGAATAATTAACTTGAGGTCCCCCAAAAGATTTGTTCTGAGAAAAGTGTCTCCCTGCCAAGGGATTTCAAATACTAAAAACAGAGTGGTGGGTTTTCAGTTATAAATTTTCAACAACATATATGGTTGGAGGTTTTTCACTAAGAATAGAGGTACCAAGTTTAGGAAGATTTAAGAAGTCTTTTGTTTGTTAGTTTGTTTTTAAATCCAGCTTATAAAAAGAGATAAATCAGAGCATGGATGTGACCATTGTGTCTATTAAAGAAAACAGGTGACCAGAACATTAGGATAAATTCAACTGGCAAGTTTTCCTGATGCGTCTTATAGCATTTGATTTATTAAAAATGGATTTTACCCACTTTTCCAGAACATTCTTACTGTATAAGTTCAGATATGACTGAATCATGCTTAAACCAAACCAAGAACAGAACATCAGACAGAACAGAATACATTACACGACCAACGGAAGTTCTAACAAAAAAACATGAGTTGGATTTCACTCTACCTCACATAGCAGGTATTATGGGGACCCGGTGACTCAGTACCCTGCCATTTTCTCTTGTGGCCTCACTCAGGACAGTCCTTCTAGCAGAATCTTTAAAAAGACAGGCTAAGAATGATCGGGATCAAAACAACAAGCAGCTTACATGCCTGAGAAACTCTGAATTGCCTCATTTCAGTCCCAAAGCGTCTCAGTCGGCCGATCCTCTATAACTTTTGATGAAGTACAACATAAACTTGTTTCAAGCTGTTTGTAATCAAAAGGTACAAAATGTGAGAACGAAATTCTCTTGGTTATTGAGATGAGTCTTAAAATAACCACAAGCAGCTACTATTTAATTTGCTGTTCCTGCCTTTATGTGAGAATTCTTAGTAAGATACAAAACTTCCTTATAAAACACAAGTTAACCTACAGTAGACATATCTCATCAGGTAGACCATTATCTCTATTATCTAGATATAAAAAGCAAGTTTTTTTTTTTTTTTAAGGCAAATTACTATTACTTTAAATAGTCTTCTCGGTCTCTTTTTAGATACAGGCACTTAAGAAAGCCTAATATGAAGCCTGTACAGCTCCCACAGGGATGTGCCAACAATCCAGCCATTTTCTAGGGAGTACTGTTTTAATTTGAAAAATGTTCAATATACATCCTAAATTACTTTTTAGTGGTGTTGGACATTAGTTATTCTATGATATAAATCCTTATCCCCTCACTTGTCTATTTCTACAAGCTTAAATTCCCTTATTTTGAGCTGCCTGAAAATTGACACATTATCATGATCCATAAAAAGACTTGAAAAAACAAATAAACATACCTATTGCTGTCATGTTGATTCCAACTCATAGCGACCCTACAGGACACAGTAGAACTGCCCCACAGGATTTCCAAGGAGTGGCAGGTGGATTCAAAGTGCTGACCTTTTGGTTAACCACTAAGTGCTCTTAACCACTGCACCACCAGAGCTCCACAAATAAGCATACAGTCCCAATACAGTATTACTTCATGTACTTGTGACTTTTTTCATATTCACAAATTCCCCTGGGTCATAGTTTCTTTAGGTATAAAGGTGCTATGTGTTGGAGCTGGGGTGCGGCCCACCAGGGGAGACAACATGCTATTCTAAGTTTCCTTCCAACTCCAAATTTCTACGATTTCCTGCTTTCTCTGGCCTACACTTATCTCAGACATGAGCTCTCAAAGAGCAGTGCTTCTCAACTGGGGGATATCCACCCCACGCCCAGACATATGTCAATGTCTGAAGATATTTTTGGTTGTCACAAATGGGGTAAGGGGGTGCTACTGGCACGTAGTGGGTAGAGAACATGGATGCCGCTAAACATCCAAGAATGCACAGGGCAGTCCCCCGGACCCCCCCAACAAAGACTCATTCAGGCCAACATGTCCATAGAGCTGAGGTTGAAAAGCCCTGCTATCAAGTAACAAGCTTGGGAAACGAAATGATTTGTCATACTGAGAAAATTGTGGAGGCTGTTTCTTAAAATATTTACTATCTTTCATGTTCCTAGAGCAGGCAGCTCAAGGGCTTCAACTCCCAAAAGGGAAAAACGGAGCAACAGGGCTTATTCACAGCTCCCTTTCCTTCTCTAGCTCCCTCTTTCTCACATTCATACCTATCAAGTGATAGGTGCTGAAGGCGAGATGACTAAGTCATGGTCCTTGCCTTTTAAGTGTTACCATCTAGTGAAGGAGTCAGAAAAGTCAGCGGAGTGGTCGGACAGAACAAGAACAAGGTGCTATGGGGCTTTAGAAAGCCCACAAAGCAAAAAATCCAGTTGCTGGGTTTTTTTTGTTGTTGTTGTTGATTCTGATTCATGGTGACCCCATGTCAGAAAAGAACTGTGCTCCACAGGGTTTTCAATGCCTGATTTTTTGGAGGTAGATTGCTAGGCCTTTCTTCTGAGGCTTCTCTGGGTGGACTCGAACCTCCAACCTTTTGGTTAGTGGCAGAGTGTATGAATCCCTTGTACCACCCAGGGACTTCTAAGAAAAGCCCACAAGTTCCTTAAAAGTCCGTTAGGTATCAAAATTGCAATTAATCAACACATATTATTAAGGAGCCTCCAGTGGTAAGTTTTAAACAGATCAATTCAGGTGGGAAAGTAAAAAAAAAAAAAAAAAGTGTTTTCAATCTACCAAAATGATGAAAGTTGTTCCTTAGCCATGAATATCATCTCTGTCTTTCTAAGGGAGTAGAATGCAATCAAATTCTCCTCCAAGAAGACTAACAGAATCCCAAGGATCACTGGGATTCCTTGGCCCTACAAGTCATTCTGGATTCTTTTTGTAGGAAAAGGTGAGTAATGATGGCCCAGAGGTCAGAGCAATGACTGCACAGTGGGAACTACTTGCTTTCGAGGATACTCTAGAACGTAACCAGGGGAACCATACAATTTTTCTTTCAAACCAAGACACTTAAGAGTGAGTTAAACCAAGGCATGAGTTCACCGGAGCCATGACTGCTACCGCAACGCTTCTGAAGCAACCTCTGGGGGACTACGATGCCACCATGAACCTTGTGGTAGCCACAGGCACTAAGCATAAGAATGACTGCTACTTTTTTAGACAACTAAAAAGCAGTTATACAGATTTAACCTTCGGTATAAAATCAACACAGAACATACTCAAGCAAATGCCAGATCTGAAAATCCCAAACATACTCTGTTTATGAATCTAAAATATAAGATTCCTACAGTATTGTGCACCAGATGGGATTTAGCCTTTTCTCTGCAGCACATGAAATGCAAAAAAAAAAAAAAGTTAAACAGCTTCCTTTCTTTAAACTTAGCTAATATATGGACTCTCCAGACTGCACAAGCACATTTCTGGTACTTGCAGTTAATACGCCTCCATTAAAAGTCACTTGACTTTACAGGTTTGGCATGTTTAACCACATTCTAGTCCATGGACATTTCTGTACTAGGCAAGAGTCAGCTTCAGTAACTCTCCCTCTTAAATTTGCACTGCCAGCAAGGTGTATGGGTTCTTAGGTATTTGAGCAGAGTCAAGATGTTACACATTTAATCAGAAAATCTTAGCACACAAGATACCAAACTCCCTGAAGAACAAAAATATCCCAAGAAGAAAAGCCAGTACTCTCCCTTGTCTTGATACTAACCCGCAAATAAGGAGGTGTCTAAAAGAAGTAAAATTTTTCTGAAGATCATTCAAAAGCAGTTGCAGCAGTACATCAACAGGAAACTGCCAGAAATTCAAGTCAGATAGTGACTTTGAAACTGTTCCTGCATGCTCCCTCGGTTCCTGAAGGTGAGATGAGGCTAAAATTTAAAATGACTCGTTTCCTCTTGGGCCACCATTTCCAACTGCCTATTCCTTGATCAAATCTAGGACACTGAGGTAAAAGAGAAGTTGAACAGTTACACCTTCTGACTTTTGTGAAAGTGGTACCATCAGAAGAGAACCTGGAACAAGGGATATCACTGCTGATGTCAAATGGATCTTGGCTGAAAGCAGAGAATACGAGAAAGATGTTTACCTGTGTTTTACTGACTATGCTAAGGCATTCAACTGTGTGGATCATAACAAATTATGGATAACAATGCGAAGAATGGGAACTCCAGAGCACTTAATTGTGCTTGGGAGGAACCTGTACACAGACCAACAAGCAGTCGTTCGAACAGAACAAGGGGATACTGCGTGGTTTAAAGTCCGGAAAGGTGTGCATCAGGGTTGTATCATTTCACCATACTTATTCAATCTGTATGCTGAGCAAACTATCCGAGAAACAGGACTATATGAAGAAGAATGTGGCATCAAGACTGGAGTAAGACTCATTAACAACCTGGGATATGCAGATGACACAACTTTGCTTGCTGAAAGCGAAGGGGACTAGAAGCACTTACTGATGAAGATCAAAGACTACAGCTTTCGGTACGGATTAACCTCAACATAAAGAAAACAAAAATCCTCACAACTGGACCAATAAGCAACACCATAATATACAGAAAATACTGAAGTTGTCAAGGATTTCATTTTACTTGGATCCACAATTAGTGACCATAGAAGCAGCAGTCAAGAAATGAAGACATGTCGCACTGGGCAAATCTGCTGCAAAAGACCTCTTTAAAGTCTTAAAAAGCAAAGGTGTCACTTTGAGGGCTAAGGTGCACCAGAGCCAAGCCAGGGTATTTTCAGTCACCTCATATGCAGGCAAAAGCTGGACAATGAATAAGAATTGACGCCTTTGAATTATGGTATTGGTGAAGAATATTGAATATACCATGGACTGCCAGAGAACGAACAAATCTGTCTTGAAATAAGTACAGCCAGAATGCTCCTTAGAAGCAAGGATGGCGAGACTTCATCTCACATCGTTGGACACGTTATCAGGAGGGACCAGTCCCTGGAGAAGGGCATCATGCTTGGTAAAGTAGAGGGTCAGCAAAAAAAAAAAAGAGGAAGATCCTCAACAAGATGGATTGACACAGTGGCTGCAACAACGGGCTTAAGTATGACAACAACGGTGAGGATGGCACAAGACTGGGCAGTGTTTCGTTCTGTTGTACATAAGGTCACTATAAGTCAGAACCAACTCTACAGCAGCTAACAACAACTAAAACACTGTAGTCTTATAGGGAGCTTGCAAATTAAAAACCAAACCAAAACCATGTACTAGTGTATGCATATATCTAAGACAGAATGCAGAAGAGAGTTCACTACCTGCAAGAACATTAGGAAAGCTAGATAGCCTGGCGAGACCTCAGGTACAGAGGACAGCAGCAGCAGCAACCACAGCAATACGTCCATCCTCCCATTTTCTTTTAAGCTTTATAGAAGCAAGATAAAAATCCTGGGGAAGATGGTACAACTTTCACAAAAGTCAGAAGGTAGACTCTTCAACTTCTCTTTTACTTCAGTGTTCTAGATTTGACCAAGGAATAGACAACTGGAAATGGTGGTCCAAGAGGGAACAAGAGCCATTTTTAATTTTAGCCCCATCTCATCTTCAGGAACCAAGCCACAGGAAGAGTGTCAAAGTCACTACTGGTAAGCTCTCTAGAATCACACATGAGGGGTGAGCGTAGAGTTTCCAGAAAAGAAGAAAAGTAAACATCAAAAAGGGTAAACCACAGACAGTAAGCTTGGTATGAATTCAGATAAAATCCTACCTTGGATTTTTAAGCAGATAAGATTATAATGACTTGGGGTGGGGGGTGGTTTACAAATTGCTTACTGTAGTTCAAATGCAATCATCAAATGTTTTTTGATAAGTCTGGTATCAGATAGAAATGCCATAAACAGACGCTATCTTCATTTCTTAAAAATGGTTTGCATAAAATGAAAAAAAATGAGATGGTTAACAGAGTTAAGGCTGTTCACAGTTAACTGGAATGCCATCGTAAAAGAGGAGTAAATATTGAGCTCTTGTTATCTGAAGAACCGTCTAGTGTCACTATTCTTTTCTAATTAAGCAATTATATTAATCACCTAGATGAAATGTGAAAATATGCTTATTAATTCTGTAGATGACACAAAGTTAGGTTAGAGATTCAATATTCAAAAAGAGCTTAACAACGTTCAATATGGCATGGACAGCAACAAGATAAGATTTTAATAGAGATAAATGTTGAGTCCTATAATTAAGCATAAACAAACTGTACAAGCAGAAATGCTGCAAACTGGTTTAACAGTACTTCAACACTGGGAGTCAGAAGTAACACAGCTGTTAAAAAAAAAAGGAAACTTCAATCTTCAGCTGCATTACTAAAATTAAGTGAACAGATCAAGGCCGATCAAGGGAAGAAACAGTGGTCTACTAGGCATTACCCAAGTGAAACCACCACAGCTAGAGAACCGAGTTAAATTCTGGAAGCTGTATTTTAAGAGGAAATTAATTATCTAGAGAAAGAACTGGATGGTTAAGAGTATGCAGATCATATCACATGAGAAACTGCTGACAAAACTGGGAAGGTTTTTGACCTAGAGAACACTCCATGGGGATATATGATGGCTCTCTTCAACTATTTAAAAGGCTATTTTGGAGACAAAAGAGAGCAAGAGAGCAGTCTTGTTCTGTGTAGCTACAAAAGAGAGAATGAGCAGCACTAGATATTACAGGAAGGCTGACTTCAATGCAAGAAAAACCTTCCTAACAATTAGAGCTGTTCAACAACAGAACAAGATGCTTCTTGAAGTAACACTTTGTACTCCATAACAGAAAATATTAAACCAGAGATTGGGTGAAGAGTACATATGTATTATCTGAATACTTGAACTGAGTAACCTCAAGAGTTTTTGACAGTCAATGACTCTTCAAGATATTGCTATTCATGGTTTTTAACTTTGAGGACCTGGAAGCAGGCTTTTGTTTTTCAAAGATTTTATGATCACCAAATACCAAGTTCATAGATTTTCAAGGTGTTTCTGATACCTCTTATGGACTGTATCACATCTTCTTGGCTCATGTTCTACTCCAGCAATTTCTGTGGTAACCAGCTTTGTGCAGATGTAATCTGACAGCACCTCACCTCAGGTGCACCCTATTTAGATTCTGAAAGTCTCACACTCACACATAACCAACTTGAAAGCATGACATGGTCAATACTCCAGGAGCTGATGTGCATGCCTCTTCTGTCCCCTGGGTGGACAACTGTAAGATACATTTTACATGGCTCCTCAGAAGGTTCCACAGGGAATGAGCTCTATTTGTCCATAAAAAAAAAACAAAACAAAATTGTGGCTGGTGGATTTGAACTGCCAGCCTTTTGATTAGCAGCCGCAGCACTTAACCACTACACCACCAGGGTTTCCTATTTGTCCACAGTAGTGATCAAATCAATAAACACGTACTTGTACTGGTCCTCCTTCACTCTCTGATTCATTCTCTCCAGTCCCAACCTCTGCTTCTTGGGATTTCTCCCCGAAGTAGACACAACTTTGTGCAAATTCTTGTCTTAGGTTCTGCTTTTAGACTGATTGAGGGGAATCCAAGCTAAGACAGCTGGTACCTGCAGTGACTTTGACACTGCAGGATGAGTTCTGAAGCTGAGTCAATTACTGATACTGATAATCCCTAGCACGCACAGGCATCACATTACACCTCCTCCTCACTTATCGACTATCTCGTTATCCGACCTTTCATATTTATGACAATAGTAAAAAAATCTACTGTTGGATGACTTCATAAATTAACTAAGGTGTGACTAGCAGTAACTAACGCCGAGGTGCAAAGCGAGAGTAACACTGGCTGTGATGGTTAAGGCTGTGTGCTGACTTGGCTGGGCCATGATTCTCAGTGGTTTGGCAGTTAAGTAATGATTTCGCAGTTATGTAATGACATACTCATCCTCCATCTTTGTGACCTGATGTGGTCATCCTCCATTTTCACATAATGCTGATTTTCACAAAACAACCTGGTCTCTGGTAAGTGAGAAGCGGTTGTACTATGATTCACTAATAGTGGACTGGGATGAGGGATAGGTGAAAGGTGAAACACAAGCTTATGCTTTTAGCTGGGGAACTCGAATGGTTTCAGGGAAATGATAATTAAAAAGATGGTAGAGACAGCTCGCTTTTAAAAACTGATCTAGAAGCATCGTAAAAAGAAAATGTCAGGCCAACTATCAACTCAAGGCACACTATAAAAGTTAGAAGACTTCCATGGCCACATTAAGAGAGTTTGCAGGGTAAATGCAAGTCCATAATTTAATGTACAGTAAAACTTGCACAAGCCAGAACCTGTGTAAGGCAGAAACCTGTCAGAGAAGGAAAACTCAAATATTTTTCATTAAAATGATTACTTCAGCCTAAAAAATACTCTCTGAAAGCCGGAACCCGGGAGACGTGAACGGATCAGAGAATCGTTGGTACTGCAACTCCAATATGAGGAAGTGTAGATGTGAAATTCGGAAATAGTTCCAAGAAGTACAAAAGTCAGAGATGAAGGCTCAGTCTTCCACTTCCTTTTCAGTCACTGTGTGTGAGTGTGTACTGTGCATCGCTACTGTTCTAAGTATGGCTATTCTTTATTTACATTTTTGCCTTATTTATTTATCTGTAAATTTAAGTTTTCTCTGTATATGGGGGGAAATGCTTGCAGGGTCAGATTTCAAAAGAGCGGTTTACCGTCCTCTTGACCAAGAGTTTTTTGATAAGGCTATAAACTTTGAAATCTGTTTCAATAATCTCATCAAAAAACCAAAACAAACTGAACAGTTGATGTTAGGTTTTTATTAAAAAGTGAATTTTACCCATATCTTTCTTTGAACAGTATATGCACTTATCTGTACATAATCTGAATAAACATGCAAATCATAAAAAATGATTTAGTTTCTTTTCCAGTCCTTTAAAATAAAAAACATACACTTTCTGGGTGTTTATGAGGTAGGATTCTTAACAGACAGCAACAGAAAAGCGGTAAGACAGCATCCTGTCAAAGGCGGAAAACTTGAGAGATCCAAAAAAACGAGGTAGTCCCATCGAGTTCCAGCTCCCACAGGTTTCACTGTATTAAATCAGGCTATGAACAAATGGGGCTCCATCTACTAGGATCTTCTGAGAAGCCATGTAGAATGCACCTCAGAATTGTCAACCCAGGGGACAAAAGACGGTGACAAAGCTTCAAAGGAAACTCAACATACTGCCTCGCCCAGTTGCCTACACCAAAGTCAGGCCCTGCATGGGGAAAAGTTTGAGACTCTGAGACCTGGGATGGGGATAACTGAGTGGATGAGCCTGAGAAGCCTGAACCCCCAAATTTCCCTGAACTCTCTGAATTGCCAGAGTAGCTCCTTCCCCTTAACTAAAAGACAACAGCCTCCCTCTGCCAGGAGATCTTACTTGTCCTCCTTAAGGTCTTTCCCCATCTTCCCTAATTAGCTCCAAACTGATAACTAGGGCAAAGTAACAGCACAGTCTGAGCAGGGAAATACAATCTCTACTCCAGAAAGAAAATAGTGCACACAGCAAAGGACTGTAAGGTCTGGCTAATATTTGCTAGCAAGAATCAGGGAAATGTATAAGACTAGGTCTTGAGGGTGTTGAACCTGGAGGTGGAATATAAGGCTAGATTACTGGTATGGGAGCACTCTGTCTTACCTTGGGGAGAACATTCCAGAAAGGTCACCTGAAACTAATATACTGCTGGGATGGATCCTTGAAACTTACACATGATGATGGCCTATGGTAAATGAAGTAGAGACAAGGCATTGAGAAGGGGTCATAAGACTCAGGGAGGTGGGTAATAAGAATGGAGTTACCATCACATGATTATGTTTCCTGGGAGAGCTCAAAGGATACCTCTCCCAACTGAGGGGATAAAGAATGCTCCAGTGAGGGGGGCAGGTGGCAGCTGTTCTCTGTAGGCTGGAGTTGACAACAGGAGATGTTGCCATAGAAATGAGTTCCCAAGTATCTATGGGGATAAGTATATCCCATTCAATACAGGAATCTCTTTTACATCTGTGCTGGACAGCTTCTATCTACTTCCCCATATCTACTCTCCGCCTAGTGCTACCTTGTTCTGAGCCTGGGGTAGCCAGACTGTTAAGAACAGCATCAACCCTTGTTCTCTGACTTTAGCTAGGTTTGGCCAACGGGGAACACTGGCAGGAGATCAGCGGGAGAGGAGCCTGAGGTAAGGGGACCAACTCCTTGGCTGCGCCCCTGTATGTTCTCAATGGATAGTCTTGTCCCTTGCCTAGAGACCTTGGCTCCTACAAGGCAGCCGTTTCTACAAAGCCATCTCTCTTGGGGTTTGGTAATGTTCCCTTCTCTTTCCTTTTCAGGTCTAGGTAGTGGCCCTTGCCTTCCCCCTACACTATATTTTGTAAGGAGTCTTTTTATTAAATGCTCATCAAATTATTCAACTTGAGTGTGCCATTGGCTTTCCACCAGGACCCTGACCAATGCAACATCTAAGCTAGTCCTCATCTAGCTTCTGGTTGCACACCCACAGGGACAGGGAGGGAGTGTACCATGTTTTGAAGAGCTCTGGGGGACAGCTTTAATTGTTAGAAGTGTCTCCTTTATATACAGCCAACTCTGTAAATCTTATTCGTTAGTTTTAGTCCTGCTATGACAATGTAACTAGTTCTTTCACTCAATTGAAGCCAGTTTTCAAAATCAGCCATGACAGTGGTGAGGCATGCATCATGCTGCCCCTTTATACCCGTGTCCATGCTCCCATATGTGACTAACCTGGACAACAGATCTTTAACCTTTGCAAAACAATACCCAAGAGGGAACACTCTTTGACAGTAGGCCCACTTTATAGTTAGTCTGGAGTTTCGGCAAAACTGCTTAAGCAGTTTGATTTCCTGTGCATTCCTTAAGAGCAGTTTCCCAGTTTAGCAAGCATTTTGGCTTCACGTCCAATCGTTCCTTCAGAAACAGGAAGCAATGTCAGGTTATCATGCCACAATGTCAGATTGTGGACACAAACGGCAATTATCGGGAAATCATGTAAATATTCTGTTCCTTCTCCAGATGTGAGTTTGTGAAAGAGCAAACGTTAACCAAAGTTCGCTTTTCATCTTTTATTACTGAAGCTGACCTTTTGTGAGAATTACTAGAGCAACAGGATATCTTCCCCCGGGCTGATTTTTATCTTATAAAAGTGTATCAAGTGGGAAAATATTTTCTTTTCTCATTACAGACAGAGTGGTATAAAATAAATTGAAATGTTGAGAAAGGGTTGGCATTTCATTATACATCCTAGTGTCATAGCAAGCAGTAAGCAAAGGATAAAAGCACACATAAAACTGAGTGAATTTAGACAAAGGAAAATAAAGACAACTTTGCGAGTGATTATAAAATAAAGAGAAAAAAATCTTGAGAATTAGACAAAATATGAAGAAAAATGTCCCCAGAAATCTAATGCCAAGGACAACTGCTCATGTGTTATAATTAAAATATTGTTAAAATTTTATACTTTTATAGAAATTAGGCATACCTGCAGTAACTTCTAAGTTTAAAATACATCCTACAAAAAATCATGACTTTAGAGGAGTGGGAATGGAAATGATAAAAATGAAAGCCACAAAACTTTTATAATTCCTACTGCAACAATGTAAGTATCTAAATTTTATTCAATCATAATCAGCATTATCTAGTCCAAAAAATAGCACAGTCCAAGAACACTGACAACTGTTAAAGTAGAAACAGAAACTAAGAGAAGCCCAAGAGTCTGGTGCTTACCTCCCCCAAACACTGTGCTGCTGTCCTGCCTAGGGACTCCCTTTCTTCATCTTTGACACATAAAGTAATTAATTGTTGTTGGGTGCCATGGAGTTGATTCCAACTCATAGCAACCCTGTGTGGCTGAGTAGAACTGCCCCACAGGGTTTCCTAGGCTGTAATCTTTACAGGAGCAGATGGCCAGGTCTTTTCTCCCACAGAGCTACTGGTGGATTCAAACCAACAACCTTTTGGTTTGCAGTCCAGTGCTTCACCTTTTCACCACCAAAAAAAACCAAACCAAACCAAACTCGTTGCTGTCTAGTCGATTCTGACTCATAGCACCTTATAGGACAGAGTAGAACTGCCCCATACGGTTTCCAAGGAGCACCTGGTGAATTCAAACTGCCGACCTTTTGGTTAGCAGCTGTAGCTCTTAACCACTACACCACCAGGGTTTTCTTTTCACCACCAGGGCTCCTTAAAATAATTAATTAGCATTAGAATATAAGACTCTGTCTTGCTGGCAGGAATCCCTGTTCACTTAACTTCGTTCTCTTTCCACAAAAAACAGGACCGATCAATAAGATCTTTCTTCCCTTTCAAAGAACTGTGGATGTGGCTAAAAAATAGCCCAGAATCAAAGACCTTTCCACCCTGCACCCAAGAAGGCCACTCTGTGGACTGCCCCATGATCAGAACTTAAAGACCTTCATTCAAATTTGCAATTCTGCCTCTGAATTAGGTTGGGCCAAATATGGCTTCAAAAATATGGAAGATGTGCTCTCACCCCTTGCAACTGAGAGTAGAACTTATCATTCTGTTATCAGTCTGTTTATTAAGGCTTCAGTGGTAAGTGAACTTACTCCTCTGGACCAAAAAAACCATAAAACCAAACCGTTGCCGTTGAGTCGATTCTGAATCATAGGGACCCTAAAGGACAGAGCAGAACTGCCCCATAGGCTTCCCAAGGAGAGGCTAGTGGATTCGAACTGCCGACCTTTTAGTTAGCAACCGAGCTCTTAACCACTGTGCCACCAGGGCTCCACTGCTCTGGAAGGGAAAAGAGAAAAACCAACAACATTTACTGGCATATCCAAATATGCTATCTCCAGTATGTCTCCTTTCTACCATACCTATTCAATCTGTATGCTAAGCAAATAATCCGAGAAGCTGGACTATATGAAGAAGAACAGGATATCAGGATTGGAGGAAGACTCACTAACAACCTGCGTTATGCAGATGACACAACCTTGCTCTCTGGAAGCGAAGAGGACTTGAAGCACTCATGAAGATCAAAAGACTACAAGCCTTCAGAAAACAAAAATCCTCACAACTGGACCAATAAACAACATCATGATAAACGGAGAAAAGCCTGAAGTTGTCAAGGATTTCATTTTACTTGGATCCACAGTCAACACTCATGGAAGCAGCAGTCAAGAAATCAAAAATGCATTGCACTGGGCAAATCTGTTGCAAAAGACCTCTTTAAAGTTCTGAAATGCAAAGATGTCACCCTGAAGACTAAAGGTATGCCTGACCCAAGCCATGGTGTTTTCAATCGCCTCATATGCATGTGAAAGCTGGATGCTGAATAAGGAAGACCAAAGAAGAACTGACACCTTTAAATTGTGGTATTGGTGAAAAATACTGAACATACCATGGACTGCCAAAAGAACGAACAAATCTGTATTGGACAGTACGACCAGAATGCTCCTTAGAAGCAAGGATGGTGAGACTGCATCTCACATATTTGGACATGTTATCAGCAGGAATCAGTCCCTGGAGAAGGCCATCATGCTTGGTAAAGTGGTGGGTCAGCGAAAAAGACAAAGACCCTCACGAGAGGGATTGACACAGCAGCTGCAACAACGGGCTCAAGCATAACAACGATTGTGAGGATGGAGCGGGACAGGGCAGTGTTTCATTCTGTTGTACATAGGGTCACTATGAGTTGGAATTGACTCAACAACAACAAAAACAATACAGAAGGGGAAAGAAACTTCTCTGGGGATCTCCTTCGAACAGGTACCCTCCAAACACTGTCTTCATTTGACCAACACACGCTCTCACTCTTCCTTTCTTAAATTTGGAACTTCCAAGTGTATTTCTAAATAAAAATAGAATTATCTTTCCAGAAACACTGAAAATTTCCCCATCCCTGCTACCAGATGCTGAGGCCAATTCAACAAACATTTATTGAGTTCCAACTATGTACTAGACACTACATCACCACATTAATCATGGGGAGACAAGTTTTTCCAAAAATGTAATCATCTTCCTTAATTCCTGGGACATAATTTTGTGGCCTCTCAACTAGAAATAACTACCAATTACCCTCTGGTACAGCCTTAGTTTTGTGACACCCAGGTGATCGCCAATGATCTCACTCATTTACTTAAAAACTATTTATTGGTTGCTGGCTATTTGCGAGGCTGTTTCTGATAGGAACAGAAATGTCCCTGTCTCATGGATGAGAATCTGATATGAGAGACAAATATATAAACAATCAAAAGCAAAACATAGAACTGTGGTATGAACGAAGTTTTGTGAGAATGTGAAGGAAGGGGAATTACTTATCGCTCAAAGGATCAAGGAAAAACAATTCTGAAAGGAGGTAACATTTGAGATTGTCCTTAAAAAAGGAAATACTACAGTGAAGATACAGCTATGAAGGTGTGGATGCAGACAGAGGTGAAACAAACGAACCTAGGAAAATTATGCAGGGACTTGAGGGTAATGAAATTTTCAATTCAAAACTAAATTTAATGCATTTTGGATAAATGAAATGTGGTATATCTATACAAATGCAATATTATTCAGCAATAAAAAGAAATGAAGTACTGATGCATGCTGTAACATGGATAAATCTTGAAAACATGCTAAGTGAAAGAAGCCAGACACAAAGGACTATATATTACATGACTCCATTTATACAAATCCAGAGACAGAAAGTAGGTTAGTGGTCGCCTAGGTCTGGGAGGGGTTAGAAGGGCGGTGGTGACAGGTAAGCAATGTGGGGTTTCTTTATGGGATGATGAAAATGTTCTGGAATTATATAGTGGTGATGGTTGTACACCTCTGTGCATATACTAAAATAACACTGAATTTTATGTTATAAAAGGATGAATTTTATGGTATATGATTTATATGTCATTAAGCTGTTATTTAAAAAATAAATTTAACCCAGCTTAATATATAATTTAGATTTATATACAAAAACAAAAACCAAACCCATTGCCATCAAGTCAATTCCAACTCACAGTGACCCTACAAGACAGAGCAAAACTGCCCCATATGGTTTCCAAGGAGCAGCTGGTGGATTCGAACTGCCAACCTTTTGGTTAGCAGCCAGGCTTTTAACCACTGCACCACCAGGGCCTTTTCATATTATTCATTTAGAAATATGTGTTAACTATGCATAGAGAATACCACATGCGCATACAACATAGGACATAACAGCAGGATGAAACCTTAAAGAGTTCAAGATTCATTGTCTAGAACCTTCACAGAGGAAACAAATCTGCTACCTTCTTAACCCAAAAATCATGTTCACTTCAGGGATTTAAAGTAATAAGCACGAATTTTATGAAACTCAATATTTAAACACAAAATAAAGCACTTAATATAAGGGATTATACCTTTACATGTATTGGTGTCAGATTTAACTTTTAAATGGCTTTGCAGGGAGGGGGACTCAGGGCTGCATTCCATTGTATATGTTTTCTAAGACCATACGAAAAAGACCAACCAGACATTTTCAGATGTTGGTTTTTGTGTTGCTTTTGCGGTTCTTCCGTTTGTTTTTTTAATAATAGCAGATGGATCTGATATTCGTTGTGTCTTCCTCTGTAAAAGACTGAAATACTTTCGAAAGTTAACAGTTTCCTCTTCAGGGTCACATGTAAATAACGTAAATTTCTGATCTTGTGCCTTGCTACACACAGTGAACTCAGAATCAACTCAAGTAGAAGCAAAATGTGACTCATCACAAGCAAAAATCTAGGTGAATGAAACGTTGATTTTAAAAGTAAAAGAAAATGAAAGTAAAAAAGATAATACAATTGCACATAAAAGAATAAAATTCTTAAGGCGCAAATACAAGGAAAATGCCTCACAATGCCTTAACTTTCTAAATCTGAATGTTTACCTTTTTTGCTATAAATGAAACTATTAATTATGCCCTTATTAAGTACCAATTATCAACAAAAGAATTTCCCACATTTCAAATTTGACTCACAACTTTGCAATAATGTAATTTTCTCCTCCAATGGAAACTTTAAAAAATCTTCCAATGTATTTGTGAAAGTACTTCTAATTTCTGTAATAGTGGAACAATAATATTATTATTACTGTTAGCTGCTGTCCAGTGGATTTTGACTCCTAGCAACCCTATGTGTGCAGGGTAGAACTGTTCTGTAGGTTTTTCCAGGCTGTGACCTTTCGGAAGCACATCACCAGGCCTGTCTTCTGGGGCACCTCTGGGTGGGTTTAGTACTGCCAACCTTTTGGCTAGTAGTTGAGTGCTTAACCGTCTGTGCCACTCAGGGAGTCAAAATAATAAGCATTGATTAAATCAAGCTAATATGCATCCGATTTGTCTTAATAATTCAAGGTTCTGGCCAACGTGAAATAATGGTCTTTTCTTGGCAATAGAAACACTGTGATGTATACCTAACTGCCTAGCTGTCATTCTGTATTAAATACAGCAGCAAAGAACACTTAACAGATCACAGAAGCAAATCACTGAATAATTTATGTATTGTTCTTTCACTAAAACTGAACTACTCATCAAATGTGGGTTTTCAATTTCCCATAATTATGGAAACCAGACTCTAACTAAAGATTGATTTTTATATTAAAAGAAACTGCTAAAATGACAAAAGAAACCAACAAGGCAACAGAACATGTAGTTTGTTATTATTTTAGAGAAGAGAAAAGAACACTTTAAAACGTATTTGTAGATTCAAGTTTAAGTACTATTTCAGGGATTGCTATGTGTAGACACTGTCATTAAATGGAAATCTAGCAGCTAGAAATAGTACCTGTTCCTTTCCAGATTCTGAGAGGAAAAAGTTATTAATCACCTATCAGAAACAGTTAATATATTACATAAATTATAGACTTTAATTAAAAGTAAAAGAGACCCACCAATTAAGAGGTTTGTGGCTCAAAAGAGTGTTGAAATTAATCACCAGGTCACTTTTCCAAGTTATGATCTTGGGAAAGAAACATACCTCACCGAAAAATTCTTACTCTTGTAAAGAAAGAGCCCTGGTGGCAAAGTGGTTAAGAGCTCAGCTGCTAACCAAAAGGTTGGCAGTTCAGATCCACCAAACACTCCTTGGAAACCCTATGGGGCAGTTTTACTCCGTCCTCTACGGTCGCTATGAGTCAGAACGGACTCAGCAGCAAGGATTTTTTTTTCCTCGTAAAGAAATTATGTGTATGCATGCATGCGCATGTGTGTATATGTAAGATGGTGGTAATGAGGGAAAAACACATATTTGTGTAAAAAGTTTGAAAACTATAGAAAAGAAAAAAATTTTTCTAATTCCAACACTTGGATATCGTATTTGTGGAATACTTAGACTTTTACAGTAGAGCCCTTGTCATTCTATTTTTATGTTAATTTCATGATGTGTCTGGTTCCAGTCTTTTTGATTACTTTTATCCAAGAATAAAAATAAATCATTTGTACCTGGATTTTTCATTCTTAAAACAGTAAGTTTACAATCACTTAAATGGGATAAAGGTAGAAGGCTGCTGCTATTATTACTCATGAATATCAAGATTCTTTCTCTATCATTATCTAAAAGTATAGTTTACAATAGAACCGCATATGACAAGGAAAGTGAGGCGAATAAACAGAGCAATTCAAAACCACAGAACTCCTGGATTTCCAAGCTGGAAGCAACCTTGTGATCTGAGCACAACTCCTCTTTAAATGGAAACCTGGCTACGAACTTACCAGGATAAGGTCTGTATTTTATTCACATGTGAATCCTTCATACAAAGCCCTGCGTGTCCTGGGCACTCTATAAATACAGCTGAAATAAACTACTAATGTTTGTTGGATGAATGAAATTCGTTTTAATGTGATAACTCATCATCTCAAAAGGAAATATTTCTGGCTCTGGCCCTTCTACAAATAAATGGCTTATTGTTCATTTATATATTAGTAATGAATAAAAGCCTAAATGGGAGAACATTAATGGCAGTCCCCAACTAATGGAAAGGTTGTAATCTAAAAGTTTGTATGTAAATAGATTCATTTCAACTCTGAATACATTTTCCCATAGAAACAATGTTCGACATTATGGCTCACTTCTCTGGTCAGGCCACAAAAGCCTCCTGAAGTATACAGTTACAGCAGGCAGGAGCCACCCTGCAGAAAAGTGCCACACGGGAGAATACGTTCAGCACCCCATTGTGGGATCCACCTTCCTGCTGCTGCCCGCGAGGCAAACTAGGGGATACGTGGGCACAAATGCAGACCAGGCGTGTGAGGAAGGGGCTGAAGAATGAGAAGTAAAGTTGTCAGGAAGGATATAGAGAGAAATAATGGTTTATGTACTTGCCTTCCACACCTCACTCATTCACCAAGCAAGCCCATTTTGGGTGGTAGGTACTGGGCAACAAGGCAGAGACCAAAACAGACGTGGTTTCTATTCTTCTGGAGCTCATAGTCTATGTAGGAAGGCACTGACGGGTTAGAACGGAGAATTGCAGAAGAGGACTAATTGGAAGGCGTAGGGATACAACGAGCAGAAAGGGAAAAGAGTTATCAGGCTTGTTAGGCACCTTTTTCCCCTTCCTTTCTCCCTCTCCACTCATTTTATCATTCAGGCGAGATGTGATGAGGGAAAAACGACTCAAAAGCAGATGTAGTTAGTAGTACTTTTATTTTTACCTCCCCTACTTTCACCCCTTTTTACAGGCCCTAATACCAACAAGCGCAAGGCAGAGATGGACCAGCACTGGGGCACTACGTGTGGAGGAGGGAACACACAAACACTGGGGCTGTAGCAGTGATGAAAAAACACGGAGAGGAGGAGATCCCCATCACCCTCGATCAAAGGAGAAACAGTGCTGTGATCAGGAGTGCACAAGGTGAGACGCATCTAAAGTCAGGAAAAAGGCATCTGGACAAATAACCTTCCAGACATTAATTTCTATTCCAACTCGTATCCAATTTTCTCCATAATCTTTTATAACCCATTCAGGAATACTTTCATTCTTATGTGCAACTATATTTTTACTCATATGTCTATGTATATACATTTAAAAAAAAACCAAACCCGTTGCCATCAAGTTGACTCCAACTCACAGCGACCCTACAGGACAGAGTAGAACTGTCCCATACAGTTTCCAAGGAGTGCCTAGTGGATTTGAACTGCCAACCTTCTGGTTAGCAGCTGAGCTCTTAACCACTGCGCCACCAGGACTCCACGTACATACACGTGGGTCTCTAAAATGATACTCTAAATGATAAATAGATACTAAATTTTAATCACATCCTTTCTGAAGTTTAATTACAATGATCCTTTAAGATGACATTTGGCTCCTCTGATTTGCAAAAAAAACAATCAAACAGCATAAGTGGTTGAAAGATTTCACAAGGCCATGTGAGTAGGAAGGAAAGTGGCAGCTTAGCGTCAATGTGGCAAACATAAAATAAGAGTGAGGGGGGATGGAAGAATCTAAGTCATAGCTGAAGGAAGATGGCCTCCGAGCCAGCAAATGTGACTCTAGAATGGGACGTAGCAAACACTCAAAGTTCATCTTGATTGTTCAGTATGTAGATGTGGCCCCAAAGACAACCAAACCCACAGCCTCATTAAAAAAGGAATTAAAAATTTAAATATGCTCACTGAGTAAGTGAACCTAAAATTCAGTGTGGTATTTCCATGACTGCATCTCATAGTAGGTTTACAGAGAAGGTAAGTCAGAGAAGATTATTTCAAATTACAAAAGGTCACCATCACTTCTTGCTTAGCCAGTCCAATCCAATGGCCTACTCTCTGCCTCATCCAATTTTGATTCCTGCAGCACCTGGCTCCCAACCACACCCTTCTTCTTAAACTATGCTCCTGGCTTCCGTAACAGGTCCCTATTCTGGCTCTCTGTCTGCAGAGCAAGAACTGCTCTGTCTTTTGCGGGTTCCTCTCCTCCTGACCCTCCCTCAAAACCAGAGTTCTGTGAGGTCCTATCACATTACAAACTTTACAAACTCTCCCAGAACGACCTCACTGATGCCCAAAGTGTCCAGGAACACTCAAATTCTAAGACTCCACAATCTGTAGCTCTAAGCCACAGTCACCGTCCTGAGCCTAGGAGGCTCTCAGAAATCATAATAAAAGATATGTATCAGTTGCCATCGAGACTCTGACTCATGGCTATCCCATGTGCGCTGGAGTAGAAATGTCCTCCACAGGGTCTTCAACGGCTGATTTTTCAGAAGTAAATCACCAGGCCTTTCCTCCAAGGTGCCTCTGGGTAGATGCGAACTTCCAACCTTTCAGTTAGCAGCTGAGCATGTTAACAATCTGCACCACTCAGGGACTCTCAAAAGATGTGTAATGGATTATTAAAGGAAACAATGCAAAAGCATTCTCAAAACTTTCCAGTTTAAATCAGGGAAGACATCTGTGCTCTTTCACAAAATTTCTGTGAGGAGAAAGTCTAGTGCAATGCAAAGAACAGAGGTTTTGAAGCAGAACAGATGTAGGTTTGAATCCTAGTACTAGATACACCAACTGTGTGATTTGGGGAAGTTACTCTGAGCATCAGTTTCTTTACCTGTAAAATGGGGGCAACAATGCCTTCAAAGCTACTGTATGGATCTGGGATAAAATTAAATTAAAAAATCCACCCATCTGGCACAAAACAATTGTTCAATAAATGGAGTGCCTGTTGTTGTTATGTCTGCCAATGCCACTGTTATGAGACAAAATACTGAGAAATTATGGTTTTTGTTATATTTTTTTTCTCACAACTATTATTAGCAGATGGGTTAAGTATTGTAGGAAGGTACCATTGTCCTTATTTTTCATCCTTCTACCTCTACCTATGATAGGCTAAGTATAGTGGACATATATGATTCTTTTAAGTTCCCCAGCATCTGAATCCCCATTGCCTATGTTTGGAAAATCAGCAACCCTCACACTACAAAAGCTGAAAATTCCAGGTATTTGTTTTCTTAGCCTCCCTTGTCACGAGGATGCAGGCACATGAACAGGTACAAAATCCATTCCAGATTTTCAATCTCAAGTAGTTAGTTACAAAAAGCAAGAACTACACAGAAACCTGGGTCAGGGCTTGGGCACAGTATGCAATTTCCAGAGACAGTAGCAGCAGTGTTCAATGTCCAGTGTAACCGGTGTTAGCAGTGCAAGATGCGGTGCCTGTGGTCACAGCAGGGTAGTGGGCTGGGAGGTGCGGGACAGTTGCGATGTAGGCACTGTACCAGTTCTTTGGCATTTTTCTCGTTAAACAGTTTCCAAGCTAAGTTCTCAGCTCTCTCAGGGACCCGATTAACTACCTAATATCCTTCAATAAATTCCTTTTCTGATTAAACTAGCCAGAAGTTTCTGTTGTTTGCAACGAAGAATTATGACTGATACACCAAGTTAGGTAAGATTTTATTGCTTTTGGTCAAAGGCCACTGGGATTTACAGAACAAACAAGTACAGTGTGATCCTTCTAGTAAGGCAGGGCATCAGGGTGAGTTGCCAAACAAGATATTATTTAGCATTTCTGAAAACATGTCTTAAAAGAATAATAGGATGGATATATCACCATGCTGTTTTAATAGTAGTATCTAAAATATTTATTTTTCCTGTCAGACCAGAGACATAGTAGAGCACTGGCTGTTCTTTAAAAAGCATTCAGATACTTTCTTGCATGTATGTTATAAGGTTTCACATCGCTCAACAAGTCCAGTTGTTCTCTCCAAAAAATCTGAACTTTATCTCTCTACTTAATTATTCCAACAAACTGTGATGCTCATTCCATTAAGCTGCACCTTGTGTTAACCTGATAAAGAAATCCTAAAAATATGCATCCCTGGGGGAAAGACCAGACAGCAATTGAAAAATCGAATTTTTAAAACTGGAAATAAGCACTCATACTTCATCTATACTTAGAAGAGTTAATTCTTCTAGGATAATCTAACTTCAGTCATCCTGGATAATGCAGCTAATTTCTACAAGTCACTATAACTCAACTGCACAGAAGTTCATGTTAAATTTTCCTTTTGCCTTATTGCCAGTAACTTTTACCACTGGACTTTAAACAAAACTATCAGTAAGACCCAAATTGCTGCAGAAATCACATGAAAAATAAAACTTCGGCACATTAAAAAAATTATTAGCAGGAGGCAGAATTCTGAGAAAAATCAAGTCACAAGAAAACTTTTTTTAGCATGGTGGCAAGTGTTTGGGAAAAACGAACTTACAGGAAAAGAGTTTGTGTTGCCAGTTATTC
>NW_004443995.1:15238187-15240678 GCF_000243295.1 Trichechus manatus latirostris
TTTTTTTTTTTTTTTTTTTTTTTTTTTTGCTATTTTTATAACGTCCAAGTAGCATTCTTTATCCTAAACTTAATTTTGTTTTTCCATTTTATCCTATAAAGGTCTCACAATCTTCGGCTTATAAACTCCAATAGGTAACCACTGAAAAGATGGTCATTCCATGGGTGTAGGTTTTTTAATCTTCACATCAAAAATTAAAAATTAGAATAGAAAAAAGTTATTTTGGATATCCAAAAAATAAAAGCAAATTTAAAACAGCAAAACCATATTGGGAGGCAGGGCCAAGATGACAGAGTAGTCAAACAGCCTCCTATATCCCTCTTACAACAAAGACCTGAAAAAACAAGTGAATTGACTGTATATGGATATCTAAGAGCCCTGAACAAGGCAAAGTTGAGAAATCAGACTGAGTGACGGGGGAAGAGAGAGACAATTCGGAAGCAGCGAGGAGTTGCCTGACCTGACCCGGCAGGAGCCGCAGCCCTTCAGCCCAGATAGGCTCAGGGTGTGCAGTGAGGTGGGCATAGTGCTCCACTCGCTCACTCGGGAGGCACTTTCCACATCGAGAGAGATCCGGCAGCAGAGATTCTACTTGGACACTCTGAACCAGTGAAAAGCAGCACCCAAGTGGCTAAAGGTAAGTACATGCATGTGGCCTTTCGTGGGGATTAAAAAAAAAAAGAAAAAAACCCATTTGGGAAATACCTCTCTCCCATTTACCTCCTCCATCCCCACTCTGCACCAGGTCCAGCCGACTTCAGCAATCTGTGAGTCCCCTGGGCCGGAAATAGATCCCATAAGGTGCGTTGACCCATTCTCCTGGCCTTGGAGAGGGAACAAATTAATAAACAGGGAAAAAATAAGCTACCGGCTCCCCTAAGCCAGGAACTCAGGGTTGGCACAGCTCCTTTGCCTAGGCACAAGCATAAGGGGTCTGCAGACTTTGAGTGCCTTCCACCCCCATATAGACTTGTGTGGACCCATCTCAACAGCATAAGCCCTTACTACCACATTACAACAGGGTAAATACCTGAAGTCTAACTTCAACTGTTTCAGCTGTGAAGTGGCAGATTTGTGAGGCTTAACACTGCTCTGCCCGTTAAGCAGGCACCTTACCTGTCTGCATCAGGGGCGTGAGGACTGGTGGCTTCACCTTATGCCACCTAGCCACCTGCTACAGAGGTCCAAGAATAAGTGGTGCCCCCAGTCCTTACACCCAACAGAGTAGGGTGCTCATAGGCTGGCTGCAAAACTCACCTACTTACTCACTCTAGGGAACAGGGACACGCTTTCCTTTCAGCCACTCAGGGCCAGCCGTCAGCACTCTGCCTTGCTCAGCGCGTTACCCCCTACTGCAGCCAGATACCTGCGCCTATGCCAATCACCCATACCTCTCTAAGACTATAGGTGAGAGCCTGCACCACACACTTGGTGACCGACTGCCTGGACACCGGAGCTAAATCCATATAGGAAAATTTAATAGACTCCCAGGCACACATATTTACTTACAAACCTAACAACCTGGTGACAGGACATTAGAACTTCAAAGTCACCAAAAATCAAACTAGCACACACTAGCAGCCTATCTGGGCACATCAAAACAAAATAAAACAAGAAGCTAAGACATAGTAAACAAATATAAAATAAAATTATAATAACTTATTGATGGCGTGGAGACAACAGTTGATATCAAATCACATAAAGAGGCAGTCCATGATGGCTTCAGCAAGCTCCCAAAATAAAGAATCAATAAATTCTCTGGAGAAAGAGAATTTCTTGGAATTACCAGAGGCAGAATACAAAAATTAATATACAGAACTCTTCAAGAAATTAGAAAAGAAAGTCTCCAAAACGCACAGTATGCCAAAGAACATACAGACAAAGCAGTAGCAGAGCTTAAAAAGGTTATTCGAGAGCATAATGACAAATTTAATAGGCTGCAAGAATGCAGAGAGAGACAGAAATCAGAAATCCAGAAGATTAACAATAAAATTTCAGAATTAGACAACTCGGTAGAAAGTCATAGGAGCAGAATTAAGGCAGTAGAAGTCAGAATTAGTGACAGTGAAGATAAAACACTTGACACCAACTTATTTGAGGAAAAACCAGATAAAAGAATTAAAAAGAATGAAAAAACACTAAGAGTTATCTGGAACTCTATCAAGAGAAATAATCTATGAGTGATTAGAGTACCAGAACAGGGGGGATAACAGAAAATACAGAGAGAATTGTTGAAGATTTGTTGACAGAAAACGTCCCTGATATCATGAATGAAGAGAAGATATTTATCCAAGATGCTCATCGAACCCCACATAAGGTAGATCCCAAAAGAAAGTCACCAAGACATACTATAATCAAACCTGCCAAAACCAAAGATAAAGAGAGAATTTTAACAGCGGCTAGGGATAAAAGAAAAGTCATTTACAAAGGAGAATCAATCAGAATAAGCTCTAACTACTCAACAGAAACCATGCAGGCAAGAAGGTAATGG
>NW_004443995.1:15241308-15242542 GCF_000243295.1 Trichechus manatus latirostris
AATACACAAAAAAAGACATCAAAATGACAGCACTAAACTCATACCTATCAATAATTACACTGAATGTCAATGGCCTAAATGTACCAATAAAGAGACAGAGAGTGGCAGACTGGACAAAAAAACATGATCTGTCTATATGCTGCCTACAAGAGACACACCTTAGACTTAAAGACATAAACAAGCTAAAACACAAAGGATGGAAAAAATATATCAAGCAAACAACACTCAGAGCAGGGGTGGCAATATCAATCTTTGATAAAACAGACTTTAAAGTAAAATCTACCACAAAGGATAAGGAAGGACACTATATAATGATTAAAGGGTCAATATACCAGGAGGACAGAACTATAATAAATACACACACATCCAATGCCAGGGCTCCAAAATACATAAAACAAACTCTAACAGCACAGAAAAGAGAGAAAGACAGCTCCATAATAGTAGCAGGAGACTTCAACATGCCACTTTCGGTGAAGGACAGAACATCCAGAAAGAAGCTCAACAAAGACACGCAAGAGCTAAATGCTACCATCAACCAACTTGATTTCATAGACATATACCGAACACTTCACCCAACAGCAGCCAAGTATACTTTTGTTTCCACTGCACATGGAACATTCTCCAGAATAGACCACATATTAGGCCATAAAGCAAGCCTTAACAAAATCCAAAGGATGAAAATATTACAAAGCATCTTTTCTGATCATAAAGCGATAAAAGTAGAAATCAACAACACAAAAAGCAAGGAAAAAAATCAAACACATGGAAACTGAATAGCATCTTGCTCAAAAACTACTGGGTTATAGAAGAAATTAAGGATGGAATAAAGAAATTCATAGAATCAAATGAGAATGAAAACACAACCTACCAGAACATTTGGGACACAGCAAAAGCAGTGCTCAGAGGTCAGTTTATAGCAAATAAATGCACACATCCAAAAAGAAGAAACGGCCATAATCAAAACATTAACCCTACAACTGGAACAAGAAGAAAGAGAGCAGCAAAAGAAGCTCTCACGTGCCAGAAGAGAGGAAATAATAAGAATTAGAGCAGACATCCCTTCAGGAGCAAGGGAGAATGAAGAGAACAGGATACAAGGAAAAGATTACTCCAAAGGACTAATGGTCCACAGCTACCAAGGCCTCAAACGGACTGAGTCCAAAACAGCTAGATGGTGCCCGGCTACCACCACTGACTGCTCTGAGACCAGGATCACAACAGAGGGTTCTGGACA
>NW_004443995.1:15243895-15253361 GCF_000243295.1 Trichechus manatus latirostris
AACCCCAAAGAATCCACAAGAAAACTACTGGAACTAATAGAAGATTTCAGCAAAGTTTCAGGATACAAGATAAACATAGAAAAATCAGTTGGACTCCTTTACACCAGCAAAGAGAACCTCGAAGAGGAAATCACCAAATCAGTACCATTTACAATAGCCCCCAAGAAGATAAAATACTTGGGAATAAATCTAACCAAAGATGTGAAAGATCTATACAATGAAAATTACAAGACACTACACTGCAAGAAACCAAGAGACCTGCATAAATGGAAGAACAAACCTTGCTCATGCATGGGTAGAATCAACACTGTGAAAATGTCAATTGTACCCAAAGCGATCTACAGATACAATGCAATCCTAATCAAAATTCCACCAGCATTTTTTAATGAGATGGAGAAACAAATCACCAACTTCATATGGAAAGGGAAGAGGCCCCGAATAAAGCATTACTCAAGAAGAAGAACGAAGTGGGAGGCCTCACACTACATGATTTTAGAACCTATTATACTTCCACAGTAGTCAAAACAGCCTGATATTGGTAAAACAACAGATAGATCAATGGAACAGAATTGAGAATCCAGGCATAAATTCATCCACCTATGAGCAGCTGATATTTGACAAAGGCCCACAGTCCATTAACTGGGGGAAAGACAGCCTCTTTAACAAATGGTGTAGGCATAACTGGATATCCATCTGCAAAAAACTGAAACAAGACCCATACCTCACACCATGCACAAAGCTAACGCAAAATGGATCAAAGACTTAAATATAAAATCAAAAACGATAAAGATCATGGAAGAAAAAATAGGGACAACGCTAGGAGCCCTAACACAGGGCATAAACACAATACAAACCATAAGTAACAATGCACAAGCACTTAGAAGAGAGACTAGATAACTGGGAGCTTCTAAAAATCGAACACTTATGCTCATCAAAAGACTTCACCAAAAGAGTAAAAAGGCAGCCTATAGACTGGGAAAAAATGTTTGGCTATGACAAATCTGATCAGCGTCTCATCTCTAAAATCTACAAGATACTGCAAAACCTCAATAACAAAAAGACAAATAACCCAATTAAAAAATGGGCAAAGGATATGAACAGGCACTTCACCAAAGAAGATATTCAGGTGGCTAACAGACACATGAAGAAATGCTCACAATCATTAGCCATTAGAGAAATGCAGACCAAAACTACAATGAGATATCTCACCCCAACAAGGCTAGCATTAAACCAAAAAACACAAAATAATCAATGCTAGAGAGGCTGTGGAAAGACTGGATTATTTACACACTGTTGATGAGAATGTAAAATGGCAGAACCACTTTGGAAATCGATTTGGCACTTCCTTAAAAAGCTAGAAATAGAAGTACATATGATCCAGCTATCCCGCTCCTTGGAATATATTCTAGAGAAATAAGAGCCGTCACACGAATAGATACATACACAACCACGTTCATCGCAGCACTGTTCACAATAGCAAAAAGATGGAAACAACCTAAGTGCCCATCAACGGACAAATGCATAAATAAATTATGGTATATTCACACAATGGAATACTACGCAACAATAAAGAAGAACGATGAAGCCGAGAAACATCTTATAACATGGAGGAGGAGCTGGAACTCATCATGCTGAGTGAATTTAGTCAGTCACAGAAGGACAAATATTGTATAAGACCACTTTATAAGAACTCAGGAAAAGGTTTAAACACAGAAGAAAACATTCTTTGATGGCCATGAGGGTGAGGAGGGAGGGTGAGGGTTATTTACTAAATAGATAGTAGATAAGAATTATCTTAGGTGAAGGGAAGGACAGCACACACTACAGGGGAAGTCAGCACAACTGGACTAAACCAAAGCTAAGAAGTTTCCTCAATACAATCAAACACTTTTGAGGGACAGAGTAGCAGGGGTAGGGGTCTGGGGACCATGCTTTCAGGGGACATCTAGGTCAACTGGCGTAACAAAGCTTATTAAGAAAATGTTCTGCATCCTAGTTTGGTGAGTGGCATCTGGGGTCTTAAAAGCTTGCAAGCAGCTATCTAAGATGCATCAGTTTTCCCAACCACCTGGAGTAAAGGAGAATGAAGAACACGAAAGACACAAGGAAAGTATTAGCCCAAGAGACAAAAAGAGCCACATAAACCAGAGGCTTCATCAGCCTGAGACCAGAAGAACTAGAATGGTGCCCGGCTACCACCAATGACTGCCCTGACAGGGAACACATCAGAGAGTCCCTGATAGAGCACGAGAAAGGTGGGGTGCAGAACTCAAATTCTAGTAAGAAGACCAGACTTAATTGTCTGACTGAGACTGGAGGAACCCCAGAAAGCATGGTACCCAGATTCTCTATTAGCCCAGAACTAAAACAATTTCCGAGGCCAACTCTTCAGACAGGGATTGGAGTGGACTGTGGGACATAAAGTGATACTTGTGAGGAGTGTGCCTCTCAGCTCAAGTAGATACAAGAGACTAAACAGGCAGCTTCTGTCTGGAGGTGAGATGGGAAGGCAGAGAGGGTTAGGAGCTTGTTGAATGGACCTGGGGAATCAGTGGTACAAAGAGGAGTGTGCTGTCACAGAACGGAGAGAGCAATTAGGGTCACGTAACAATGTATGTATACATTTTTGTATGGGAGACTAACTTGAAATGTAAACAGTTAAACTACAACAATAAAAAAAAATTTTTTAAATGAACTGTTCGAAAAACTTCTTTAATTCTGATTTTCTTTTTAATTGACGTAATACGTATGGGATTATTCTCTCCCTCATTATTTCAGACTAGGACATAGAATGGTGAATCTACTTACACAAAGGAAGCTTCTGTCTTTAAGCCAGGATTCATATGAAGTTAGATCATTTGCACAAGTTTTATGCAACATTCACACAAGAGCCATTTCCTCATCTAACTCTCTAAAATCATTATAAACCAAAGATACTAAAAAATCAAGCAGGCTGCAACCTGCCTGACCTATAGAAATGAGGACCCCTTTTAGGATATTTAGAGCTAAGAGTGACTCAGGGAAAAAAATTAGGTTACTGTTAAATTGAGATATTGTGAATTAGGGCTCCCCAGTATCTTTGAGTGGAGAAGCCCTGAGACTGGAGCGGGGAAGTGTGAGACCGAGTAGCAGTCTTGAGGAGCGGAGGTGAGGTCATCATCATCACTTAAGGTTCAACAAATATCCTTTGGGAACCCCCGCAAATCTCACAGAGGCCCTGTATGGAATAGAGATGCAGTCCAGGAAAGACTTCAACATCCACCATTATATCCCAATGTCTAGGTGGAGACATGACGATAAGTGATACAAGAAGGACAAACTCAACACTGGACGGGGCACAAGGCCCTACACAGGGTTTAGAGCACTCACACAATGACAGTGCACACTTTTCAGAAGGTAAACAGACAAGGACAGTGAGTGCTTTGGAAAAGCCAATAATCCTACAAGTGGGGACTAGTTAAACCCACATGTTAGCCTAATACAGCATTATGCAGCCATCTGAAATGCTTATCACAAAGCCACACAGAAAGGTTTTCTTCTTATACACTGAGGTAGGAGGAGAATACCAGTACCAGTTGCTGTCATGTCGATTCCAATTCATGGAAATCCCACTTGCTGCGGAGCAGAACTTCTCCACAGTGTTTTCAAGGCTGTGACTTTTTGGAAGCACATTGCCAGGCCTTTCTTTCGAGGCACGTCTCAATTGGTAGTAGAGTGCTTAACCACCTGTGCCACCCAGGGACTCAAGGAGTCTAGTTACCTTCCAAGGTTCCTGAGTGGTGCCAATGGCTTGTGCTCAACTACTAACTGAAAGGTTGGTGGTTCAAACCCACCCAGCAGCACTGTGGAAAAAAGGCCTGACGATCTGCTTCCATAAAGATTAGCCAAGAAAACCCTATGGAACAGTTCTACTCTGTAACACATGGGGTTGCCATGAGTTGGAATCTACTTGATAGCAACCAGTTTGGTTTGGTTTTGGTTTTAGCTACCTTCCTCCTTCACATTTAGACAGACAAAAATGGTTCCACCCATTTTTGCTTGCTGGTTTTTACCTACGTACTCAACTCATTAAAGGATGTAGTCAAGATCTGTCTTCCTAAATAGATCATGACATAGTATCAGACATGGGGTCTGGATGTCATCTGGATAGAGAAGCAGTTACCTGGCCAGGCTTTACTACGGTTTCACTTTTATTTTCTGTTACTCAGAAAATGGAAGTGGCCCCTTAGAAGGCCAAACGTGGAGCACCTTACAGCTGGGGCCCTCTGCTACTACGTCACTCCTCAGAGCACTGTTTAACTTCTAATGCATTTACAATGTTATCACACATTTAGTTAGTGCTGCAGTTTATAACAAACCTACCAAACAGGACTAGCCAGTCTGGAGTAAACAAGCCATTGAGCCAAGGAGCCAGCCTACAGAAGGACAAGCTGAAACAATGGTGAAATGAGTTTAAACCTCACTACACCTGAAGGCAGCCGCTTCATCCAGTGCTTCAGAGCTAAACTAGAGGATAGGAAAGCCAATAAAAAAGTTATCGCATGTATCCCCACAAATGCCATCTAGTAAGTCACTAAATTTAATTGAAAGGGACACAAAAGTCAACATTTAAATTTTCTTTAGTTTTTTTTTTTTTTTTTTTTAAATCTGATATACCTACCGAATAACTCATTTGGAAGTAAAAATATTAATGCATTCTAAAGAGATTATCAATCATTTCTTCCCACACGAAGACCTACTATCAGCTTAACTGTGGGCCTCGCGCCAGAACTCAAGTCTCACCAGCACAGCTTTATGACGTGAAGATACCGTTTTAGCTTCATGTAGGTACTTGTTTGAAAAGCTGATTTTATATCTACCACCATCAGAGATGTTGAAGATGCAGTAAACAGTGAAACTGATAACATTCCATACATACTCTCATAATACAAAAGCTGACATAATAGAGACACTCCACAAATACTTAACATTTTACAATAAAAAGGAAAAATACCAAAATGATAATCAAAGGTATTTATTAACCCTACATTGCTTCATGAAGATTATAATCTATAAATTTTTCCCTTAAACAGCCTGTTATAAATCAGCACAGAGGGGAGGGGAGCTAATTCAAGTTAGATACAATTAAATTAAGAGTAGACAGTGATCACGTAAGTATAAAAATCACACAATACTGAAAAAATTATAAATCACTGGAATTCAATAAAATCTAGTTGAAAGCTAATAATTTCAATGTAGAAATGTAAAGGTATATATATGCTTTACGTACATAATTGGTATATAAAAGTATAAATAGATATGCTTATTAAAATATGTGTTAAAAATTTAAGCTTGGTTTAGTGTACTAGAGTTCTTTCCTAGGCTCTCATTTTTAAAAAGTTTCTTTTTTTAACAGCTATGATCAAATTTGTTCCTTCCTGTTTTCAATACGCCATATTTTCATTTAAAAATAGTAAGCCTTAAGAGCCTCTTTTGAAAAGGTGGGGCGGGGGTGGGGAACCCTGAGGAGGAGAGGGGAAACCTTCCTTCTGGCAATCCTATTAAATGCATATTTAACATATTATTCTAAAATCTTTGATAGTCAGGAGGAGTGAGAGTTGGTGATATCAGGCTGTATCTTTCCATTCCAAACAGTGACTCTGAGGCAGGGATGGGAACTGACCTGAAGCATGGAAACTACCATGTTGTGCCAATCATCCATGGCTTTAGCCAATTCTAGATTCAAATGCAGCCTCATTACACTGTCATCCCTACCCACCCTTCACCACAATACGTAAACAGAGAAAAAAAAAATCGAAGGTGAATGGTTTTTGAAAAAGTTCGCTGGTGACATCGATACTCCCGACCTGTCCCCCAAAATGAGAACTAGAGAACTGCCTCATCTTCTCAGCCTTAAAACCCTGTACATCAAAATACTTGAGAACCTTTGCCTAGTTTTAGAGCCCAAGACTGTGGTTTCAGCCAGACAGCTGAGGACCAAGAAGACAGCATCAATGACAAGTCAAAAAAGTATTTCTGGACAGATACTGATCCAGGCCACAAAGCTGGAACCTTGTAAAGACAATTTCTACACTCTATACACAGTTGAACCACGCTGACACCTTCATGATCTAAGCATCCATTAGGCAAGAATTTATTCCACAGACACCCTTGTTTATCCTGTCTGTCCTGTCCCAACCATGTATGTGTTTACATGATAACCCTGCAGACAAGCTTCTCCAGCCAGGCTCAGAGAAAGAAAAGGACTTTAAGACTAATTCTGCAAAGACAAACTCAAAATTACTCAGGACAGGTTACCAAAAGGTGTTTCTGAGACATGTCCTGTAACAGATATTTTTAAAAATATTAAAAAGTGGTAGAAAGATAAGACCTGAAATGTCTGCATAATTTTTTTTTTTTTTTTTAAAAAGGTTGTTCTGTAAGGGAGGGTAAGGGGAATATCCTACAGCATCTTCTAAATCTTTCCCCTTTCCAAGAAGGGGAAATAAAAATTTCACAGGCTCCGATCTCTACAGTCCTCTCAGAAATTCCCATTGCTCATTTGGCAGGCCTCCAAATAGCCTGGCTTAGCTGGCAAATATTCAAATATAATTATTCACAATATGTTAATGAGGCTACTGTGGTGCTCACATCACTGAAACCCCGCCCTCCCTTGCTTTGTGTGAACTGAACCTGTGCAGGTTAAAGTAGGCGTGCCAAACACTTGCTAAGTGAGATTACTGACTGTTGGCTAAACATCTGCCAATTTAAAATAAACACTTAGGGGGAATAGCTTTACTCAAATGTATGCTACGGTTAATAATGAACACAGACTTTCATTTTGATGTTCAAGTCACTCCCATATTCTTCTATCAATGTAAAAACACAAGCATTAAGAATTTACATTCTTTAAGTAATGTATTCAAAGTAAATTAAAGATTCTAAGGTACTTTACAAATATTCTTTTTCAAATAATTTCCCAGTGAAATATTTTTCATTCTACAAATGAAGAATGGAAGTAGTGGTTAGGCATTGTACAGAAAATACCTGGAATTAAAAGTAGAACTCAGTTATATTATCAGTTAACTACACCTATTCAACAACGGTGCCCTGGTGGCTCAGTAGTTAAGAGCTCAGGCTGCTAACCAAAAAGTCAGCAGTTTGAATTCAACACCCTCTCCCTGGAAACCCTTTGGGGCAGTTCTACCCTGTCCTACAGGGTCACTATGAGTCGGGATCCACTCAATGGTAATAGGTTTGGTTTTGACTTAGATTCAGCAGTGTCTTTTTAGCGCAATATCAAGTATTTCTTTTGTGTAGACAACGGAATCACAAAACAACTAGCTCCTCATCTTCGGTTTGTACCCCAAAAAAACGGAAAAACACCAAACCCGTTGCCGTTGAGTCAACTGCGACTCATACCTTGGTTTTGACTTGGATTCAACAACGTCTTTTTAGCGCAATATCAAGTATTTCTTTTGTGTAGACAATGGAATCACAAAACAACTAGCACCTCATCTTCGGTTTGTACCCAAAAAACCGGAAAAAACACCAAACCCGTTGCCGTTGAGTCAATTCCGACTCATAGCAACCCTGTACCACAGGGTAGAACTGCCCCATAGGGTTTCCAAGGAGAGGCTGGTGGACTCAAACTGCCGACCTTTTGGTTAGCAGACAAGCTCTACATCTTCTAAAATCTCAAAATTTTCCCCACAAAATCAGACTATCTTAAAATTTTCATTCCTCTTTTGCCCTTTCTCCTAAAGAAGCATTAACTTGGTTCTTAATTCACACAGACATTCCACACATAGTCTGGATTTCAGAATTTAGGCCATCAGTTTCATTTTCAGCAGAAAAGAAAGATCTGCTTCCAAAAAAACTCAACACCTCCCAGTCCCTAAGTTAGTCCCGAGATCACCAGACCTTATACAGGAAATGATGATACAGCAACTTAGGTTTGAAAAACTAAAGGTGGCTTGTAAAGAAAGGTATAAATGAGATTACATACTTAACCATGGTGACTCATTCTCACATGCTCAAGATTAAACTGAGCATGAATCTAGGATTAGGGAAGAATTTTCCCTCAGGGCCAGAAAGGGGTATGGGATTTCCAAATGTGCTCTAAAGCAGGATCATCTGTGAGGATCAGGTGAGCAAATCCCACGAAATTAACTTCCTACCACTGTGAAGGAGCAAACATGCCTTCCCAAAAGTGTGTGTAAAAGGACCCTTCAGATGTTTCCAAAGCTCCAGAGTTTAGATGGAGAAGCAAAAGAGATTGAGATGAACTTACGATATTGCCACTGCTCTGAGGGGCAAATGTTCTTGAAATGAGAAAGGGTTTAAATTTCAGAAATTACACTAACCCATTAAAGATGGAGGTGGATGTGGCAGATTAGGAATGGCCCTGGACTAGGAATTAGGAAATTTGTGCTCTAGTCTTGCCGCTGCCTGCTGAAACCAACTGGTCTTGGACTCAGGGTATTTCCCTGGGTCCAAATTCCCCAGGAAGGAGCCCCAGAGGCACAGTGGTTAAGTGCTCAGCTGCTAACTGAAAGATCTGCAGTTCGACCCTACCAGTCACTCCAAAGCAGAAAGATGTGGCAGTCTGTTTCCGCAAAAGATTACAGCCTAAGAAACACTATGGGGCAATTCTACTCTGTCCTACAGGGTCTCGATAAGTTGGAATGGACTCGACGGCACACCACCACAACAAATTCCCTAGAGGAGTGCCCAGGTGGTAAAACAGTCAATGCCCTCGGCTGCTAAATGAAAGATTAGAGGTTCAAGACCAACCAAAAGTACCTCAGAAGAAATGCCTGGTGATCTACTTCTGAAAAATCCGCCACTGAAATCCCTAAAGAGCACAGTTCTACTCTGAGACACATGGGGTCACCATGAGTCAGAGTCAACCGGACTGCAACTGGTAGTGGTGGTGATATTCCCTAAGGCCTCAATTTTCTCATTAAGAATAGGCAGAGTAATAAACATTTCTTCCTTTCACTGCTTTAAGAAAAATTGGCCTTTATCTTCCTTGAGTTGTTTTCTTCTCCTTAAGTGTTTTAATAAAAACCCCAGCTATGAAAATTTATTCTTAGAAAGACAACAAATTCTATTTCAAAACAGACATGAATTTTTTCAAGGTTAGAACCTCATTTGAAAGATTAAAAACATTTCTATATCCATGTTCTAAAATTCTCCTTAGTTAGGAGAAGCACGCATTTCTCAACATACAAGTTGAGGGTAAAAACACATTTGCGAGGACGCAAATAACCCAAATAAGAAATGAAATGGGGAACGTTAAAACAGACCCAACTGAAATAAAAAGGATTATAACAGAATATTATGAAAAACTATACTCCAACAAATTTGCAAACCTAGAGGAAATGAATAAATTTCTAGAAGCACACTACCTACCCAAACTACAACAAAGCGATGTTGAAAATCTGAACAGACCCATAACAAGAGAAGAGATTGAAAAGGTAAT
>NW_004443995.1:15253461-15292931 GCF_000243295.1 Trichechus manatus latirostris
AATAAGTAAATATAAAAATATATAAGGCTAATATGTATATTACAGTTTAATGATAAATCTTGTACAATAAATTATTTAAAAGACAGTTTCCTTTAGTAATTTATGCAAAGGGCAAGAAATCTGCTTACCTAGTATTTCATAACCCTTTTTTTTCCTTTGTGTTAAACCCAAAACTGAAGATTTTAAGTTAAAATATTCTCACTGAAAGTTTATAAACTATTTTTTTATGCTGCACTTGGATGACTACTTAAGTTATGCTTCTCCCTAACAGCATTTAAACTTGCTTTCAGCAAATATAAATATTCATTGGAAATCCCTATAACTGTGTTAAACAATATATGGGTTAACAGAATAAATTATAGGAAAAAAATCTGAAAAAATAACTAGGAATATTAAGAGGCTCATAAGAAAACAGCTCTACCAAGTGTATGGTTTACAAAACACAAGGAAATAGATCTACCTGAAATGAAGAGTGCACATCCTGAGTCTAGCCTTCTATTCTCAGAGCCAGGTAGAAGTCACAGGAGTTCAGCCTTTCCTGGTTGCCAAAGTAAATGGTAGAAGCTGGTTCTGGTCTCCACGGCCATCTAGCAACAACGCTTCTATTCACTCTGGGATAGAAATGATCTACCAACCAAACGTACTCTGTCTCTCTGAGCAATGAGAGGGTGTGGCAGATACTTCATATAATAACAATAATGATACTAGGCACTTACAACGCAGATATGAAGATTCTATGAGGTCTTGTGGGCAGATGGACAAGATCTCTAACAGGCTGGAGAATTTCTGAGTAAGTAAATGGAGAAGGAGAGAGAAAGCAAGGAAGATGGTGAAAAAAGGAATTAAGGAAGGGAGAAGAAGGAAAGGAAAGAGGAGGAGTAAAGACAGGCACACTAGTTAATATGATACTATAGTGATGAAAAGTTCCAAAGTGCAATCTAGGTTCCTGGCACATGTTTAAGGAAAAATGGACATTTTGATGCAAAGGTGGTTTAAGGTAAGGAAAGAAGACAAACATATTTAACAAAGGCTGATGGTACCTATTGTTTTATAAATAATTCCCAAAATTCTTTTTTGTTTTGTTTTGTCAAGACTTCTCTTCAACGTAAACTCTTTGTAGAGAGTTCCTCTAGGGAAATGATCTGTCAAAAAAAAAAACCAGAAAGAAAAAAAGAAAAACCAAGAGGGGAGGGTTAGCTTTCTAGAAGCAGAGCAAATTCAGCAGGTAGTTGGAAATAAAACCCTTTCCTTTTTTCCTCTGCTTGGATTAAATAATCATTCCCATTTGGTCTACTTCTTGACCAATCCTATAAAATAGAGTCTGTCTGTCTCTCTCTTGTACTCTCTTTCTCTCCTATGGACTTTAAAATCAGTATTTAGGTTAAAAGAGATAGACTACAATCTATACATTTAACACACACAGGCACAGTAAAGTCTGAAAAACAAGAGAACTTCTTCAGCCAAGTAGAACTACTTTGATGTTCTTTTTCAAACCAACCACATCTCAACTAACCAAAAATTAGAGCACGCCAGACATGTGTTATAAAGAAAATGGGAAAGAATATTTGGAATTAGAACTACTGCAGGAAATCTAGCCTATACTTTAATAATATGCTCTCAGATCCAATAACCAGAATAACCAGAACTTCTGGTAAAGAGCTAATCTTTCTTCATCTCCCCTCTTCATCTTCAAGCCACTCAGAAACTCTTGATTCAGGAATGCACATTCTTTTCCAAGTCGACACATACATAATGCCTTCCTTGATTTAATAAGTGATTTTGAGCTTCCTGGCAACAGTTAGGTACTTTATTATATTCAAACCTTTCTCAACATTCCCTTTCACTTTTGTCATTCTCTAAATATATCCTCTTTGTGGGACAGTTTGATCTTAATCACTGCCAGAAAAAACTAAAAATATATTGCTTTAAGCATCAAAGCATATTCTTCTTATCTCACAGAAGAAAGGTTAAAGTTACTTTCTGAGTGTTGATTCTGCCTTCCTTTTTCACTCTTTAAGACTGACTAGGAAGAAAGGCCTGGTGATCTACTTCCAAAAATCAGCCAATGAAAACCCTTCGGTTCACATCAGTTGGACCCCAATCAACCAAGAGAATGATGCAGGACCGAGCGGCATTTCATTCTGCTGTGCATAGGGTCCCCATGAGTTGGGGGCCAACTCAATGGCAGCTAACAACATCAACAACAAAACTAAGGACCACCTACATCAGAATCAACAGAGGTTCAAATTAGCAAATGCAATTTTCTGGACCCTTATCTAGACTTATTAAAAATGTCTGAAGGGGAATAGGGCTTAGGAATCTTCATTTTAAGAAGCTACCGAGGTGATTGTCATGCACACTGAAGTTTGAGGACCACTTCTCCAAACCCTCGGGTCTTCCCAAACCAAAGGATACAAGTTACAAATAAGTACCTTCAGGGTATCTGAAAAGACAGAGCATGGTGGCAGTTTTCTCTTCACCTTCCCTTGAAAATACAGATGGAAGAGGCAAGAAAGCTTGGAGAGTGGAAACGTGAAGTGAATATGAGACATCAGCAAATGCAGACTTGTCAGCCCTGCTCTGTGGCTACTGCCAATTACAGTAGACACACCTGAAAGAGAACTGATTACATGTAATTTATAAAAAGTAAACAAGCTGAGCAGCTTGTGAACAATGAATGGTGATATTCCAGCCAAGAGGTAATAAAAAAGCATGAATAAATGACTCAGCATCTCCTCCAAGACAACAATTGGTTATACTCTTGCTAGGATTCCACTGCCTACACGTCAATTCTGACTCATAGTGACCCTATAGGTCAGACTAGAACTGCCCCATAGGGTTTCCAAGGCTGTAAATCTTTACGGAAGCAGACTGCCACATCTTTCTCCCACAGAGCGGCTGGCGGATTCGAACCACTGACCTTTCATTTAGCAGCCGAACACCTAACCACTGCGCCACCAGGGCCCCTTTTCCTAGGATTAGTGAGGGCAAAATTAGCTAAGGGCAAGATGAGTATTTTAGTAATGATTTAAATAATAACAAATCACTTGAGAGAGATCTTTTGCCTATCATATAAACCCTTGTAAAAGGGTTGCACAGCACCAGCTTCTGGTGTTCCGAAGCTCAGCCCTCTCAACAGCTGTTTTTCCTAATATTATGGAAGTCAGAAAACTCAATGCTTGGTTCCAGTGTTATAACACAATCCTGCAGCTGAATTACGGTTTTGCATGGAAACACAAGGAAATAAAACAAAATAAATAATACAGACCCAAGAACCAAGCTTTATGAAGGATTCAATCTTGGCACTATTCATATTTGAGCAGAATAATTCTTTGATGGGGGGCTGTCCTGCACATTGTAGGATGTTTAGCAGTATCCCTGGCCTCTACCCACTAGATGCCAGTAATACCTACCTACCCCCAGTTGTGGGAACCACACGTCTCCAGATAGTCCCAAATGCCCTGGGGGCGGGGGGAAGGGTGCGGGGGAATGAGCTCTCTACCCCTCTTAAAAACCAAGGCTCCACACAGAAACACCATGAAGAAATGTGTATATTAGTAAAACAGTCCTAAGATATGACTAATTTCTCATGGAGCATGTTTCTGACACGATAAAAATCTCATGATTTTTGCATATACGTGTGTGTGTATATATACATGTGTGTGTGTGTATATATACATATATACATGTTGTTTGCTGTCGAGTCAATTCTGACTCACAGACACCCTATAGGACAGAGTAGAACTGCCTCAGAGGGTTTCCAAGGCTATAAACTTTCCAGGAGCAGACTGTCAGGTCTTTTCTCCAGGAGAGCCGCTAGTAGGCTTGAACCGCCAACCCTGCAGTTAGCAGCTGAGCACTTAACCACTGAGCCACCAGGACTCCTCTCTCTTTCGCTCTCTCTCTCAATATATATAAAAGAGCAATACATATATATATATATACACACACACACATACACCCAAAACCAACTCCGCTATTGAGTCAATTCTGACTCATAGCGACCCTATAGGACTGTGGGTTCAAACTACTGACCTTTTGGTTGGCCGCCAAGCACTTAATCACTGCACCGCTAGGGCTGTTTTATATCTATCTATATACATATACACATATATACACACACACACCTTTTATCACCCTATTTTTCATAATTTTTCTAAAAGCACAAAAGTGTCATAAATGTTTGTATTACCCAGGACTAAAATACAAAATCTTCATATGGTTTTATTGAGTTGAAAATTACAAGAGTGACACATAACAAAATAACTGAGTGGTCTCCTTCCCTTTGCTAGTCCCAATCAGTTGACATATCCTGCCAACTTTACCTCCCAAGTATTTCTATGTCCACACAACAGGGCCAACATATCCATCAGGCACAGTAGCCACGGTGCTTTCAGGGGCCCACAGAAATGTTTTAATTTTAATTTCTTTTGAAATCAGAAAATGGAATAATAATTAATATATAAAAACAAATCCAGCTTAAAATATATTCATCTTTATAGCAATGTAAAACGGTGTTGTTGCTAGGTGCCATTGAGTCAAATTTCAACTCACGGTGACTCCATATGACAGAAGAAAGTTGCCCCATAGGGTTTTCTAGGCTGTAATCTTTACAGTGAATTCTACAGGGATCTCCAAAAGGAGCCCTGTAGGCACAGTGGTTAAGCAGTCAACTGCTAAGCTAAAGATCAGCAGTTCAAATCCACAAGCTGCTCCACGGGAGAAAGATGTGGCAGTCTACTTCCATAAAGATTTACAGCCTTGGAAACCCTATGGGACATTTCTACCCGTCTACAGGGTCACTATGAGTTAGAATCAACTCCATGGCAACGGGTTTTAATCTTCACTGGAGTAGATCGCCAGGTCTTACTCCTGTAGAGCTGCTGGGTGGCTTCAAACCACCAACCTTTTGGTCAGCAACTGTTGCACCACCAGAGATCCTTAATATAAAATACAATTTTTAACATTTTTATGCAGAAAGGGGCCCAAGAAAGCAAAAGTACGTAGGACTCACCAAAGTCACAAGGTGGCCCTGCCATCTAAAGGTGAAATAAGCAATCAAAAAGCAAGTATAATCAAGAGTGATAAGTGCTATGCTATGGGAACGACAGGACATCACAGGACAAAACAAATGGTCCCCGACAACCACATCTGTATGCATATGTGATAATTGTAGTGGGAGGTCAGAGAAAGTTACAGAAGGAAGATAAGCAGAAGTTAGCCTGGTTGAGGAGGCAGAGAAGGGAGAGCCAAGAATTCCTGGAGGAGAGAAGCACATTGTGCAAAGGCCTGGACAGAGAGATCACACAAGCAATTTGGGCAGTTCGGTACAGCTGAAGTGGAGAGCATACAAGGAGAAGGTGGCAACAACCACCACTGCAGAGATATGCAGGGACCAGATCACAAACAGCCTTGCAGGCCAAGGGAAAAGGTTTGGGCGTTCCTAAGAGGAAAGGAACACTGCAGAACAGCTTCACGCTGCGGAATGGCATCATCAGATGTGTGTTTCAGAAAGATCATGCTGGTCGCCTTGATGGAACGTTGAAGGAGGCCAAGACTGGAAGCGGAGAGACCAACTGGCTATTGTAGGAATCCAGAAGAAAGGCAAGAAGAGCTTATGCTACAGAGAGGCCTATGAGTCAGGTATTTAGGAGGTAAAATTGACAGGACTTGGTCACAGGGTGTGGACAGTGAAGGAGAGAGAACTGTCACAGAAAACTTTCTACTTAAGCCACTGGATGGTGGTGTGATTCACTGAGACAGGAAACAGTAAGAGGACCAGGTTTAGAGAGAGGATGACAAGATTTGTTGTGGACACGCTGACTTTGAGTTGCTGTAGAGTATCTAAAACCGAAAAAACTAAACCCATTGCAGTCCAGTCGATTCCAACTCACAGTGACCCTGTTAGACATAAGGAGTCCGCAGATTTGCTGTAAGAAATGGGCTGAGATTGCGTCTTGGAATTATAAGCAAATAACTAAGGGGCATTTAACCAGGCCTTAAGATCCATTAAAAAAAAAAAACCAAACCAGTTGCAATAAAGTCAATTCTGACCCATGGAGATACCATGTGTTACAGAGTAAAACTGTATTCCATAAGGTTTTCAATGGCTGTGACCCTTCTTCTGAGGTGTCTCTGGATGGATCTGAACAGCCAACCTTTCAGTTTAATTGTTTGCACCACCCACAGATGAGTCAGAATCGATTCAACTGCAACTGGTTTGATTTTTAAAGACCCACAGGTTGGGCTTTAAAAATCAGAAAACATGCAAGGATATAAATGTTGTGTTCAAGCTTACAAGAATTTTTGTGGAAACAAAGCCCAGAGTTTTTATCAAATTTTCAAAGGAGTTCATGACCTCACAAAGGATAAAGAACCACTAACAGAAATGGTAGAAGAGACCACCAAGGGCTAACCCTAGAATCCTCAAGGACTCTAACAAAAGAAAACTAGAGCACGGTGTCAGCTAGGTACAAAAAGGAACATGTTTTGGAAAAGCGGGATTGGTCAGCTCCATCACTGTAGAAGAGTTCCACGAAAAGAAAGAACTAAAGTGTCCACTAGATTTGGCAACAATGAGGTCATTAGGGACCTTAGGGGGAACCTGTTTAGATAAACCAAAACCAAAAAAAAAAGCAAAAACAAACCCATTGCCTCAAGTCAATTCTGACTCATAGCAACCCTGCAGGACAGAGTAGAACTGCCTCATAGGGTTTCCAGGGAGTGGCTGGTGGATCTGAACTGCCAACCTTTTGGTTAGTAGCCACGTTCTCAACCACTACACTACCAGGGTTCCATCTGGATAAAGCCAAACCACCATTGCCGTCAAGTCGATTTCAACTCATAGCAACCCCATAGCATGGAGTAGAACTGCCCCGTACGGTTTCCAAGGAGCACTTGGTGGATAAGAACTGCTGACCTTTTGGTTAGCAGCCATAGCTCTTAACCACTATGCCACTAGGGTTTCCCCCATTTGGGTAAGGGTGGTGGAAAAAAGTAACCAGCCTGTATTCCATTAAGGAATGAGGCAGATGAAGAAGACGAGGCAGAAAAGTGTACATATCCCATTTAAGAGTCTGGCTGGGAAAGGGAGAAGTAAAAATTAGGTCTCATCCCAGTCCCATCTTTGAGTATCAAATCTATCTTTTAGGGTCTTGGTGAAATCTCTCCTGCCAACTTCATTAAGCCTTCACAGAATCCCTGAATTAACCTCTCTCTGCTGATTTCTTCTAGAGCTTTGTCTTGTATAACACTATTCATACTATAAAGCCCTGGTGGCATAGTGGTTAAGAGCTCAGCTGCTAACCAAAAGGTTGGCAGTTCAAATCCACCAGCCACTCCGTGGAAACCCCATGGGACAGTTCTACTCTGTCCTACAGGGTTGCTATGAGTCAGAATTGACTCGATGGCAACAGGTTAATACAAATTGCAGTACTGAGAACATCCTATGTCCCCTAAAAACCAAAAAAAAAAACAACCAAACCTATTGCTGTGGAGTTGACTCCGACCCATAACGTCCCCTAGGAGCACACAAACTTTTAAAGGGTGGAGATGGTGCCCTCTTCCTCCTCTTTTAAACTCCTCACAGTGTCTTGTTCACAGCAGGCATTCACTCAGTGACTGACAGGATCTGACCTGAGAGGTGAGAGATCCAAATTCCAATTCTAGCCCTGCCAGAACAGCTGGTTAAGTCGTATGACCTCGGACAAATCAATTAGTCTCTCTGAGGCTAATTTTCACTCCCTGTAAAATGAGGAGTTTGGACTTTAGACTAGTGGAAAAGGAGATATGTGTAATTTGAAAAAAGATAGTCAAAACAGCTGATGTTTTTTAACACAAACTATAGAAAGTAAGACCAGATAAAAAGCTAAAGGACACTCAAACAGTATGTGAGAGACTAATGGGTTAGGAAAGTTTGAGAAACATTAGACTAGATTATTTATAAGTTCAGGCTCAAAATTCTACAATTATTTGGCCATGCTGTTCAAGAGATTGTGCAAGGTATCACACTGTACATTTTAGACATAGAGAACAAATACCATCTTTGTCTTCTGTAAATTAATATCCTATTATGAACACCAAGAATGATAAACAAAGCCACAATTTTCTTTGTAAACAGATCATGTGTATACACCTACTGTGTCTACTGTGGGTCCTTGTAAAAATCATCTAGAAAAATATATCAGGCTTGCTTTTCCTGTTTGGAGCATTAAACGTTTATAAATTTGACCCTTCGACTATTTGACTGCTTAAAGGAACAGGGAGGGGAAAGAAAAAAAAAGAACACTGATCAATAGCAACAGTTTAATATTGTGCCCTTTTCTCTGAAAATACATGACCTATATACCCAGCGAAAATTACTCAGAACACTTTAGTTTTATGTAACAGCATCACCAGGAATAAATTACCTCCCCAAATATCTTACCTTCTTACCAGTTCAGTATTGCCTTTTACCTTTTCTCAACACTTCAAATATTTAAAGCCGAAATAGACAGAACTTGTGAAGTCTAATATTCCTATACAACTTTGAGGTCTATTATAACTTTGTCAGAGGGTAGGGGGTTCAAATAATACCTCCCATACTGAATGAGGTCATCATTCCTCATCAAGCGTTACACAACACAATTGGAATTCAAAACACTGAAGGTAGTATTTTACACAGCGTTTCTCATCCAAATGTGGAAGATTAAAGCGGCTTTTCTCCTGCTAATCAAGTGGTCATCCCTGGAACCAGACACACTTTACTCTTGGCCACCACAACTCTGGCCAAGGAACTGACGGGAATGTGTTATGGACTGGAGATGGGATTGCATAGCAGGCACTTAATTCTTTAATCAGGTAGTCATCTCAGGGAGGAGGAGGCCTGCTAGTCAGAAAGTAGCCTAGCCACATTTCCCAACACAGTAATAACTTAAAACTGCATTTCGGGAGAGAAAAACAGTCAGCAATCTGTGTGGAACTTTATTATTCCTATTCTGGATTACCACATATCAATGACATAAATTAAATCCCTTTTTAGAGAAAAGGTGAAAGAATGTGCGTGTAAAGATTTTGACACAAATACCTTGTGATGATGGGGGTTAGGCTTATGTTACAGACAGATAAGGCGATACAAACAGAAAAAGAGTGAGAGGGTAGGGAACAATGGGACAAAGAATGCTTTTATCTTTCTCCTATTTAAAAAAGTCAGCCAATAATATTTTAGAGTATGCTGGTTAACTGATGCATTAAATACACCAATAAAAACAACTCTAAAAATAAGCTGACTTCTCAGTCTTTTCCTGATGCTATTGTCCTGCATTTTCATTTCACAAAAACAAGCCCCTTAACTAAAATAATATTAAACCTGATGTTTAATAGCTAACAACTATCTGTAGGCAATAAACATTCAATTCAACCAAGTAGCATGGAAGAAAGCTATTAAGCCTTGGTGTTGAAATCCTCCCCGCACACCCCCACTTTAGACCAGAGGATGTCCTCCTCTCACTTTTCCCTTGAGATGTAAAATAGAATTTTGATTTTCCCCCGTATGTGGTATTCTTAAAGAAGAGAGTATAAAACCTTTTTTTTAAAAAAAAAAAAAAAAATTAAACTAATGAGACAAAGGAAAGAAAAATAAATAAAGAGGGAAAGGAAAAACAATGAACAGGATAGTTAAAGCAAAGTTTAGCATTTTTCTTCCTTTAAAAAAAAAGATGTAAGGTTTTTACACCGAAAAGAAATGTTTGGGCTCTCAGTATAGTGTTTTTAATTCATGGAACAATGTAGCCATTTGTTTTGTTTTGTTTTCCTTTCAGGACATAGTTTTTTGAACACATAATTTAGGAATTACCCAGGCCAAGTACAAATTCAAAGTAAAAAGCTGGGAGAAAAAAAAAAACACCGCTCTAAGAAAAACTCTTGGTAAAGTGGGCCTTCTTTCCAGTATATAAAAAGAAAAGAAAACTTAGTTTAGAAATAAGTTCAACTTTCTGAAACAAACACATATAGATAAGAATATAACAATTACATGGTAGAAAAAATTAAGATAACTCACACTTCCCCAGAAGCGCTATTCCTTTACAACTTACATCTTCATGCGTAGTTTGCATATAGCAGCTCTGCTAAAGACAACCACATGGAAAATTTTTGTTCCAGATAATACTGCAGGATGGGCTTGGCAGCTACAAGTTGTAATCAGAATGCTTCAAGAGCTAATGGAACAGAGATAACGACCAAACAGGCATTACAGCACACAGTCTTAACTCTTGTATAAAGCAGGCTGTGAGAACGTCCAACACTGTTAGAAGGTTACACTTTTATATGCATTCAGCAATGAGAACTGTTCTCTTCAATGAGGGAACATTTTACGTCTATGAATAAATAAACTGCTTAAAATATAAAAGATTCTTTTTTCCACTTCGGGCATTCTCATTTAAGCGGCTCACACACACAAGCCTGGAATAGTCAAAAACTTCCAGTTTATAAAAGAACTTTTCCCAACAATTCTACAGACCTAAACTGCCATCTACAATTCATTAAGGCCCTTGCAGCTATGCACTTGGCAACTGAAGAGGCGACTTATTTAATAAATGTGAAAATCCACAATACAATGAGCCACTTTTTCCCCAGGAGTAACATAAGAAAAAAAGACTGCTAATTTTACTTTTGCTTGTAGCCAAGGAGGGGAGAATGAAAAGACTTGTGACTTGATAAGTTTTCTGTATTTAGTTGACAGCCTGAGATAAAAGGAGTCATAGAGACAGACGTTGAGGCTTCTATCCAAGTTCAAATAGCAAATTCAGATGGAGCTCTAACTTGGTGGAAATTACCCACCATCCTAATGCAAGGAATGTGAAATGAGAGAAAATCCTCCATCAACAGTCAGAAGGGGTTTAATGTGATCCAATGGCGTTATTCTTTTTCCCACAACACTAGCTGGCACACACACAGCTGGGCTAAGATGGCTTCCAAAGTCCAAAATAAAGACGCTAGCCCAAGGCAGCCCTGGCCCTCCTGCTGGAACTCAGAGGCAAATGAATCAAAGGCTCTTTTATTCTTCGTCCCACCAGAACATGCTCCTTCTCTATTGTAAACTAAATGCTTGCCAGAGTGAATTATTTAGTTCAAAACAGACATAAAGAAATCTTAAATAACACATGTCCCCTGGAATTTTAATAAGCTCAGGTGGACCAAACAAGTTGTTTGTTTCTAGTTTGATATGGAAAACTCACTCCTGGTCAGGTTTCCATCAGGGGCATGAGGTCATGGCAGAAACAGAAACTTCTCAAACTAGAAGTTAGGGCTGCCATCCAAACTCTCTGCTATGCAGAAACTGAGGTGTTGAAGTGTTCTTTTCACTAGGGTGTCTAAACTCAACACACAAAGTCATCTTTCTTCCTCCAAAACCAGTCTTCCCTTATGACTTTGCTATTTCTGCCCCCAGCACCTCGACTCTTCCAAGAACACAGCTTGAAGTTTATTCGTGAAGTCTTCCATGGCAGCTACCTCCGGGGGCTGCTCTCGGTCTGAACTCTTAAGCAGTTACTGTCTGGGTCATTCATTTGGCAATTAATCATAGATGGCCTTATATTTCTACCAAAAACAAAGAAACACACCAGTTGCCGTCGAGTCCATTCCAACTCACAGCAACCGTACAGGACAGAGTAGAACTGCCCCATAGGGTTTCCGAGGAGCAGCTGGTAGATTAGAACTGCTGACCTTTTGGTTAGCAGCCAAGCTCTTAACCACTGTGCCCTGCAAGCTCTTAACCACTGTGCCACCAGGGCTCCGCTAGGTATCTAGTAAAAGGATTTCAATGCCCATGCATTTGCAGCCTGTCTTCACAAACAGATTAGCAACTCCTTAAGGGCAGGGAGTGGGCCTTCTTCTCCACTGTATTCTAGGCATGGCACATTACAAAAGCCCCAGAAATACCTGTTTATTCATTCAGTCAACAAGTCTTCCTTGAGCTTCTACTCTAAGCCAGGCACAGCAACCAGCATAGTGAAAATGGCAGTCAAAGGCCCTGAGCTCAAGGAGCTTACATTCTGTTAGGAGAAATACCAGAGGGTCCCCAAAGAATGATGCTCTGGCATATATACACTAAACTATTTAAGACAAGCAATAAACTAAGATTTATTTCCCAGAAAGGAAGATATCAGAAGCATCCCTTTCACCAAAGGAGATGTCTGAGAAAACAAATGTTAAACTGCAAGAGAACTTAGAATCTAGACCATCTGCCCTCGTCTCCTCCACTTTACAGATAAAAGAAACTGACAGAATGGTTAAATGACCATCTGAGTAGTCGCAAAGCCAAGTAGAATCCAGGGCCCTGATACTCAGTCTAGGGTCCCATCAAATACCTTAAAAAATAAAAAAAAAAAACCTTCAAAATTAAAGCAATAGTCTACCTCCTAAAATGCCCCTTCTGCGAGTCTCTGTAAGAAAATTGAGAGTATTGGCACTTAATGTATATTTTCAATCTATCACCTCTTAAACTTCCTTACACCACAAATTATCAAATCTTGAGTACATATTTTTTATGTCAACTCCAAAATACGAATCTTTGCTTAATCTCAAAAAATGTTTTATTTTATTCCTTCCACATTTATTAAGCAAAATTATGGCAAAACACACTGAAATAACCAATTCAGCTGTCAACCAGATTGTCCAAGTATAACTCTTGCTGTATTATTGTATTTTGTTCAAAGATGATCTTTAAAAGAAATAATAATAAAAAACAGAATTCTGAAACCACTCTCCAAACTGACACACCTTCCTAATGGTAATCTGTGAATCGCAAAAGAAAGCAATCAGACTTAGGGATTCTGCAAATTTTACATGGACGGTTTTGTATTTACCATTAAGCCCAGGCACAACAAAAGAACTATCATTATCATAAAGGCTTAATGTAATTGTTAGCTGATGATCTTTGTCAACAGAAACAATGTTCCTGCCACACTTTGAAAAGGTAAAAAGAAAACATTAAGAATCTGAATAGAATGTTTACTAACACGATGACTGCAAGAAAAAATTTCCTTTAACAGACAAATTATGCTCCTTCAATAACTGCAAGCAAAAGCTTCAGAATCTGTTGATCGCTACTGGTAATCACCACAAAATGAGCAAGAAGAGCTTCCAGACATCACAGTTTTCTTTGGTGTAGTGACATTATTGAGCAAGGACTCAGGAAATGCTTAGCAAGGTCTTGGGTTGTCCTTGAACCAAGGAAATACTGATACCCTGCCTGCCCACCCTCCTCATGTCAGATGTCAGGTGCCCACCTAGTGGGAGAGGTTATTTCTGTTTCTAGGCCCATTTCCAGAACCAGGAGTGCAGACAAAGAACCAGCCTATTAGTTGACAGCTGCAGAGCAGACAGAGCCCAAGCTAGCTGCAGATTAGGCATTCAAGACTTTCTCTCAGGCTGGCTGTCAGCTAATAGGCCACCTTGCTCTGCCTCAAAAGCAGGTTCACCTGCTGAGACTGTACACCTGCCCAGCACTGACAGCCAGGCCACGGAGGAGCCAAAACTTGGTGTCCAGGCTTGAGGCAGGCCACAGGGAAGCGTCCCCTGCAGAGCTATGGTGGTGACCAGCTGACTTGAAGCAATCCTTTGTTTCTGGACTTACATTTTCTCTCAGCTAAAATTTCAAATCCTGATGAAAATTCCACCATTATTTCAAATGGATGATTTGTCTTTAAATAACTCTTTAAAAATCTGAGCACCACTTTTAAGCGCACACCACCAAGAGTTAACCCGTTTTCTGTTACCCGTGACAAAGATCTACACGTGATTCCAATTGGGTCCAAAACAAAGCAAAAAATCAGCCGTTTAATACATAACACAGGACAAAACCAGCAACACAGTATTAAAAAAAGGAAGAAATCATAAAATTTTCCGCCTCCATTTTAACTAGATTTTTAAAAAAATACAGAGAATGAGACACAAAAAAGTTTTACCCTTTTGCAAACAAATATAGAGAAAATTAAATAGGAAAAGACTAGGCATCTGTCTCTCACCTTTTAATTTACAAATAAAAATAAATCTCTTTAGGAAAGAGATTTCACTGTCTTTAGGAAATTCAAGGAAGGCTTACATATCAGATGCATACACTGGTGTGTAACGAAAACAATGCTGCTGGAGTTAACCACGAAACAGCAAACATAAAATGGAGTTGTAAATGGAATGCACTGGGTGGCTTTAAAGATAAAGCTAAAACAATTTTGTGTGACTTAAAAACCCTTAAAGATCACCTCAGTCACTGTTTGGATTAACTTATAAATACTGTAAACAACAAGACAATTGTCAAAGTCCCATGGGTCAAATGTTTCCCAACAGAATCATAATGCTCAAACTCTCTGAAGTCTCATTTAATAATTACAGTACCATGCATCCCAGATACCTTTTCACAGCAAATCCATTCATTAAAAACATTATAAAGCAACATTTTGCCTACTGGGTGGCCAACAATGCTTCCTTTCATCCAGAAAATAAAGATTCTACATGAAAAGAGAACAGGCATAGGCAATGCATATATACGTACTTGTACCTTTAATGGTCAAAAGCTGCTTTAGCAAAAGCAATTGAAATTGGATACCTGAGCCAAAAGATCAATAATAATCTGAGAATGGTAAAATCTTCTGGGCAACCAATTTCACAGCTTAAAAATAAATAAGACAAGCCTCATTTAACTTATAACACTCTGCCTCATCCTCACCGCCACCTCAGCAGAGAGCCACTCTGCCTATAGTCTTCCTGGGCCATCTCAGTGCATTCCAATAGTATGTTAAGAAAATACACCAGCACCCCACTGGGCAAAAAAAAAAACTAGCCTTCCCCCAGCTGTAAGAGGCATATTCTTCCCTCCACTGTCTCTCTAAAGTCTTCCCATGGTTCCAGACTACACTGAACTTGTTCCTTAAAATATCTATAAAGCATCCATACCACTCAACCTGGGCACATAATCATAAACTACTTTGCACTGTTGGTTCACTTTTCACATATGCTTGTCTCTTCTTCCTGAAGACTCAAAAAGCTGTTTGAAGGCAAAGACCAGGTCTGATGTTTCTTTTGCACACCACATCTGATCCACAGTTCACTTCTTCCTGGCATTCTCAACTAATATTCATAGACTCATAGAAAGTTATAATCTGAAAGGACCTTTAGGGATGATATAGTCCAAGCCCCATATTTGAAATGAACTAGATGAGAGTCATTAACTTTTACAGCCCAGTGAGTCAGGTAGACCTGGATTCAAATCCTGCCTCTGGCATGTTCCGGTTGGGTAGACTGTTTTCTCTTCTGTAAAACAGAAACAATAACTACCTCATAAAATAAGGATCAACGGAGAAAAAAAATACACACACACACACACACACACTTGAACTTTCCTTTTTTTTGTCCTTGTTAAGACACAATCTTTTTTGGTTGATTTTCCTTCTGGTTTATACTACGTTAAATTGCAAGCCTAAGAGGCAGGGTGCCCCCCCCCCCCCACACACACACACACACTATATTTTCTAACCTTCTGGTACCAAATACAGTGCTTAGCATCTTTCAAAAAAGCCATAACTAACATGTGAAAGAATGCATTAAATAAACCTCTATTAGCAGTATCTAATTCCTCAAGAACCTAATCACTTAGGTCTGGTCTGCTACTACTAGTGGACTACTAGTGGAAAGGTTGGCAGTTGGAACCCACCCAGAGGCACCTGGGAAGATCTGCTTCCGAAAGGTCACAGCCATGAAACCCCTATGGAGCAGTTCTAGACTCTGCAAGCATGGGGTCATCCTGATCAGAATCAACTTCACAGCAACTAACAGCAACGTGTCTTTCCTAAACTGTGTCTTCTCAAAACAAATGTATCTCCAGCTCCCTACCCATCCCCGCCTCATACACACCTTTCCCTTTAGAACTAGGAGCTGAAAAAACCACTGCCTCTCCCACATTTTTGGAATAAAGTTAGTATCTCTTCCAGGATATTCAGACAAACAGCGATAGGTGGAGCAACAGAGTTTGGATGGATTCAAAATCTCCAGAGAACTTTCTTAGGATTTGTGGCGTCAAGCCCTTAAATAAGAATTACTTGTCTATAACAAATGCTGGCAAAAATAAACCAGAAACTCACTGGTGAGCTGTCACTGAAGTTAAATATTGCACTTCAGTCTGTTCCATGCCAGCAAACAGTGACTAATAGGATTAACTTGAGCTCTAATACTGGATGTAGGTATCCTCCAACAAGAAACAGGTCCCATTAGCACAAGTGTCAGCCCCAGATAGAAAATTTATATTTGAGGAAACATAAATTTTGCTCTTAAATTTTTTACTAGAAAAATATTTACTCCTTACGACAGGATAAAGGCGTTATTTCTTTCCTTTGCAAGAGGCAGCGACAAAAAAAAAAAAAATGGGGGCGGGGAGAAGATCTCAAACGCCAGAAGAGGATACAGATTTCCACTAAAGTAAAGTTGGTTCTTTAAAGGAATGTTATTTCTAACAGCATCTTGTATCAATTACACAAATACCATTTAAGCCACGCTGGTGCCCTGGGAAAGATCCGCAACACACAGAAATCCCTTCTGGCCTCAGCTGTCCCCTCCTGCGGGGCTTGACAGCGCGTCCAAGGTGCCCAAACACCAGCCACCAGGCTTCCCCACCCCACCCCCCGCCCCGGTGCCTTCCTCTTGCAGCAAACCGCCAGGACTCTCGGACCAAACTCCAATGTCCCTCAATTCAAATCCGCGAAAATGTGAACCCTGCTAAGCAAACGGTAGGGCGCGTTAAGAACTTTTCTTTCTTTTCTTTTTGCGTGGACATGAGATGTTTGTCTCTAATACCAATTTCTTAGCTCCACAGCCCCTTCCCCGAAACCCACCTCCAACGTAAGGGGAGAAGGAGCGTGGACCAAAGAGAGGGCTGGCAATCCCTAGTGAGTTCTAAAACCTCATCAGTTTTCCTAGTGCCACCAGCCCCATAATAATTAGGTGCAGATAGATAAAAGGAAAGGAGAATACGCCACTCCCCACCTTACCCCACCCCGTAACTGCTAAAAGTAATAGTAAAAACATGCAGCGGGCGTTCATCTGGAAACCCTGGGCCCTTCTATAGGACTATAAGGCCCGAAAAGCAGGCCGTCCGGAATGTGGAGGAAGAAAAGTTGCCAGGCAAAGTGAAGTGTAAGCTAAGGCGTGAGTGTACAGCACCCGGTCCCGACCCGATGGGAGAAGGGGCCGAGGGGAAAAGAGATGGGGATTAATAAACCCCGCGCGCAGCCAGCTGCAGCCGCTCGCCGGCCAACCGGAAAGGGTGCCGGCGGCAGAACTCTACTTACATAACGCTTCAACTTTTTCTCCGGGGGGGACTTGCGGAGCCATCCCGAACAGACCACTTCGCCGCCGCTCATGATGCGCGCCTCTCAGGCCCTGGGCCCGGCAGTTGAGGAGCGGACGGGCGCGCTCCCGACACAACCGACGCCTGCCGGGCGCACTACGGCGAGGTGCTGGCTCTCCTGGCCACGCACCCTTTGCCGATGGGACGGGCGGGCTCCCGACGCGCGCTCGGCCCGCTCCTGCAGGCTACCAGGGTCCGAGCGTCTCCCCGGGCAGCTCCACAGATGTGAGCAGAAGCGGGCTGCTTCGCCGCTCTCTACAGTACTGGGCAGCGGCCGCCGCGGGGCCGAAGGCGTCCCGGCCTCCCTTCAGTGCGCCCGCCTCGCCGCCAGGCGCGCCGTCCCACCGGCCGCCTCAGCAGCGTTCAGGCTCAGCTGGGCCGGCGTCTTCCCGGGACTCGCAGGGACTCTGTCCCAACAAGGAGCGGGAGCCTCGGTGCCTTGCGCTCCGCCCCCTCGGGACAGAACCTCCCCAGAGCGCTTTCCGAAACTGACACCGCTGCACGCACACACAATGCCCCGCGCGGTGCCTACTCCCGCTCGCCCGCTATCGGTTTCGGTCCGCCCGCCGCGATCCCCTGCTTCGTCCTCCTCGGGGGAAGGCGAGTCACTTCTTCGGGGCACCCGGGAAGCCAGCAGAAAAGGGGAAGCTAAGAAGCTCCCTCGTGCAGCGAGTGCAGGGCAGGTCCCGGGCCGCGAAGGGAGCCGCCCAGTCGGCGGCGAAGCGCGGAGCGTCGATGGGTTGCGGGCGCTGGGGAGGGCGCAGTTCCCGCCTGAGGGTGGGTCAGGTCTCGCCGCCGCCGAAGAGGGCGGGGAACGGCGGAGGAACGAGGCACTTGGCTGCGGGGAGGGATCCCACTGTCCCGTCCACACGCGCTCCTCCCCCGCCGCCTCCCCTACCCTGGGGTGTGCGGCAGGTTCTGAGCAGCCCGGCCCCTGGCCCCGATCCCTCCCTCTCCCGGCCTCCCGGTTGCTCTTCCTCTCTTTCCTCCTTCTCTTCCCAGCTCAGGCCCGGCTCCGGTTTCTGCCCAGACTTTCTATGAAACTCCGCCGAAGCGTTCCAGCCAAAACAACAAGGGCTGGGGGAGGAGTAGGTGGAGGGAGGGAGGGAGCCAGAGTCCGAGAGGCACCCTGGGATCTGTAGTTCGGAAAGCGAGAGCAGGATCCTCGGCCGCCCAGCGGCGGTGTCGGCCGGAGTCCCCCAGAGTAACTCCTCGCCTGGGAAGGCGGCAGGGGCCTCGGCGAGGGCAACTCCGGTGGGGCTTGGGCGCGGGGAGGAGCAGGGAGCGCTCAGATGTTCAGTCCAGGACTTGCCACCTTGACTTAGCCCGGGTGTCAGTTCGGTGTGTGTTCTGTGCTCCAGACCAGGAGTTTCGAAGTTTTCTGTATTTGACAGTCCGTAAAGCAAAATGGCCCAGACGGAGACCCCGGCGCCGCCGTGGGGAGGCGGCGACTCCGCGGGTTCCCGCTGCGGGAGACCGAAGAGCCAGCACCAGTAGGGCGAGAGAACCGGGCAGCGCGGAAGCGCGCCATGGCGTCCTGGGGACCCGCTGGGACTGGGATGGGATGGTCCCTGGCAGTGCTACCAAAGTGGTGGGAGCACTTTATGGAGCCGAAAGATTTGATTGTGTCTATCTCCAGGACGTTTTTAAAGTCTCTCACTCACCCCATTTGTTGTCAGTTTCTTCCACTTGTATTTGTTTAAAATCAACTCCTGCCTGGTATGTTGAGTTAGAAAAGGGAAAATTACTGGAAGTCCTATTCTACTTGCCTATTTTTGTGTTTTACAATTATTTTAACTGGTCCAGAGTTTAACATGGAAACCCTGGTGGTGTAGTGGTTAAGTGCTGTAGCTCCTAATCAAAAGGTCAGTGGTTCCAATCCCCCCGGCACTCCTTGTAAACTCTATGGGGCAGCTCTGCTCTGTCCTATAGGGTCACTATGAGTCGGAATCGACTGGACGGCAGCGGACTTGGTTTCTTGGTTTTGAGTTTAACATGATCCTGTAACGAATATAATGCATCTTCCAATTCACGAAAAATAAAGCCCCAAAACAAATTTTAGAAGGCTCTCGTTGTAATTTGCCGCCCAGTCAATTTGGACTCATCGCAACCCCATGTGTGCAGAGTAGAACTGTGCGCCTTAGGATTTCCAAGGCTGTGACCTTTCCAAAGCTTCTGCCTCTGAGTATATTCAAACCGCCACCCTTTCAGCTGCCAACCTTTCAGCTAAGGTAGTAGTCAAGTGCTTAACCCTTTGTGCCGCCCAGGGACTCCCATAATTTTAGAAGGTAATATAGATAATCAGATAAAGTTGTAAAATATGAGATAAATGAATGTTTCTGGAAAACATAACCTCAGGCATTTTCTTAATATATAAAATTCACATTCAGGAGTTTCTCTGAGTTTCAAAATGTACAGGTGTACTAGGGAAACTAGTTAGGTCCACTGCACTCAGGGAGGTGACATTTCCCCTGGGTAGCATAGGATAGTAAACAAATAAAAGGTCAGCATAAGTACAGATGGTGATAAATGTGCTATGAAGGAAATAAACACAGCAAGGTGAAAGATTAACGGGTGGGACTAAGATAGGATAAGAAGGGAGTCTTGAAAGGGAGACTTGAAATGTAAAGAAAGAGAGAATCAGATTTGGTTTACGGAAAGATAAAAGAGGTAACTATAAAGAGAACTGGAGAAAGAATAAGCAAAGAATTACTTCATAAAATCAAAAAATCCAAACCAGTTGCCATTGCATTGATTCTGACTCATGTGGACTCCATCTGTGTCGGAGTAGAACTGTGCTCCATAGAGTTTTCAATGGCTGACTTTTCAGATGTAGAGGTGGGGGTGGGGGTTGCAGACCGCACCAGGAGACACTGTTAGAGGGAATGACACCAAAATGACTATAAAAAATCCCTGTTGTTAGTTGTAATAACAACAAAAACATTTTTTATAAGCCCAGCTTACACGTGTCAATATACCTACAAGGCTAAAACTCTATGCTAATCTACTTTTTGAACTTTCTAATGTGCTCCCATCAGAGCTGTCATTATTACCCAATTACAATGACGTTCAAATCATGTTGGTTTCATCTGCACACGCTGCAAGCACACGCTGTTGTTTTTGTTGCTCTCAATGTTTTTATAGTTGCTGATTTTGTCAAATTTTCTGGTGCTTTAGCTACAATACTGTGGTAATTAGTGTTCGTGAATCTATATCAATAACTTTTGTGAGAATGAAGTAGTGATTAAAGGAAAGGAAAGAGTGATATATGGGAATTACAATTCATAAGTAACATTAGTACAAAAAATGTTATTAAGGATTCTGTATGGTCTGGTACAGGCAGGAGTTCCATGGGAGGTGGGTGACACCATGAGTTACCACACTGGGTGGCACCAACCCTAGCAACACTACTGATCACCAGACTTTTCTTCTCTGGTGCCTCTGGGTGGGCTTGAACCACCAACCTTTTGGTTAACAGCCACAGCTGCGTGCATTAACCATTCACACCACTCAGGGACTCCTGGTTACTTCATAGTGAGCCTAAATGGAGCCCCCTGGGCACCTGGAAGTGCGATAAGAAAGCACTGTGAGGAAGGAGCAGAGAGGCTGCTGAACTGTGCAAGCCTGAGACTCCTAAGCTGGGACACTGATAAATGACACCCCCATTGCATAGCGTGAATGGCTTCATCATTCAGTAACTCTCCATTAGGTTAATATTATCTCCATTACTGTAATCCATATCAGAAAATACTATGAAAATAGAATTAATTTATTTAAGTAACCTAGCAAGTAAGTTATTGGAAAATAAAGCTGGTATTCTAATCCTATCTTCAATTTATATAAAGAGCTTTGTTCATAGAAAAATAAATCAGAAGCAGTCTGGTTCCATTGAGGTTTAGAGCCCTTCATCTTTTGACAGGTTCTTTGAGTATCATAAGGGCTTAGCTTCTAGATCTGGATTCATTTTTCAGGTCATTGATTTTTCAAGTCATGACCTTGGGCAAATTATACAATATCTCCGAGCTTCAGTTTCCCGATAATGTGAAATGGAATGATACCGATATTGCAGGATTTTTGTGAAAATTAGCAATGATAGAATATTAAATGCCTGGCACATATATAGATGTTGGAGGGTTTTAGTGTTTGTGTTGTTTTTCTCAAACTTTAAGGCTTTTTAGAATACAAGTGTGTGTAATTTTCACGGCAGCCAATAAGCCAAAGCCATTCTCAAATATGGGAGCGCAGATCTTGCCACAAGTCCTCCAAGCAAAAATAAATCATTGCATTTGTTTTTCACTTCTCCATAGGTAGTGTCTATATACACTGAGTCAAAAGTATTTATGATTTACATTGGTAAGGCTAATCTGTCATTGAGTCATAACTGTTGGGTTTAGCAAATTTGCCACTCCCTGTTATCACATCCTTTTTAATTAAAAAATTGTAATGTATCTTCCATTGTTTAGCTTTTGGATGTTCCAATATTTTTTTCCCTTATTTCAAGTAAGTATTCAGTTATCTCATTTCTATAGAAGGAATCTTTAAGTATTTTCGCTTATCTTTTACTGTAATGTTTTAAGCTTATATTTCTAGAGAACAAATAAGGGTTGAAGATAGATATGTCTCCATGTATGTATTTTAGAAAAGAAATGTGCATTATTTTTACATTATATGCCATTTTTAGATTATCTCTTAAATCACATTTTATATGTTTATACATAAAAAAAGGTATGCTGGAAAAAGCTATTACACATACCCACCCAAATCCATTGCCATCAAGTCAATTCCCACTCATAGTGACCCTGTAAAGACAGAATAGAACTGCCCTATAGAGTCTCCAAGGCTGTAAATCCTTATGGAAACAGACTGCCATGTCTTTCTCCCTTGGAGCAGCTGGTGGTTTCCAACCGCCAACCTTTCAGTTAGCAGCCAAGCGCTTTAACCACTGAGCAACTATACCTTAAATTTAATTCATACAACAAATATTTACGGAATGCCTAGTGTGTGCAAGTCTCTGAGAACCAGGAATACAATAGGGAGCCAAGCCAGACTTTTTCCTGTACTTCTTCCATCCTGGAGAAAAACATTATTCAGTCAGCCATGGCCTTCTTCCCATTCCTCAAAGGCATTCTTCTCCCTTCCCACTACAAGGCCTCTGCTCTTACTGTTCTTGTGCCTGGAATGCTGCCCGCCCCCTTGTCTGACTTTCATTTTATTGAGGGTGGGGATCAGTCAATTCCTGTTCGCCTTTCCGATCAGAGATCACCTGTCTGTTCTGCAGGAAACCTTTTCTTCATTCCCCGGGTTGAGTTATAGTCTCCTACTCTGCCCTCTCACAGTCCTGTGCACTCTCCTTTCAGAACGCTTCTCTATAGTTGTCATTTTGCATCTGTTTGTGAGATTATTTTTTTGATATCTACTTTATCACTAACTGCTAAACTCCATGGAGAGGAAGGACTTTGAACCCCTAACACCTAGCAGACTGCCTGGCATATAGTAAGTACTTAATCCATACTTGTTGAATGAGCAAGTGAATGAATGAAGGGCTTTGATCAGGTGGCTTTCTTACCTTGGTATGTCCTTAAAACTGACATGGCCCTAAGAAAGGGTGCTGGAGTCAAGATGCTTGGGTAGGAAGGTCTTCTCAGTAACCAGACTCCAAAATGTGACAAACCTTGCTTTGTGTCATTCCCTGAAAGTGGGACTGTTTTTCTTTTTTAAATTTTCCATTTATTTTGTGTATTCTCGGCGATTTCTTTGTAATAAAATAGCATTACTTTTGTAATAGGAAATTTTCGTTAAGTTTTAAAAGCAAAAGCCAGCTAGTAGCTTTTAATTAACAAATAACTTAAACCTAAACTTTAAAAAGTTGAAATTTTCACACATCTAAACATTTCTAAGGAAACTGTGTTTAAATAATCCCAGAATAAAAATATTCTTGGAATAAGGTTTATATAGATATAATGAGAAAATAGCCTTTTGTCAAAGGAATAAAATATTCTTTTGTTCTAGAATATTTCAATTGTAATTATTAGGGAGTGTGATCAAATTAAACATACTATGGTATCATTGCTTGACTGAATAATTTTATTATGAACTTAATATTTCAAAATTTAGAAGAGAGTTTTTATTTTATATAATGGAAACCACAATTCCTTTGTGGTTGTGAAATGAAAACATTATGTATAATAATATTAGAGTTATTTAATATAATAATTACCTTTTCATATTTCTTGAGTTCAAATTGTACTTTCTCTATTTTGAATGATCAATAATATTCTACTAAGTCGAAATTTGCATTTACTTAACGCAGTTTTTTTTTAAACTTAAAATTATGAAATGACTGCTTCAGATCAATGACATTTATCAAGCTGAGGTTAGAAGTATATGTACAGAGAGCCAAGAAACAGACCCACACCTATATCATCATTAAATTGATGATGAAGGTGACACCGCAGCACAGAGGAGTAAATGATAGACTTTTCAATAAATGGTGCTGGATCAACTGGATATTTGTATAGCAAAACAATGAATCTTGACTCTTATTCACAACATACACAAAAATCAATGGCAGTTAAAATGAAAAAATAAAAATAAAACCTAGAAAATTCCTAAGCAAAAACCTAGAAAACTACCTTCTTAACTTTGGGAAAAGTAAAGATTCCTTAAACAGATATAGAAAGCACTAACCCTAAAAGAAAAAAAAGTGATATATTAGACAATATTAAAATTGTGAACATCTCTTGAAAAACAATGTTTAGGACAGTGTAAAAACAAGTCACAGAATGGGAGAAAATATTTTCACTACATATATTTGTCAAAGAATATATGTATATATGAAGTGCTCCTAGAATCATTAAGAGAATGATTGGCAGCCAGAGATGTCAGCTTTCAATCATGATGGAGTAAAAGAAACTAGATTTATCTTCCCTACTGAAATAATTTTTAAAAAATGGACAAAATATATGAAACAATAATGTTCATGACATTGGACATTAAACAGTGAAGGGCAGCAACACCTGAGAAACAGGAAATGAATGAGGTGAGCTCTATGATCACCCCAGATTACTGCCTGCAGAGACTTTCCAGGCCACAGTACAGGGAGATTTGGAATCTCCCTGAGTTGAGGAGTTGGAGTTGGGAGTTCAGGAAGGTCAGTGTATTGACAAGCCCTGATGGCGCAGTGGTTAAGGGCTTGGCTGCTAACCAAAAGGTCAGCAGTTTGAACCACCAGCCACTTGTGGGAGAAAAAAACCTAGTGATCTGCTCTCATAAAGATTATAGCCTAGTAAACCCCTCTGGGGGCAGTTCTACTCTGTCCTATAGGGTCACTAAGAGTCGGAATCAACTGATAAAACGCAACAACAATGTATTTAGAGATCGAAGAACACAGTACCAAAGAGGAAAGAATTGCCCAGAGAGGATCTGGAGATACCTACTTAAGTGATCGCCCACTTTTCATCAGCTGAATACTGATCAGCACATGCATGTGAAGAAACTACCTGAAGCCAGGCAAAGAACACTGGAAAAGATTAAAGGGAAAAGTCACTGAGTATCACACAGGGTGGAAATAGTTCCTGTTTTCTCCAGCCAGAATGGAAAACACCATAATTCTCAGGGCATCATTGATTACTCTGAAGGATTTTGTCTCAGTAGTGGGGCAAAATTAACCCTAGACTAAACGCTGCTGTTGTTCTGCTTAACAAGACTTACTAACAAGGTCCCATAGGATCATACTCTTTCCAAGTAACTCAGCTATGTCCCAGAAAAAGCTCAATATATTTATGGGAAAATAAAAATATCCAACACCTGACAAGATAAAATTTACAATGTCTGACCACCAATCAAAAATTACAATGAAGCAGGTAGATATGGCCCAAAATAAGGAGAAAAATCAATTGAAACCAACCTAGAAATGACACAGATGATAAAATTGGTAAATAAAAACGTCAGAACAGTTGTTATGACTATCACACATGGTCAAGAAGCTAGAAGAATGCCTTACCATGTTAAGTAGAAATATGGAAGATACTATAAAGAACCAAATCAAACTTCTACGGAGGAAAAATACAATGACTGACATTAAAAAATGCACTGGATGGGCTTAATTGTTATTGTTATTAGGTGATGTCAAGCTGGCTCCAACTCATAGCACCCTTATCGGTAACAGAATGAAATGTTGCCAGGTCCTGCACTATCGTCACGATTGTTGCTATGTTTGAGTCCATTGCTTTGGTTATTATTTCAGTCCATGTTATTGAAGGTTTCCCTCTTTTTTGCTGACTCTCTACTTTATTAGCCATGATGTCCTTTTCTAGTGATTGGTCTTTCCTGATGATGTGTCCAAGATAAGTGAGCCAGAGTCTCACCATTCTCACTTCTAAGGAACATTCTGGTTGTATGTCTTCTAAAACTGATTTGTTCATTCTTCTGGCAGTCTCCAGCATATTCAATTATTCTTTGCCAACATCATAGCTCAAATCTATCAAATCTTCTTGCCTTTCTTTTTCTAGCTTTCACATGTATATGATGCAATTGAAAAGACCGTGGTTTGGGTCAGGCACACTTTAGTCATCAGAGTGACATCTTGGCTTTTGAAAACTTTTGAGGTCTTTTGCAGCAGATTTACCTAATGCAATACGTCATTTGATATCTTAACTACTGCTTCCATGAATGTTGATTATTGCTGCAAGTAGAATGAAATCATTGACAACTTCAATTTCTTCCTCATTTGTGATTAAAGCATGATTAGATGTTGCAGAAAAAAAAAAGATTAATGGATTTGAATACATAAGAATATGAAATATAGAGAGAAAAAAGTTTGAGAAAAAGGAACAGAGCATCTGTGAAAACAGGACCACTTCAAGTGACCTAATATACATGTGATTGGAGTCCCCAAAGGGGATGGAGCAGAAAAATACTGGAAGACAAAATGACTGCAAATTATCCAAATTGTGGACAACCATAAACTCACAGATCAAAGATACAACACTGCTAAGAAAAATTAAAGGAAACCTAAGTAAGTGGAGAGGTATACTGAGTTCATGCATCAACAGACTTAATATTATTATGATGTCAGTTTCCTCCAAAATTGATCTATAAATTCATTGCAATCCTAATCAATACCCAAGCGCCCCAACAAGTTTTTTTCCTCAAAATTAACAAACCAATTCTAAAATGTATGTGGAAATACAAAGGACCTTGTATAGCTGAAACAACTTTGAAAAAGAACAAAGTTGGAGAGCGTAACATTACCTGACTTCAAAACTTATTATAAAGCTACACTAATGAAGACTGTATAGTATTGGCATCCAGACAGACAAATGGACTAATGCAATAGCATAGAGAGTCCAGAAATTGACCCACACATATATTGTCAATTGATTTTTGACAAAGGTGCAAAGGCAATTCAAAGGAGGATAGTCTCTTCAATAATTGACGCTGAACCAATTGAATATCTAACTGCAAAAAAAAAGAAACTTCAATCCATACCTTGCAGCATATATTATGTAAATGTACTCACCATAGGTCATAGACCTAAGTATAAAGCCTGATAAAAATAAAACTTCCAGAAGGAAACATAGGAGAAAATCGGTGTGAGTTTGAGTTAGGCAAAGATCTCTTAGATACAATAGCCAAAGCACAATCCATAAAAGAAAAAAATTGATAAACTGGACTTTACCAAAATTAAGAATATCTGCTCTTCAAAAGATAGTGTTCAGAGAATGAAAAGATAAGCCACAGACTGGGAAAAAATATTTGCAAATCACATGTCCGATAAAGGGCTTGTGTTCAGAATGTATAAAGAACTCTTCAAAACCAATAATAAAAAAACACACAATGCAATTAAAAAATGGGTAGTAGGAAAAAAAAATGGCCGGTAGATTTGTATAGACACTTCATCAAAAAAGACACAAATGGCAAAAAAGCACATCAAAAGATGTACTCAATGTTATTAGTCATCATGAAAATGCAAATTAAAATCAAAGTGAGATACAATTATACACTTGTTAAACAAACAAACAAACAAACAAAAAAAACCCATTGCCATCCAGTCAATTCTGACTCACGGTGACCCCATGTGTTATAGAATAGAACTGCTCCATAGGGTTTTTTTGTTTTTTATTGTACTTTAAATGGAAATTTACAATTCAAGTAAGTCTGTCATACAAAAATTTATACATACATTTTTGTGATCCTAGTTGCTCTCCCTATCCTGTGACAGCACACTCCTCCTTTCCACCCCTGATTCCCCATGTCCATCCAACCAGCTCCTGACCCTGTCTGCCTTCTCATCTCACCTCTGGACAGGAGCTGCCCGTTTAGTCTCATGTATCTACTTGAGCTAACAAGCACACTCTCCACGAGTATCATTTTATGTCCCATAGTCAAGTCTAAACTTTGTCTGAAGAGTTGGCCTCAGGAATGGTTTTAGTTCTGGGTTGGCAGAGAGGCCGGGGGCCATGCTTTCTGGGCATCCTCCAGTCTCAGACCATTAAGTCTGGTCCTTTTACTAGAATTTGAGTTCCACACCCCACTTTTCTCCTGCTCTGTCAGGGACTCTCTGTTGTGTTCCCTCTCAGGGTGGTCATTGGTGGTAGCTGGGCACCATCTAGTTCTTCTGGTCTCAGGCTGATGAAGTCTCTGGTTTATGTGGCCATTACTGTCTCTTGGGCTAGTACTTTCCTTATATCTTTGGTGTTCTTCATTCTCCTTTGCTCCAGGTGGGTTGGGACCAATTGATGCATCTTAGATGGCCACTCGCTAGCTTTTAAGACCCCAGACGCCACTCACCGAAGTGGGATGCAGAACATTTTCTTAATAAACTTTGTTATGCCAGTTGACCTAGATGTCACCCAAAAGCATGGTCCCAAGACCCCCGCCCCTGCTACTCTGTCCCTCAAAGTGTTTGGTTGTATTTAGGAAACTTCTTAGCTCTGGTTTAGCCCAGTTGTACTGATTTCCCCTGTAGTGTGTGTTGTCCTTCCCTTCACCTAACATAATTCTTGTCTACTATCTAGTTAGTGAATACCCCTCTGCCTCCCTCCCCACCCTCGTAACCATCAAAGAATGTTTTCTTCTGTGTTTAAATCTTTTCTTGAGTTCTTATAATAGTGGTCTTATACAATATTTGTCCTTTTGTGACTGATCCATAGGATTTTATGGCTATAATCTTTATGGAAGCAGATCATCAGGACTTTCTTCTGCAACACCACTGGGTAGGTTCAATCCACCAAGCTTTAGATTAGTAATCAAGGGCAAACTGTTTGAGCTACCTGGGGACCTTCATACACTTTCACACACCGTAAGAATGTCTAAAATTGAAAAAGATTGACCATATCAAGTAATAGTGAGGCTACTGAGTAACTGAAATTCTCATATACAACTTGTAGGAATGTAAATTGGAAGATATTTGGGCAGTTTCTTACAAAGTTAAACATACACCTACCACATAATCCAGACATCCCACTCCTAATTATTTACCACAGATTACATGAAAGCATATGCCCATGCAAAGACTTGTCCAAAAAAGTTTATAGCAGTTTTATTTGAAATAGCCAAAAACTGGAAACAATTCAAAAGCCCATCAACAGGTGAATGAATAAACAAAGTATGATGTAGATATACAATGGAATACTACAAAGACAAAAACAAAAAACCAGTTGCTGTGGAGTGGATTCTGACTCATGGAAACCTCATGTAGAGTAGAACTGTGCTCCATAGGGTTTTCAATGGCTGATTTTTCAGACGTAGATTGCCAGGCCTTTCTTCCAAGGTTCTGCTGGGTGGACTTGAAGCTCCAACTTTTCAGATAGGAGCTGAGCATGTTAACAGTTTGCATCACCAAGGGACTCCAATGGAATACTACCTAGCAATAGAATGGAATGAACTAGTGATATGTCTTAGGCAAGGTTCTCTAGAGAAGCAAAACCAGTAAAGTGTATAAATATACAGAGAGAGAGATTTATATCAAGGAAATGGCTCACGTGATTGAAGAGACTGGAACGTCACAAGTCCTTGAGTCAGGCTGGAGGCTTCTCTTGATTCATGTAGCTACAGGGTCTGGCAAACCCAAGATTGGCAGGTCAGAGAGCAGGGCTGTTGCTCACAGGCTGCAAAAATCAATGAATCACAAGATCAGTAGGCAAGACCACAGGTAAGCTGCTAGCTCAAGTCCCATGAACCGGAGGTCAGACAAACAGGAGCCAGCTGAAGGATCCAGAGCAAGCAAAAGCCCACAAGCTTTGCCAAAATGTCCACTTATATTCGATGCAGGCCACATGCACAAGGAAACTCCCCTTCAACTTATTGGCTACTCACAGCAGATCCCATCATGGCGGTGATCACATTATATCAAATCTCAACATGGAAGTGATCATAACATCACATGACTGCCAAACCACTGAGAATCATGGCCTAGCCAAGTTGACATACAACGTTAACCATCACAGTCCACCCCTTGTCAACTTGGCACCTGTACATATCTCCTTAAACCATATGGTAGTCTCTGAATAAAGACAATTATAAAATCATGCGTGTGCCTAACACGATACAACAAAAACACATACAACCAATAATGCACTAGTCCTGTTTACATCTTATATTTTGTAAGCAAAGAAAACAAAAATATTTGATGCACACATATATAGCAGAACTACTCATAACGATTACTGTCCTTGTTTTTGCAACTGGTCACGTGGTTGTAAACTGGTATTTAGAACTGCCTTCTTCCACCACCCATTCCGTATTCCCTTTGCCCTCAGCAAGCACCTCAGCTGGTCATGGATCTTTGCCTGGTGGGGTGACCCAAACCTTCATTCCTGAAGGTTCTGGGCCATTAGTAGTCATGTTGGAATTGGGTTGCTGTAGTTTTCCATTGACTTTGATCACAGAGCATGCTAAGAGACGCCCTAAGGGATCTCCTGCATTTCAGACATACTATTTTTTACGTCCATTATGTGATATCAATCCAAATTCCTCTTGGTAATCAGGATCAATCACACCAGCCGCTATGGTAACTCCCTTCTTTGCCTGTTGACTCAGAGGCATAAGGAGCCCAAAGTGGCCAGGCGGCATTCTTAGCTTCCAGTTCAATGGAATCAGTGATGTGTATCCATGTGGGAACATTCCTCCCTTTGGAACTAAGACTTCTAGACCTGCAGAGTATAAGGTTGTGGGGATAGAAAGCAAAAATCTTGCAGGGGTAATAGTGAGTGATGCCACTCCCATTTCCACCCCTTGATTCCTGTACCTGTGAATCCTGGCTATAGGAGAAAGAGCACTATATATTGGACACTGGTTTAGAGTATATACAGCCTCCTGGAGAACATTACCCAACCCTGCAAGGTATTGCCACCTAGCTGGTGCCGTAATTGTGTCTGTAGAAGGCCATTCCATTGTTCTATCAAGTCAGCTACTTCAGGATGATGGGGAACATGGTAAGACCAGTGAATTCCATGAGCATGGACTCATTGCCGCACTTCATTTGCTGTGAAGTGAGTCCCTTGATCCGAAGCAATGCTGTGTGGAATACCATGATGGTGAATAAGGCATTCTATACATCCACAGATGGTAGTTTTGGCAGAAACATTGTGTGCAGGGAAGGCAAATCTATATCCAGAGTGTCTATCCCAGTAAGAACAAAACACTGCCCTTTCCATGGTGGAAGTGGTCCAATATAACCAACTTGCTGCCAGGTTGCTGGCTGGTCACCTTGAGAGATGGTGCCATATTAGGGACTCTGTTCGTCTCTGCTGCTGGTAGATTGGACACTCAGCAGTGGCTGTAGCCAAGTCGGCCTGGTGAGTGCAACTCCATGTTACTGAGCCCATGCATAACCTCTATCCCTGCCACCTTGGCCACTTTGTTCATGAACCCATTGAGCAATAACTGGAGTAGCTGGAGAAAGAGGATAACTGTTTTTCACAGATCGTATCATCCTATCCACGTGATTGTTAAAATCCTCCTCTGCTGAGGTCGCCCTTTGGTGAGCATTCACATGAGACACAAATATCTTCACTTCTTTGGCCCATTCAGAGAGATCTATCCACATACCTTTTCCCCATACCTCCTTGTCTCCAATTTCCCAATCACATTCCTTCCAAGGCCCAGACTATTCAGCCAAACCATTGGCCACAGACCATGAATCAGTATACAGTTGCACATCTGGCCATTTCTCCTTCCAAGCGAAGTGAACAACTAGGTTTGCTGCTTGAAGTTCTGCCCATTGGGAGGATTTCCCTTCACCATTGTCCTTCAGTGAGGTCCCAGAAAGGGGCTGTAGTGCTGCCACTCTCCACTTTCAAGTGGTGCCTTCATATCATGCAGAGCCATCTGTAATCCAGGCACAAGTTTTCTCTTCCTTAGGCAACTGATCATAAGGAACTCCTCATGAGGCCATAGGTACAGACTGGGAGATGAAAGGTAATGTGACAGGAGTGAGACAATGGGCATTTGGGCCACTTCCTCATGCAACTTACCTGTCCCTTCAGGTCCTGCTTGGGCCTGATCTAGTATGTACCACTTCCATTTAATGATGGCGTGCTGCTGTGCAAGTTCAACTTCATAACTCTTTTGGTCAGACAACACCCAGTTCACGATGAGCAGCTCAGGCTGCATGATGACTTGGTGGTCCATGGTTAAGCATTTTGGCCCAGTAACGAGCCAAAAGCTATTTCTCAAAAGGAGAGTAGTTATCTGCAGAGGATGGCAGGACTTTGATCCCAAATCCTAAGGGTCTGCACTGTGATTCACCATAGGGGCCTGATAAAGACTCCAAACAGCATGTCTATCTGCCACAGACACTTCAAGCAACACTGGATCAGCTGGATCATATGATCCAAGTGACAGAGCAGCTTGCTCGGCAGACTGAACCTGTTGCAAAGCCTTCTCTTGTTCTGGGCCCTACTCAAAACTAGTGGCTTTTCAAGTCATTTCATAAATAGACTGGAGTAGCACATCCAAATGAGTAATATATTGCTTCCAAAATCCAAAGAGGCCCACTAGGCACTGTGCCTCCTTTTTACTTGTGGGGGCAGCCAGATACAGTAACTTATCCTTCACTTCAGAAGGAATATCTCGACATGCCTCACACCACTGGACCCCTAGAAATTTCACTGAGGTGAAAGGTGCCTGAATTTTTGTGGGATTAATTTTCTACCCTCTAGCACACAAATGTTTTATGAATAAGTACAGTAATTGACATTTCTTCCTTACTAGACCCAATCAGCATAATGTCATCAATGTAATGGACCAGTGTGACATCTTGTGGAAGGAAAGGAGATCAAGGTCCCTGTGGACTAAATTATGACATAAGGCTGGAGAGTTGATATAGCTCTGTGGTAGGCAACTGAAGGTGTATTGCTGACCTTGCCAGCTAAAGGCAAACTGCTTCTGATGGTCCTTAGAAACAGGTATGGAGAAAAAGGCATTAGCCAGATCAATAGCTGCATACCAAGCAATGAAAATATATCTGGAACAGCAACTCTAATTGAAGTCACCACCTGGTTAAGTTTTCAATAATCCACTGTCATTCTCCAAAATCCATCTGTTTTTTGCACAGACCAAATAGTATATCTATTCCAATTATGCATTCCTGAGCTGGGGAAATCACTACAGGATGCGTTTGGGGACCCAATGGACCTACTGTGAGACCTATATGAGCTAAGACTCCGTTAATAACCTGACCTCCATATGCCCCCACTCTGACTGGTGGGCCACAGTGACATTTTGGGTCTCTTGGAATTAGTGTCAGTTCAGAGCCAGTATCCATTAATCTCTGAAAAGTCTGATTATTTCCTTTTCCTCAATGAACAGTCACTTTCATAAAAGGCTGTAGATCCCTTTAGGGAAGGCTGGGAGAAAGATTAATAGTATAAGTTTTTGGCAGGGTATTGGAGTGCTTCCTCAAGGGGACCTGGCCTCCCCTGCATTCATGGGGTTGTGGGTCTTCAAACTATCTCAAAGTCTGGGAATTGATTGAGGGGCTGTGACTCTCTATTCTGGCAATTCGAGTTAGACTGCTGTTCACTTGACCTAGAATTCATCCACTTGTATAGATCAAGTAAATATTTATAAGATTTCCTATCTATTTCACTGCTAGGGACACCATTACTAAGTAGCCAACGTCATAAGTCCATACAAGTCAGACTATTCTGATTACTGCTTTGACTCTGCTGCCAATTACGGTAACCACAGCCACCTTGTCTTTGTTGATTGAGTGCTGCCACTCGGCCCCTACTGCCATGGGGTCCAATCAGCCCCATTGTAGTTTGGTATCTTGATTCCGTTAGGGTAGTTCTTACTGTCAAATCTCACTTACATAAAACAGCAATCTCAACAGTATTCAAGGACTGGGACTCCCTTCACAAATTTGTTCCTCACAGTTGTGGTAAAAGCTATGTCCCCTGGGCACTCCATGTGTGGGTCGGTGGGTCTAACCTGATAAATCCACTCTAGCATGCCAATTTCCCTAAGCCTTTGGATACCTTCTTCTACAGTATACCAAGGCAGATCTGATATTTCAACTTGATTTAGTGTAGGCCACCATGCAATCCATGCTCCAGCTACCAAATCAAATAAACTATTAGATTCTTTCCTAACTTCTTAAGTTGAGACATTGAACGAAGAATCTGTGCTTAGTGGGCCCATATCAATAAACTCAGACTGATCCATCTTTATATTCATTACACCATTATCCCACACCCTTAATAGCCATTCCCACACATATTCCCCAGGTTTCTGTTTGTACATATTAGAAAAGTCAAGCAGTTCTTTTGGAATGTAGTGTGCCTCCTCCTGGGTCACACTTTTACTTCACCTTTTGAGGCTCACTGGGACTTAAGTCTGGTTATAGGTCTAGAAGCCAAAATCAGTGGGAAAGTGTTTTGAGAACATTCAGCATTGTCTTATAAAGCATCTGCCTCACGTGATGCCCCAGGAGCTGACTCAGGCAAAGGCTCTTTAGACTCACCTGGGTTAATCTCATTATATGGGGGTGGAGGTGCTAATGGTTTTACTGGGGAGGGTGGTTTAGCAGGTAAACATGGAATAATCTCTTCAGATGGGAGTAAGAGGGTTAGTTCTGTTGGCAGGAGTGATTCTATGGAATTTAGGGGTTTAGTGTCTCCAGCTTCTTGATTATCACTTTGAGGTCATTTATGTGGCACTTGAACTTTGACTCTGAAGTCCTGAGCTCATCTTTTTCTTTCACCAGTTTATCTAGTGAAAGTAGGACCAACCAGCCAGCTTCCTTTTAGTTCTCATTATAACAAATTGTAGAAAGATATCACACATGCAATCACCCAGAGCCGCACTTTCACCAATACCTGATCTATTGGTGGTGATATTTTGGTATTTTTATTCCCACCTCATGCCATGGATTAGCAGTGCCCTCTTTACTACTGGAAGCAGAGTCATCAACATCTTTAAAACTAACCAGACTTAAGAACTAATTTAGAAAACTCATCCTTGCAGTTTTATTTCTCTAGAACCTTACTCCCAGTACCAAATACCTTAGGCTGGATTCTCAAGAGAAGCAAAGCCAGTAAAGTGTATAAATATATGTAAAGAGAGATTTATATCAAGGAAATGGCTCGTGCAGTTGAGGAGACTGGAACGTCCCAAGTCTGTGGGTCAGATTGGCGGCTTCTCTTGATTCACGTAGCCACAGATGCTGGAAAATCCAAGATCAGCAGGTCAGAGAGTAGGGCTGTTGCTCACAGGCTGCAAAGATCGACGACTCCCAAGATCAGCTGGCAGGACCACAGGTAAGCTCCTAGCTCAAGTCCCAAGAACTGGAGGTCAAACAAACAGGAGCCAGCTGCAGGATCCAGAGCAAGCAAAAGCCCACGAACTTTGCCAGAACATCCACTTACATTCAGTGCAGGCCACATGCCCAAGGAAAGTCCCTTTCAACTGATAGGCTGCTCACAGCATATCCTATCATGGGGTGATCACATTATATAAAATCTCAACGTGGAAGTGATTGCATCTTATGACTGCCAAACCACTGAGAATCATGGCCCAGCCTAGTTGACACACAATCTTAACCATCACATGATACATCCCACAATATGGATGAATCTCAAAATAATTATGCTTAGTGAAGGAAACCTGATAAAAATAAGGACTTTCTGTATGATTTCATTTACATAAAGTTCTTCAAAATGCAAACTAAGCTATAGTGACAGAATGCAGATCAGTGGTTGTCTGGGGTTGAGATGTGTTGTATCAGTATGGATGGAGTGAAAGGAGGATGGCAATGTTTACTATCTTGATGGATATGGCTATGTTCCCTAGAGAGAAAGGATCACGTGGGGCAGGGATATGTGGGTAGATGAAATACCTCCTTCCTTTACTCTGATTCTGGGTTTGCCATGCAACCTCCTCATTACTAATCCAGCTCTCTCTGCATGCAAATATGAAAAAATAAGTGTCCAGGTAGAAGACACAGATATTTTAGGGCCTGCAAAAGGGACTTCTCCGGTTGGAAAAGAATCAATGGTCATTTTGATTTATTCGTTAGTCTTTTTATAATAGCTATTATCATTATTTTTTAAATTTTCTATGTACCAAAACATGTGCTAGGTATTTTACATATACTGCTAACCAAAAAGGTCTGCAGTTTGAATCCACCAGCCACTCCTTGGAAACCCTATGGGGCAGTTCTACTCTGTCCTATAGGGTTGCTATGAGTCGGCATCAACTGAACAGCAACAGGTTTTGTTTGCTATTATTATAAATACAATGAGCCCTGATGGCACAGTGGTTAAGAGCTTGGCTGCTAACTGAAAGTTTGGCAGTTTGAACCTACAAGCTGCTCCGTGGAAGAAAGATGTGGCAGTCTGCTTCCATAAAGATTACAGTCTTCGAAACCCTATCGGGTAGTTCTACTCTGTCCTGTAGGGTTACTGTGAGTCAGAATCAACTTGATGGCAATGGGTCTGTTTGTTTGTTTTTTGGTTTTTATTATAAATACGACAAAACTATGAGGTAGCTACCAATCTCCCACTTCTCAGTGAAGTTCAGTTTTTGTTTTGTTTTTTTGCCCAAGGTCTCATGCTCATAAATGACAGAGACAAGGTTTGAATGTAGGTCTAGCTCAGAATCCTGCCCTTTTTCTAGGAAGGCCCCCTTTTGGTTTGCTTTCTATAGTCAATCTCTGATTCTGAGTAATACTCTGCTAAGATAAAGTTGAGTTTCTTCACTTGCCAGAGCTCAGGCTCAAACCCTAGAATGTGGTGGCTTCCCAAAGAAATGACACCAAGTACAGTCCTTTCTGGGCATCCTGACAATTTTCCCCCGACACTTACCTCTCTGTCTCACCACACCCCTCCAGTTCCCAAGCCCCTTTATAGGACCAATACTCCAGCCAAATTCAATTCTCACAGTTACCCGAATCTATCCCATGCTTTCTTTTCTCCATGCTTTTGCTTCCTCAGTCCCCTCACCTTGAAAGCCCACTCCCAAATTTTCTTCTCTGAATCTTTCTTTTGTCCCCTTAACAAAGTCACCTCTTCATCTTATAAATACCTGTAGACTTAATTGCATCATCCCCATGAGCAGTGTTTGAGAGTTCCAATTGCTAAATATCTTCAGCAACACTTGACAGCATAAATCTTTTTCAATTTTAGACATTGTAGAAGATATATAATGGTATCTCATTGAGGTTTTAATTTGCATTTCCCTAATACTAATGAAGGAAACCCTGCTGGCATAGTGGTTAAGTGCTACCGCTGCTAACCAAAAGGTTGACAGTTCAAATCCACCAGGCGCTTGGAAGCTCTATGGGGCAGTTCTACTCTGCCCTATAGGGTCGCTGTGAGTTGGAATTGACGGCAATGGGTTTGGCTCTTTTTTTTTTTAATACTAATGAAAGGAGCCCTGGTGGCTCAATGGTTAAGCGCCCAGCTACTAACCAAAAAGTCGGTGGTTTGAATCCACCAGCTACTTCACGAGAGAAAAGACCTGGCATCTGTTTCTGTAAAGATTACAGCCTAGGAAACCCTATGGGGCTGTTCTACTCTGTCTGATAGGGTTGCTATGAGTTGGAATCGACTTGATAGCCCACAACAATAACAGCAATATTAATGATGTTGAGACCTCTTTTGATGTGCTTATTTTCTATTTTGGATAATTATAATTTGTATGCATAGCTCATCTTCTCTTGTTTCTTAAGGGCAGAGATCATGCCTGACATATATTTGTACTTACCGTACTTAATTTCATATTTGTTCAATGAATGAAAAAGAATTATTAAGAAAGATAATTTATGAAATAAAAAATATAGATGACTGTTGAGAGCAAGGCATAGCAGTAATTTATTTTAAATAATTGGAACCTATTCTAGACAAATATAAAATATAGATAGTTTTGTATTTCTACAAAGGTACCCTGAAAGCCAAACACATATATTTAATATAACCTTAAGTATGTATGTTTTATATTTATAAAAAGAGACATAAATAAGATTATTGTTATACTCATTAGTGATCACACTTGTTACTGATCACATTGTATGTTCCCTAGTCAAAAACATTTCAAGCACTTGAACAAAGTTGCCACTGTAAAGAAATGATTTATCCCAAGGTGGAAGAGAAGATTGTAAGAAAGCACACAGTCCCAGATAAATTATATTTCAGGGTGTGGAAAACTTTGCAGACGTGATAATAGGCCACTGCTGGGAAACTCTGAGGAATCATGGAATATACCAAAGCATAGGACAAGGGCAGCTATGGTCTTAATTTTTGAAACGTGAGTCAGTCCGCGAAATCTGCCATTTCTGACATTTTAAAGGATTATTAAAATGGAATGTTTTAGCTCACACTCAGAGTTGATATGGTAATTTCTAGACAGTGAGTGAGGGTTCCCTAAGAACAAATTATGCCAAAATCACTGCATTCTTTTCTTTATAAGACCATTTGATAGATAGGTTTGGCACAGTGTGGACATCAGTTGGGGGTTTGATATACGTGTGGAAAAGTCAGAGAAGTGAGATCATGCGTGTGATAATGATAAACAACAACAATGTGAAGAGATGTGGGCTGGCAGGGTGTAGATTTCTGGGTCTAGCGATATCCAGGTTGTTAGTGGTGTTATCTTTGACCCTGTCCTATCAACGTTTCCGTCAAACAGCCCTCAGAGAGAGGTCTGCTCCACGGTGACCAGGTCAGTGAGCCCAATGGAGGCAGCAGAGGCCATTCACTCACGTTCAGAAGAGCGCTGTGGGCCGAGTCCCCCATCAATTTAACTTGGTTTCTCTTGCCCCCTCCACCCCTACCTCCACCCCCACCCCCGGGTTACTGAAATTTATAAATACAATTGCCCCCAGTATGGGTTATTCCATTTGGTTTGCAATTCAGCTTTGCTCCTGGTCTGCAGATTTCTGACACCTCCTAAAACCTATCTCAGTGCCTTCTCACAAGAATGCTTGTTGCTAGCTCAGCTGTCTGACCACAGTCCAGTCTTCCAGCTATTGGGCAAGATCTGATGCCCGATTGAGACTCCTGTCACTGACTGGGTATGCCCCCATACTGGGTTTCAGAGAAGCCTGATCATGCTAAGTTGCAATAGAGCAACATTTTTAAATCTGTGGATGACACAAAGCTGGGAGGGGTGCTAGTATCATGGAGACTTTTAAAAGGGCTTGAGAGGTTAGAAGGCCGGTTTAAGGGCAACAAAATGAAATTTAACAGCTCTGAGTTTGGATTCCAAATAGCATTTCATAAATACAGATGATGGGAAAAAAATGGCTTGACTATTTTATGTGAAAAGACCTGGGTGTTTTTGTTGATCACAAGTTCAGTGTAACGTGACTTAGCTGCTCTAAAAGCTAATCCTCTTGTGGGCTGCATTAATAGGGTAGTGTCCAGATCACGAAAGGCAATAATCTCACTATACTCACCTTCAAGTGGTCAAACAACAGCTGACTGCTCAGTTGTGACCTCCATTCTGCACGAGGGTCATTGACAGCCACATATAGCTCAAGGGAAGCAGACCAGCATGGAAAGATCTGGGCCCTCCATTGCACAGGGAATTGTAGGGACAGCTGTTTTGCCAGAGCAGCGGCTCTATATCAGTTAAGAAACTTTTGGTTCAA
>NW_004443995.1:15293031-15304222 GCF_000243295.1 Trichechus manatus latirostris
ACAAAAAAACAAAAACAAACCCGTTGCCCTCGAGTCGATTCCGACTCATAGTGACCCTATAGGACAGCGAAGAACTGCCCCATAGGGTTTCCAAGGAGAGGCTGGTGGATTTGAGCTGCCGACCTTTTGGTTAGCAGTCAATCTCTTAACCGCTGCACCACCAGGGCTCATTTAGGCAAATAGGGGGTGTGATTCCTAATGATATGGGCAGGGCTGCCATTCAGATAAGATGCACAGGTATGGCTAAACGAGTTGTTTATCTCTGGCATCTACTCTGATTCATTAGCTCCCATAAAGTAATAGCTTTAAATATTTTGAATATCACCCCTGGAAACAGAAGTATCATAGAATCTAAGGGTAGGAACACAGCTGATCTTTATGATGGGCTAGAACTAGGAACTGGAATGTCACTGGGAAGACTGGCAGTATTGGCTCTATTTCATTCTTTGTCTGTGTGAGACAGATTTCTCCAATCCGTAGACCGCTTGCCAGAGGCTAGTTTTCTCTGGATCCCAATTCCAAGTTCCCAATAGAAGGGATTCATCTTCGCATAGCTTGGGTCAAGTGCCTATCCCATCCCTGTTAACTGTGGCCAAGTGGGTGAAGTCGTGTTAGACAAACACAGTTGCCAAGAACTTACCCCATGTGAACTGAGATGGGGATGATTAATGAAATCATTGGGTGGGAAAATACCCCAAAAGTTTTTATATTACTTTCTCCTGTTTCTTTGGTGTCACAAGCCCCTTTGATAATTTGAAGGAACTTATGTTTTCCTCTCCACAAAAAAATGCATACACAATTTTGTTTACACCTTCTCAAGAGTTTCCTGTTGTTGGTGTTAGATGCCATTGAGTCGATTCCGATTCATAACAACCCTACGTACAACAGAATGAAATATTGCCCGACACTGCACCATCCTCACAAGCATTGTTATGCTTGAGCCCATTGTTGCAGCCACGGTGTCAATCCGTCTTGTTGAGGGTCTTCCTCTTTTTCCCTGACCATCGGTTTTACCAAGCATAATGTCCTTCTCCAGGGACTGGTCCCTCCTGATAACATGTCCAAAATATGTGAGACGAAGTCTCACCATCCTCGCTTCTAAGGAGCATTCTGGCTGTACTTCTTCCAAGACAGATTTGTTCATTCTTCTGGGAGTCCATGGTGTGTTCAGTATTCTTCGCCAATTCCATAATTCAAAGGCATCGATTCTTCTTTGGTCTTCCTTATTCATCGTCCAGCTTTCACACATGCGTATGAGGCGATTGAAAATACCGTGGCTCCGGTCAGGCACACTTTAGTCCTCAAAGTCACATCTTTGCTTTTTAACACTTTAAAGAAGGCTTTTGCAGCAGATTTGCCCAGTGCAATAGGTCATTTGATTTCTTTACTGCTACTTCTATGGGCATTGATCGCGGATCTAAGTACAACGAAATCCTTGACAACTTCAATCTTTTCTCCATTTATCATGATGTTGCTTATTTGGTCCAGTTGTGAGGATTTTTGTTTTCTAGAACCTTGAAATTTATCTGTTGATTCCTAAATAAGAAACCCTGATATAAAGAATGAAATACTTGGAGAAAATATTAATATCTGCTTTTAAATAGCTGAACAATTGTTGGGGAAGGGTATTAAAATATGCAAGTATGTTCGTAGTAAAAACATTAGAAGGCTCTATAGGAAATAAAAATTAGTTCTTTTTAGAGTTAGTATAATGAATGGTTCTTATTTTATTTCAGGTTTTCTAATTATCTTAGTAGAAATATATATGGTTGCTTTTATAATTGGATAAAGTATCTTTTTTTAAAGAAAAGTAAACAAAATTTTAACTGCTTCAGTCAGAATTTGGAGCAGTGGAGGAAAGTGGCAAGAACACAGATTTGGATTCAATGGTATTGGTTGCCTTGGCAATAATCACTATGGCCCTGTATCTACCCTTGCCCTCCCTATAGTCTGCTCTCAAAACAGAAGCCAGAATGATTATGTTAAAACATAAGTCAGAGTATGTTCCTCTGCTCAGAACTCTGCTATAGTTTCCCATCTGATTAAGGGTAAGAGCCAAGTCCTTGCAATAGCCCAGAGATGTCACTATGGTTGGTGTCACCATGAGTTACAAGAGGATTTGTTTTTTGTTCACAGAGAAGCAGAAATCCAGTGTGATATCTGGCTATCACTGTACTGTGAGTGGTATATACAATGGGAAGATAGTAAGCCATGGTGTTTTGCTATTTGTTTCATGAGCATAAAAAATGTGTATGTCATTAATCAGGGCCATTTGTGATATGTTACCTTATGGAGAGTTTTTGTGAGTTTATATGGATGTAGAAACACCATAAAGTAATGCTGTGTAGTCCCCCAGGCACCCGTTATTATACCTATATCCTACTTCAAATGTGGTTTGACGCTGCACATTTATGGTAGTATATATCGTGGCTATCTTCAAAAATCAGCATTCTTTTCTCTTTTTGTACTCATTCCCCCTAGGCATAGGGTACTGGCAGTATTACGTTGCACAACCTTGACAGCTGGACTACACAGGGAACTTGGTTTCCATCAAGCGGTTGGGTCCACTAGTTGAAAACTGTTTGCCTCTACTCTCTGCTGATCAGGTGGCTGCTATTCCCTTTTTACTGAAGGTCCTTTCTAAAGCAAGTTTAACACAATCCAGAGGAGGAAGAGGCCAATTCAACATAGCTCTCAGCCACCGTTCTGTACTACAGCTGGGAAAGCCTGCCTAATTCAGAAATATGCAGGAAACACAGACCTTGGGGAACTGTGACTGGTGTATATGGGCACAGCAATTTACAAATGGATGTATAGCTTGAGGCTTGTTAATCATTTATTTGCCTTACAATATGTACCAGATGGTTTTAAGTACTAACAAAAGGGAATAAAAATACCTCACACTATACACACACACAGAAAAAGTAACTCATGGTGTCACCCTCCCCATGGACCTCCTCCCATACCAGACCGTACAGAATCCTGAGTAATATTTTTTGTACTGTTACTTGTAAATCGTAATTCCCATATATCATTCCTTCTTGTCCTTTAATTACTACTTCATTCTCAAAAAACTTAACCATATAAGTTCACAAGTACTAATTACCACAATATTGTAGCTAAAACACCAGAAAATTTGATAAAATCAGTGACTATAAGAATACCACCAGCAACAAAAACAACAGCACGTGCTTGTAGCACATGCAGACGAAACCAGCAATTAGAAGCGTCATTGTATTTGGGTAATAATGACAGCTCTGACTGGAGCGTACTAGAAGGTTCAAAAACTAAATTAGCATAGAGTTTTAGCCTTGGAGGTATATTAATACATGTATGTTGGGCTTATGAAAAATGTTTTTGTTGTTACCACTAACTACAGGGTTATTTTTATAAAAAACAATGAATTTCTGCTGAAACACTGCACAAAAATTTTATAGATAATCATTTTGGTGTCACCCCTCTGACAGTGTCGTGTGGTGCCGTCCGCACCCCCTTCACCTACCTAGTGATGCCACTGCAATAGCCCAGAAGGCTCCACATGACCTGGCCCCTGTTAGGCCTCCAATCTCATCTCCTACAGCTCTCCCTCCAGCTAATTCTGTTCCACTCTGTTTCTTAAACTTCCTCCCCTCCTTCCTCCTTCAACCAAAAAAAAAAAAAAAAAAAAAAACCCAAACCCACTGCTGTTAAGTGGCTTCTGGCTCATAGTGAACCTATACAGTTTCTAAGGCAGTAAATCTCTAGGGAAGCAGACTGCCACATCTTTCTCCCACGGACCCGCTGATGGTTTCCAATCACTGACCTTTTGGTTAGCAGTCCAGCACTTTAACCACTGCATCATCAGGGTTCTCAGTGAGGCCCACTTTATTTAAAATTGCATGCTCTCTCCCTCCACACCGGTATTCCTTTCAGTGCCCCTTTCCCTACTCATTTTCCCTCTAAAAGACGTGTCGCTTTCTATCACAATGTGTAAATCATTTTTTTATGTTCTTGTTTGTTATCTGTTTCTCCTTACTTGACTGTAAGCTCTATGAAAGCAGGAGATTTTGTCTCCTTTGTGTGTGTATGGTTTTCTTAATCTCAAACACCCAGCACAGAGCCTGGCTCCTAGTAGACACACAATAAACACTTATTAAAGGGAGGATGGGAGGAAGGGAGGGAGGGAGGAAGAAGGGAGGGAGGGAGGAAGAAGGGAGGGAGGGAGGAAGAAGGGAGGGAGCAAAGACTTGAAATGGTCAAGCAGAGACTGGGTGGATCTCTCATAGAAGGAATCCTGCAAGGGAGGAGAGGTTTGGCTTGGACAACTTCAAGGTCCATTGCAAATCTAAGATTCAACAATGATAAGACTCTTCCCTTCTGCCACCATAACCTAGATTTTTACTTAGGTTTATTAATTCTGAGTGTCTTAGACAGGAAATATTTGGATGTAAGAAAGAGAACTCATTCAGGTTATGATAAATAAAAAGGGAGGTTTTTATTTAGCTCATGGAATCGCTTGGACTCCAAGGGCAGAACTCCAGCTGGGCCCCTTGAGAGACTGAAACCAGGACGGCCTCTCTGCCTTTCTGGTGCTCATGAGCACTCATTTCTCTTCCTTGCAGCAGACATTTCTATCCCCCTACTAGAGAGCTACAAGATTGCCCAGCTCCAAGAACCATCACTAACAACCTAGCATCTCTGTCCCAATTTCAAATTCTGTTAGAGTGCATCTGACTGGGTTAGCACAGTTTATCAATTGTTTTTCCATAGGTCAAGTGGTATCCTCAGCTGTCGTCATAGACAACAGCATCAGAGAATGTAACTATGAAGAATCCACCCTGGTGGGCTTGGAAAGGGAGGCAGTTCTCAGAGAAGCACACGGGCTGAATAGGAAAATTGACTAGCTAGCCAAGGCACCACCCCACTGGAATCTAGCTACATTAACTTTCTGAACAATCTAATTTCATTTCCCAAACAATTTCCTGTCTGGATGAGGTTGCTCATTTCTTTGAAGCTAAAATAAGGACTTCTATCACTTATAAAAGTAATAAACAGCTTTCTGAGGAAATTTTCTACCACCTGGAAAAGCACAGGGAGAGATTCACCTCCCAGAATACAAGTGGCAGAGGCTACCCTGAAACAGATATAACAATGTGATGCAAAATTCTGTACCATGATCATGGATATATATATAATTGTTTTTTATTTTATTATTATCTTCTTTACTGAAATATTACATGCATACAGAAATGTGTTCAAATCATTTGTTCAGCTGGATGAATTTCCAAAATAAGCAAAGAATAAGATTTCCAGTATATGTGTATAATGGTTTCAGAATTATTAACTCATATCTTTGTGAGTAAAAATCTTTACCAGGTACAGTACAGTGCCTACGTGTAGTTTCTTTTGCTTTTAGTCTTACAGTCTTTACTCATTTCCAAAGTTACTTAGATCAGAACCTCTTTTCCCCCAACGTCATTAATGAGTCTTGGTCCTATATTTGTAATACAATTAAATTCTTTTTTCACCAAATGCATTTCATCCCAAGATCCTCTGACCTCCTAGTTGATTTTTCTAATTTGCATACAATTAAATTTCACTCTTTGTGCTATCATGTGTCAACAACTCATGGTGACCCCATGTGTGTCAGAGTAAACCTTGTTCCAGAGGATTTTCAATGGCTGATTTTTCTGAAATAGTTTGCTAGGGATTTCTTCCCAGACACTTCTGGGTGGACTCGAACCTCTAACCTTTCAGTTAGCAGCTGAGTACATTAACTGTTTGTACACCCAGTCGCTAAAGTAAAAAAAAGAAAAAAAAACCTGACAGTACCATATGTTGGTATGGATGAACAGCAACAGCACTCTCATTCATTGCTGGAGAAAATGTATCAGAGTTGAACTGCGCTCCATAGTGTTTTCAGTGTATCATATTCCAAAGGTAGATTGCCAGGCCTTTCTTCCAAGGCATGTGTCTTAGACTAGGCTGGGTTCTCTAGAGAAGCAAAACCAGTGACGGGTGTATATGTGTGTGTGTGTGTATATATATATATACACACACACACACATACACACACACACACACAGAGACTTATCTCAAGGAAATGGCTCATGCAGTTGTAGAGGCTGTCAAGTCCCAAGTCTGTGGGTCAGGTGTCAGGCCGGAGGCTTCTTCTGACTCATGTAGCTGCAGGGGCTGACAAATCCAAGATCAGCAGGTAAGATGGCAGGCTGCTGGCTCACAGGCTGCGGAAGCTGACGAATCCCAAGATTGGCAGGCAATATGGCAGGCCACTGGCTCAAGTCCCAAGAACTGGAGGTCAGATGATGATGAGCCAGATGCAGGATCCAGGGTGAGCAAAAACCAGGGAGCTTTGCCAGAACATATTGGATGCATGCCACACCCCTGAGGAAAATTCCCTTACAACTGATTGGCTGATCACATCAGATCACATCATGGAGGCTATTACGTTATATCACAAAATGGAGGATAACTACATCATTACATAACTGCCAAACCACTGAGAATCATGGCCCAGCCAAGTTGACACACAAACTTAACCATCACAGCACATTTGAGTGGACTCAAAGTTTCAACATTTTGTTTAGCATCCAAGCACATTAACCGTTTGCACCACCCAGGGACTTGACATATGTACACACCATGAAATCACCACCACAAACATGTCCCCAACGATAGGGATCTCTCCCTCTGGATGGTATCTGAGAGACATTTATACAACTTCTGGTTTCTCTCTTTTATTTTCCACGTGGATCATTCTGCTTTCACTAGTATTAATCTTCTTCCAGGTAGAGGTGCAATGCAATTAATTAGGATTCAGCGGGATAAATATACACTCCTTCCTAGTCTTGCCTCTCAGAGGATACATTCACTAAGTCACCTTGACTGAACGCTATAGTTTCTCAAAATCCTTCAGTCACACATTACAGGTGAGTTACATATACAGATGCCTAATCTTAGGCATTACATATGGTCAGAGGGTTTTCATATTATAGAACTGCCTGAGCTAGGCCTTAAAGGGTGGCATGAGTTTTCCAGAGGCAGAAATAGGGAGCTGAGAGCACTCTAAGCAAAAACAAAGGCTCAAATATGAGAAACTGAACTTACGGAAAATAGTGAGTAGACCAGCTTGGCTGGAGTAGAGCCCTATTGGATGGATGTAAGTAATTTACCAGGCAAGCCACAGGTAGGTCACAAAATTCTAATCCCAGGACAGTGAAAACAGAATTACAAAACAGGAAACCTAAGAAAGAAGGAGATGCCAAATCTAAATGGGAACCAAAATCGAAGGTACAAGCCTGAGGGAGTGCCCACAGAAGCTCCTGACACTGTTTTGTTGCAGTGGTGCTTTCCAGTGCCAGCTCTTTGATCCCAGACTTCCAAACCCTCTTGGTTTAAAAAACATGATTTCCTGAACCCAATGTCTAACTGTGTTCATTGTAAAAGTTATTTTCCATACATTTTGTATAATAGTTTAGTTATATGCTTTACTGTAGCTTTTCTTTTCTTTCTCTTTATGACATTTTAAGTCTGGAGATCTCCTCACTGAGAACCTTGATGCATTTATCTGAAAATAGTCACATCTTTGAGTTCCTAATTAAGTGATTAATAATCTTCAGACTGTTAGCTGCTTGACAAAAAGCTGAAGCGGGCGATAAGCAAAGAAAAAACCAAAAACCGTAGTTATTATCTTATTACAATTGTGAGCTACTTTGGGTCAATAAAAAAGAAGTTAAGATGCTTAAAATTTGTACACTACTTGTGATTTCCAAAAATTGCATCGTTTTCCAGTCAAGATTTTTTATCCTATTATTTCATACCTTGAGATTTTTTTTGTGCAATTCTTACACAAATAACTGCTATTTCGTAGTGGAGTGTGAAACTACTGTAACTTGTTCATTCTTTCTCAGGATTTCTTTTTTTTAATTTTGCTGAGGTCATTTAAATTTAAGGCCTTATGTGTTTCAGCAATGATTCTTCTCTTTTTTCTTTTATCCCTGCACTTAGATACCTAAGTAAAAAAATGTCAGTAAGGTGATGGAAGCACATTCAGTGCCATCAGCATAGACAGAGAAAACCCAATGAAGAGACCTCGTTCACCTCTTCTGGTGCTTGTGGGAGAAGTAGGAACTCCTGAGGTCTGCTTGTCTCTGCAAAGAGCTACGTGGCCTACCGTGCATAATGAAAGCACAATCTTTTTTCTTTAATTTTTTGTTGTGCTTTAGATGAAGGTTTATAAACAAATAGTTTCTCATTAAACAGTCAGTACACATATTGTTTTATGACAGTGGTTAACAACCCCATGACTTGTCAACACTCTCCCTTCTTAACCTTGGAGGACCTTTTTTTTTTTTTTCTTTTTTTTGGTGAAAATATACATAGCCAAAGTTAATACCATTTCAAAAGTTTCCACATGTACAATTCGGTGACATCGATTACATTCTTCCCGTTGTGCTGCTATTCTCACCATCCTTTTCCAAATGATTCCAACACCATTATCTTCAACTCACTGCCCCCTAGGCTTCCCATCAAACCTTTTGAGTTGCTGTTGTCAATTTGGTCTCACATAGATAATTCTTTTTTTTTTTTTTTGTACCTTAGATGAAGCTTTGCAGTACAAATAGTTTCTCATTAAACAGTACACATATTTCCCTATGACAATGGTTAACAAGCCCATGAAATGTCAACACTGTCCCTTCTCAAACTTGGGTTCCCTATCACCACCTTTTTTGTCCCCTCCTGCCTTCTAGTCCTTGTCCCCGGACTGCTGTGCCTCATTAGTCCTGTTTTGTTTTATTAAGCTGTCCAATCCCTGGCTGAACGGTAAACTTCGGAAGTGACTTCACCACTGAGCTAAAACGGTGTCTGGGGGCCATACTCTCAGGGTTTCTCCAGTCTGTCAGGCCAGTAAATCTGGTCTTTTTTTGGTGAGTTAGAATTTTGTTCTACATCCTTATCCAGCTCTGTCCAGAATCCTCTATTGTGATCCTGGTCAGAGCAGTCAGTGGTAGTAGCCAGGCACCATCTAGCTGTACTGGACTCAGTCCAGTGGAGGCCGTGGTAGCTGTGATCCATTAGACCTTTGGACTAATCTTTTCCTTGTATCCTGTTCTCTTCATTCTCCCTTGCTCCTGAAGGGGTGGGACCAGTGGAGTTGTCTTAGATGGCCGCTCACAGGCTTTTAAGACCCCAGACAATACTCACCAAGGTAGAATGTAGAACATTGTCTTTATAAACTGTGTTATGCCATTTAAGCTAGATGTTCCCTGAGACCATGGTCCCCACAGCCCTCCGCCCAGCAAGTCAGTCCCTCAGGGAGCTTGGATGTGTCTATGGATCTTCCATGACCTTTCCTTGTACAAGTTGAGCTGGCTTCCCCAGTATTGTGTACTGTCTTACCCTTCACCGAAGTTACCACTTATCTGTTGTCTATTCAGTTCCCCCACCCCACCCCTCCCATCCCTCATAACCAGCAAAGATTGCTTCTTTTTGTGTATAAACTTTTACACGAGTTTTTACAGTAGAGGGCTCATACAATATTTGTCCTTTTGTGATTGACTTATTTCACTCAGCATAATGTCCTCCAGTTTCATCCATGTTATGAGATGCTTCAAAGATTCATCCTTGTTCTTTATCATTGCATAATACTGCATTGTGTGTATGTACCATAGTTTATCCATTCATCTGTTGATAGCAATCTAGGTTGTTTCCATCTTTTTGCTATTGTGAACAGTGCTGCAATGAATATGGGTGTGCATATATCTATTCGTGTGACGGCTCTTATTTCTCTAGGATATATTCCTAGGAGTGGGACTGCTGGATCATATGGTATTTCTATTTCTAGCTTTGTAAGGAAGCACCATATCATTTTCCAAAATGGTTGTATCATTTTGCATTCCCAACAGCAGTGCATAAGAATTCCAATCTCCCCACAGCCTCTCCAACATTTATTATTTCCAGTGTTTTTGATTCATGCCAGTAATGCCGGGGTGAGATGGTATCTGACTGTGGTTTTAATTTGCATTTCTCTAATGGCTAGTGATCTCTAGCATTTACTCATGTGTCTGTTGGCCGCTTGAATGTCTTCTTTGGTGAAGTGTCTGTTCATTTCCTTTGCCCATTTTTTAATTGGACTATTTGTCTCTTTGTGGTAGAGGTGTTGGATTTTCTTACACATTTTAGAGATTAGACCTTTGTCTGACTTGTAATGTCCAAAAATTTTGTCCCAGTCTGTAGGTTCTCTTTTTACTCTTTTGGTGAAGTCTTCTGATGAGCATAAGTGTTTCATTTTTAAAAGATTCCAGTAATCTAGTTTATCATCTGGGGTTTGTGTGTTGTTGGTTATGGTTTGTATCCTGTTAATGCCATGAATTAGGACCTCTAGTGTCAATCCTATTTTTTCTTCTATGAACTTTATAGTTTTTGGCTTTATATTTAGGTCTTTGATCCAAATTGAATTCGTTTTTGTGTGTGGTGTGAGGTATGGGTCTTGTTTCATTTTTTTGCAGATGGACATCCAGTTTTGCCAGCACCATTTGTTAAAAAGAGTATCTTTTCCCCATTTGATGGACTTTGGGCCCTTGTAGAAGATCAGGTGACAGTAGGTGGATGGAATTATATCTGGGTTTTCAATTCTGTTCCATTGGTCAATATATCTGTCGTTGTACCAGTACCATGATGTTTTGACTACAGTAGCTGTATAGTAGGTTCTGAAGTCAGGTAGTGCAAGTCCTCCTACTTTATTCTTCTTCAATAGAGCTTTACTTATCTGGGGCTTCTTCCCTTTCCATATAAAGTTAATGATAAGGTTTTCCATCTCTTTAAAGAATGTTGTTGGTATTTGGATCAGGATTCCATTGTGTTTGTAAATTGCTTTGAGTAGAATTGTCATTTTCACAATGTTGAGTCTACCTATCCCTAAGCATGGGATTTTTTCCATTTATGTAGATCCCTTTGGGTTTCTTGCAGCAGTGTTTTGTAGTTTTATTTGTATAGGTCTTTTACATCCCTCGCTAGATTTATTTTCAGTATTTTATTTTTTTAGGGGCTATTGTAAATGGTATTGCTTTCCTGATTTCCTTTTCATTGTTCTCTTTATTGGTGTATAGGAATCCAACTGATTTTTGTATGTTTATCTTGTATCCTGCTACTCTGCTGAATCTTTCTATTAATTCCAGTAGTTTTCTCATGG
>NW_004443995.1:15305294-15323568 GCF_000243295.1 Trichechus manatus latirostris
ATTGCTATAAATTGTCCTCTGAGGACTGCCTTTGCTGTGTCCCAAAGGTTTTGGTATGATGTGTTTTCATTCTCGTTTGATTCTAGGAATTTTTTTATTTCATCTCTGATTTCTTCTATTATCCAGTGATGTGTAAGCAGGGTGTTATTTGGTTTACATATAATTGATTTTTTTCCCTTGCTCTTCCTGTTGTTAATTTCTACCTTGACAGCATTGCGGTCAGAGAAGATACTTTGTATTATTTCAATGTTTTTGTTCTTGTTGAGGATTGCTCTGTGGCCTAAGATGTGATCTATTCTGGAGAACATTCCATGTGCACTGGAAAAGAATGTGTATTTTGCAGCGGTTGGATGGAGTGTTCTATATATGTCTATGAGGTCAAGTTGGCTGATTGTGGCCTTTAGGTCTTCTGTATACCTTTGTTGAGTTTCTTTCTAGATGTTCTGTCCTTTACCAAGAGTGATGTGTCGAAGTCTCCTACTATTATTATGGAACTGTCAATTTCTCTTTTCAGTGCTGTTAGAGTTTTTTTTATGTATTTTGGTGCCCTGCCATTGGGTTCATAGATGTTTATTATGGTTATGTCTTCATGATGGATTGTCCCTTTAATCATTATATTGTGTCCTTCTTTGTCTTTTATGGTGAATTTTGTTTTAAAGTCTTTTTTATCTAGATTAGTATTGCCGCTCCTGCTCTTTTTGGGTAGCTGTGTTTGCTTGATATTTTTTTTTCCATCCTTTGACTTTTAATAAATTTATATTTTTGTTTCTAAGGTGTGTCTCTTTTATACAGCATAAGGATGGATCCTGTTTTTTTAATCCATTCTGTCACTCTCTATCTCTTTATGGATGCCTTTAGGCCATTTACATTCAGTGTAATTATTGATAGGTGTGAGTTTATTGCTGTCATTTTGTAGTGCTTTTTTTTGTAGTGCAATGTTTTCTTTGTTCCTCTTACTCTCCTGTGCCAAGTTCCTTTTGTTTGTGGATTTTTTTCATTCTTTTGTTTTTACTGAGACTTTATGTTTTTCTTCTTTATTTTGATGAGTAGGTTTGTTAACTTTCTTTGTGGTTACCTTGAAATTTACCCTTATCTTCCTAGGTTTGAACCAGTCTATTATTACTTGGTATTGCCTTGCCTCCCTCTCCATTAGAAAGTTCTATACTTACACCATTTATTCCCTCTTTTATTGTTCTGATACTGTTGTCATTTACAGATTAACCTCTCTGGTTCCCTGTTTAATTCTTCCGGTTTTGGGTAGTCCTTAAGAGTTCATTTCCCAGGTTGATATCTGGCTAGTATAATCCTGTGTCCTATATTCAGCCTGTGGTCTGATGTTGTTTGTTCTCAGATTGAAGGACTCCCTTTAATAAGTGTTGTAAGTTTGGTTTTTACATAGTCCCTTAATTTCTGTTTATCTGGAAATAACCTAATTTCACCATCATATTTGAATGACAGTTATGCAGGATATATTATTCTTGGTCGGCAATTTTTTCATTCAAGGTTTTATATATGTCGCTGATCTCCGATAGGAGTCTAAGATAGCGGATCTGTGCTGCGGTAGCTGATAGGGGACCTCTGAATGTATCTCTCCTCACTCTCTGTTCTTGGTCAGTTTCTTATTCCATTCGGTGCTTGGCTGAGTTCTTTATCTCTTCATTTGATGCTTAGGGTTTCAGGATTGTTGTGTGACTCTGTTTGACTTAGTTTTCAGAGTTTTGTTGCGGAGGGACGGCGTGGTGCTATATCACCATGTTGCCTGGAAGTCTCTACGGCACAAACTTGATAAGGTAAGGCAAGGCCCCTAGACACTCACCACCTCCTGTCCACAGAGTTCCCTGTAGGCCTTCTTGGCACTAATATATCCTCTTCTGTTCACTGCAGGATGATTTTTTTTTTTTCCTGAGTCCCCAGATTCAATGTGCCATAAGCTAGACTTCTGGGCATTACTTGGTTGGCTTGGAGGAATATGTCCCTCTTGGAGACTCCATGTTTGTGATCTATAATTTCCTTCTAAGGAATATGATTTATTCAGTTACCTATTTACTTTCCTTGTAAAGACAGGGAGACACCAAGAGGAATTTTATAATATCCCTTCCATCAAGGAGCGTATCATCCAGTGGGGTTGATCCTCAAGGTTGTCAAAGTTCTAGGAAGTGTAAATAGTGCCAAGATGTTAGGAAAGGGCTCTTTTGTTCCTTGGATGATTTGTCTGTGAAGCATCCATTGCTCTAGTTGTTTTTGCATACAGATTGCTACTTAGATGGGCTTCATTCTTAAAGGGTGTGCATGACCCTTTTAGGTCCTGTAGATCTCTCCAGTACTCCTGTGTTATGCCTGGAGACCCAGAAATTACTCTGCTGCCTTCTTGTCAAACTGAAGTTAAGAGTTTTTGTGATGTTCATGTCCTTATCTGCTCAGACAACCTCTCTGGGGTCTTGCTGTCTCCCTGGAGCTCTGTCCAGTAAATGTCATGAAGATTCCCATTGCTTACAGTCCCTACACCTCTCAGAGGTCTTATGGCCTCCCTAGGATTCTGCCCCAGATCAGGTTGAGGAGTTCTGTCTCTAGAATTCACTGATGTCCGTGCTCAGCACCTCTTCTCCACCATTCCCCTGTCCTCCACCACTCTTCTCTCCTCCACCACTCCCCTCTCCTCCACCCAGTACAGCGAATCTTGTTAGTCTCTCCCTCTCTCTGGGGAGCCCTGGTGGTGGTTTGAATCCATTCAGCTGCTTAGTGTGAGAAAGACTGGAGATCTGCTCCCGTGAAGATTTCAGCCTAGAAAACCCTATACGGGCAGTTCTACTTTTTCACATAGGATTAACTAGGAGCTGAAAATGGACTCATTGGCACCTAACATCAACCCTCTCTTTGATCTAATTATTTAGGCTTATGAGACACAAAAACTGGAGACTTCCTTCTTTTTTCCCTGTGGCCACAACACAGACCTGACCATGTGCTTAAATGAGGCAGGGAGAGGAGTAAAAAAGGGGTACTCTAGACAGAAAACAGTGGTTACTATTTGAGAAATAAAGTTCTCCACAACTGTAACACAAGAAGAGCATGAACACTAAGTGCTAAATTACTAGTGCAGACTTTTGGTGATACAGTAAAACCTGCGAAAGCTGGGAACTGTGTAAAGCAGAAACCTGTCAGAGAAGGAAAATGTAAATATTTTCTACTAAAACTAGCAATAGGAAAGCAGTAAGACTGCACCCAGTCAAAGGTGAAAAATTTGTGAGACCCGGAAAAACAAAGCAGTCCCATCGAGTTCCGGATCTCACAGGTTTCACCGTACATGTAGTGTTCAGAGAAGGAAGAAATTAGTGTTAGCTGTGTGGGCAGAGTAGGCTCCACAGAGGAGGAGGTAGAATTTGAACTGAGCTTTGATTTTTTATTTGAGCGGCTGGATACATTTTGGACAGAATCTTACATTCGAGGTAGAGAGAATACATTTCTCAAAGGCCCAAGTGCAGGAGGGTGAAATAGAGACCACTGATAAGGCTGGAAAGATTCTGGAGAGTTTTTAATCCCAGGCAAATCAATCAGTTTTAACATGTGGAGCAATATTCCCTAAACTGAGTTATTATTAGTTGCCATCAAGTTGGCTCCGACTCATGGCGACCCCACGTACAACAGAACTAAATGTTGCCTGGTCCTAGGCCATCTTCAGAGTCTATTGTTATAGTCACTGTGTATTTTGAATGCCTTCCAACCTAGGGACTAATCTTCCAGAATTATATCCGTTAGTATTCTATTGTGATCCACAGGGATTTTATTGGCTAATGTTTGGAAGTTGATAAACAGGCTTTTTTACCCTAGTTTGTCTTAGACTGGAAGCTCTGCTGAAACCTGTCCACCACGGATAACCTTGCTGGTATTTGAAATACCGTTGACATAGCTTCTAGCATCACAGCAACACATATGCCACCACAGTATGACAAACCGACAGATGGGGGATGGTTAGATTTATCTAAATACATACATACATAGAAGTAGGGTATTGTGGTCAAATTAGTTAAAAGAATTCATGCATTCTTCCAAATGTTTCTGAAGTGCCTAGTACATGCTGGGGCTTTTTTTTGTTGTTGCTGGAAGTGGGGACTACAGCAGTAAACCAAGGATACAGTTCCTTCTGTAGTGGAGGAGGCAGATATTAAGCAAGCATTTCCAGTGATGAATGCTCTGACAGGAGAAATACAAGGGGATATATGGGAACCTATAGCCAGGGGTCATAACCTGGTCTCTAATTCAGAGAAAGCCCTGCTTGGGGAAGGCAAGTTTTAGTTGAGACCTGAAGGATGAGTTGGAGTTTGCCCAGTGAAGAGGTGAAAGAAGAGTGTGCTAAGCAGGAGGAACAGTAAGTGCAAAGCCTGGGAGGAGTGATGGTGTCCATACATTTCAAGAACTGAAAAGATTTCCATGTGACTGGAGCATAGCATCATTAACGACTTTAGGCTGGAGAAGGACTTCCTTAGGGGCTTTGGACTTTATCTGAAGGGTTTTGCATAGTGAAACGATTTACATATTTTAAGATTACCCTTGCTACTGGGTTGGGATGGATTAAGGGAGGGGCAGACTGAAAACAAGTAAATCCAATCAGGAGGCTGCTACAGAAAGATAATGGTGACTTTAACTAGGGTGGTGGCAAGTGAAGATGTAGACATGACCAGAAATCTGTGTGTTCAGGGTGGGGTGGGGTGAGTGCCTGACCATTTCTGATATGGGTAATTGGGTGGGAGATAATACCATTTACTAAAACAGCAAATATTAAAAAGCATACTAGGTTAAACTAAATGTGTTCCTTCACTGCAGGATTTTGACTTTGTTCACTTAGAGTAAGAAGAGGATACAATGTTCTGTGTTTTCTAAAGGCAGTTGACCAATAAACTCTTCTGTCTTCTCAAGAGAATAAACAGTGGCACAAGGCGATGGCATCATCATCAATCTAAATAGTGCCTAAGTAAACAGTCCTACAAGAGAATAGAAGAGAGAGGATGCTAACAAAAACCGTGGAGTCAGAATTCCTGGATCTAGGCCAAATCAGTTGACCTTCCTGAGCCTCAGTACATTCACCTCCCAGTGGGTCTCAGCTGCAGAGGATGGGAGCTGGTTCACGGCAATGGGGAAGAGCTGAGGCCACACAACGAGACGGACCTTGGACTTTGATTTCAGTCTTGGCTCTGCCACTTCCCAGCTGAGTGGCTGTGAGCAAGTTATCTTTTCTGAACCTCAGTTTGTTCATCTGCACCCTCTATCTAATTCACAGTGTCATTGTTAGGACGGAATGATATAAAAAAAGTATACAATGCAGCAAACACCTTGTTTCATTAAAACAGGCACTCAATGAATGTCTTTTCCCTTTTCATCGCAGCATATTCACAATAGCCAAAAGATGGAAAACAACCTAAATGTCCATCAACAGATGAATGGATAAACAAAATGTGGTATATGCATACAATGGAATATTAACCAAAACAAAAACAAACTGGTTGCTTTATTACTCAGCCACAAAGAGAACTAAAGTTCTGATGCGTGTCACAACATGGATGAACGTTGAAATCATTATGCTGAGTGAAATGTCAGTCACAAAAGGATGAATATTGTATAATTTCACTTAAATGAAATAGGCAAATTTATAGAAACCCAAGGCTTATTAGTAGCTATGGGGTGGGGAGGCAGGGCGGGGAGGGAGGGGGAGTGATTTTTTAGGTGATGAGAGTTTATATTAATGATAATGGAATAATTTAGATAATGATAATGATTGCCTAACATCAAGATTATAATCAATGTCGCTGAGTTATACATGAAATTATTGAATTGGCAAATGTTTTGTTATGTATATTTGTACCACACAGGCACACGAATGTTATTCCCCTTTTCCCTCCTCCCATCAGGAGGGGAGTGACTTGTTCAAAGCCTCACACTGAGGCAGCAGCTGAGCCTGTTCTCAGACGGAGGTGTGCTTGTCCAGGGCTTACTTTATATCATCTGCCTCACAGGTGTTAAAAAAATGCAGTGGGCAGAGATACTGAGTCTTGTTCAAATTCTATTCCTAAAATGAAGAGGACCCCTTGTCACATCAGGGTCTTCGTTTCCTACTGGTGGTCTTTCTTTTCTGTCTCTAGAAATAACCTTGTGTTGTTATACCTATAGGGTCGCTATGAGTTGGAATTGACTCGATGGCAACGGGTTTGGTTTTTTTGGTTTTGTTATACCAAAGGGATCTTGGCTGATCTCTTAGATTCAGCACAATTTTGGCCTTTCTGGGTGACCTTTCTATCTCTCTGGACCTCAGAATCCCATATTCTCTTCAGCTCCAAGCTTGTGTGAAGATTAAGGTGGGAAGGAGAAAGGCTCTTGTTCCAGAGATTACTACCTGGCTATCAAAATCCATTCTTCCCTTCTTTCTCAGTAAGAGAACTCCAGTTTTATTTGGAGAAGCAAAGTGCCCAGCTAGAAGGCTACCTTTCCCAGCCTACTTTGTGGCTAGGTATGGCATGAGACATTCTGGCTAATGAAATGTGAACAGAAGTTTTTGGCTGAGACTCTGGGAATTTTCCTTAAAGGGGACAGAGGGCTGTCTGTGATGCAGATAAATGGCTGTAGCTCCATCTTGTGCCATGAAGTGACCTTGAGGAAGGAAGCCACGTGATAGGGAGACCTGAGCACAGAGACATAAGGATCCCTGATGACCAGAGCCATCACACCTGCCATGGACTGCTACCACTGCTGGTCTTTTGAAACGAGACAGAGAGAGAGAGAGCAAATGAATGTCTTCTGTTTTGCTTAAACCACTATTGCTTCCAGTTCCTGTTATCAACAACCAAACATAATTTCTAACTGACAACAGCTGTCCCCAACTGCTTGGTTTCAAGAGATGGTCTTTGTAAACTAGTAATAGTTTACTAGGTGGCAGGCACTGTGCTGATCACTTGACATGCCTTAGCTCATGTAATTTTTGTAAGTATTCCAGGAGGTAAGCATTATTCTTCATTTTACAGATGAAGAAACCGAGGTTACGGAACTTGCCCAAGGTTATATAGCCAGTAAGTGGTAGAGTTGTGATTCAGACTTAATTCTCTGACTCTAGAGCTCATGTTCTTATTCAACACTACCAGGGTGCACTACCTGCAATTACCATGATTTGATATTTTTCAGTAATCCAGATCATAACATGGTTCATCCTGTATTAATGTACCTTTCTTTAGAGGAGGAAAAAAAAAAAAGAACTTTTCTTTAGACATGATCTGTACTTCAATATCCTTGGCAATTATATTTCATGTCTTAAATTAATAAGGAGGCACCCTGGATTAGCCGTTTGGTTTCCAGTTGATGTTGACCTGATCATAGTTTTACTGTATGGAAAACTGAGGACCAGTGCCTGGATCTGTCATGGCCAAGCCAGTGCCCTATACCTGTGAAGCCCAGAGTTAAAGAAAAGCCCTAGCCCTTAATTTTGTTCCATCTCTTGACTGTGACATCTATATTTTTTGCTGCTGTCTTGTGTGTGGACAAAGGCCTGTAGGTACAAATCTAAGCAGCAACCTAAACTCCAGGATGAAATATTATGATAGTGAAATGAAATGGAAACATTTTCTTTTCTGGAACTCCAGGGGTTTTCGAGAAGGCAGATGGGCCTGGCCACGGGCCCAGTCCACACTTCCCAGGATGCTTTATCTAGCACGAGCTGTCCCTGAAGGTGGAGTGTGAGGGGAGAGGGTGTGTGAAGGCAAAAGGATGCAGTGTGGAGGTTGTGGAGTCACTGCCCTGGATAACCCCAAGTGGGAAACTCAGGAGGGGCCTGGAGTGAGCAGATTTGTGAGTGCCACATGGACAAGGGGCAGAGCTTGGAGCCCAGGCCAGTAGGGGGTGAAACCCCCAGATTATAGGAGTAGATGCAAGACCAAAGTTAGAGGGAACCATGAGGTTAAAAGGCCAGGAATTCTTGGAAAAATATTAGTAGGCCCTGAACTCACACAAGCCACAAATCTAAGAGTTCAAACCAAGTTTAGCTAAATCTCCGAGGGACAGGGACACTCTCCACGAGATCTGGGCTGCAAGAGAAGAGGAAGAAGCAAGGATACTGTATCCTGGAAAGGAACATCATCTCTCATAGAGCTGTAAGAATCCTTACCCTGTGGGGTGGATTCACTGTCTACAGGAAGTCCATCTTACAACACAATTCCCAAATATTTTAATATTGATATTAAGGTGCCTTTTGAGCTGCCATCAGGAAACATTAATGTAAAGTATAATCTTGCATTGTGTTACAACATCATTACGGAGTAATGAGGAGGGGTGTAGCTGATGCATATGTACTTTTCCAAGGGAATCTTGGAAGAAGAGGGTAGAAAAATAATTGGTTTTTCTTAGTACTATCTTAGGTAGAGAAGCCCTGGTGGTTCAACAGTAAAGTGCCTGGCTGCTAACTGAAAGGTTGGTAGTTCAAACCCACCCAGCAGCTCCACAGGAGAAAGACCTGGCCATGTGCTCCCATAAAGATTACAGCTAAGAAAACCCTATGGTGCAGTTCTACTTTGTTACATGGGGTCTCTGAGTTGCAATCTACTGGACAGCATCCAACAACAACAAGAAGAAATTTAGATGGTGGTGATTCTGGATAAACAGTCTCAAGTAATTACCCTCAAATGGACGTGGTTACTTTTATTCCCCACCCAGATGTTCCCTGCCTCTCCTGACCTCAGTGGCCTTCAGATGAGCTGTTAGATCTCTCCATGTAGGGTCGGTTTCATTCACTTTCCAAAACAACTCTGAGTTGAGGCGGGAATCATTTCAATAGGCCCTGGATCCCCTCAGACCAGTGAAGGCTTAGTATCTAAATCTATTGCAGGCTTCTCCCAAATACAATAACCCAGGACCGGCTAATTTTCCCAAGTAACCTAAGTTTCCTCAATTTGTACTTTGCTCATCTGTGATGCTCTTGCCCTAATTATGGGGTTCTTGTATTCAAATTTCTGAATTTATATTCAGACACACACACACACACACACACACACACGCACACACACACACTTCCTGTCTTAGTCATCTAGTGCTGCTGTAACAGAAATACCACAAGTGGGTGGCTTTAACAAACAGAAATTTATTTTCTCACAGCTCAGGATGCTAGAAGTTTTAATTCAGGGCACCGGCTCCAGGGGAAGATTTTCTCTTTTTTGTCGGCTCTGGGGGAAGATCCTTGACATCTTCTGTCCCTTGATTCCTTGACAATCTTCATGTGGCATGACATTTATCTTTCCCCATCTGTGTTGCTTACTTGCTTGCTTTTTTCTGTGCTTAATCTACTCTTTTATATCTCAAAAGTGATTGTCCTAAAACATACCCTACATTGACATGCCCTCATTAATGTAACAAAGAAAACCTTATTTCCAAACAGGATTACAACCACAGGTACGTTGTTGCTGTTAGCTGCCTCAAGGCAACCCATACGTTTTTGGGAGACACAATTCAATCCATAGCACTTCCCCACTCCCTGGTTCTTATGCCCAGTTGGAAGAACCATGCGTCTACTTTGACTTTCATTTTGAGTTCCCAGCTGAATCATCTGTTTAATCCTCTAGTTCTGATGTGAGCTCTGGGATCTGGCCTTGCACTGGCTATGTCCTCCTTCCAGGAGCCCTGGTGGTGCAGTGGTTAAGAGCCGGCTGTTACCAAAAGGTCAGCAGTTCAAATCCACCAGCTGCTCCTTGGAAACCCTATGGGACAGTTCTACTCTGTCCTATAAGGTCACTATGAGTTGGAATCAACTCAACCACAACAGGTTAGTGACCCATAGACTGTAAAAATGGCATGGGGGTGGTGTCTGACCTCCTCTATCTTCACAAGGGGGAAGGAAAACCAAGATCAACAGTACAAGGCTGATTCCTATGAGGCGGAGGTCAGACATGCCTCCTCTCTCCATCATCTTTACCAATTTTGACACCAACTGTCCCTCCCACAGCACTCTCTACTTCTCTGCTGGGTTTGATAATTCATTGTAATGGCCATACAGAACTCACTTCTGATTATGGGGTTCATTAGGGAAGCAACAGTTACAATTCAGGCTCAGGAACACTCAGGACACAGTTCTTCCATCAGGACAGCCTCTTCCCAGCCATGCTCACAGGCGCGCCTCTCCCTAGTCCTTTGCCTCTGCCCAAAGGCAATCAGGTTTCTCTCTCCGTGGGGCAGGAGGCCCACCACACCATCTCCTGCAGCTGGGTCTCTGCTGCCGCTTCTCTCTGCTTTTAGTGTTATGGCTGTCTCTCGGTTCCAGGAATTTCTCAGCGAAGGGATCCCGGGGCCCAAAAGACATGCTGGCTCCTGGCTGTTTGTTCTTCCTTGGTGGTGGTGGGATCTTCTCTCTGCTCTGGAATTGGCTCTATTTTAAACCAAACCTGACCAATCCCCTTGGTGGGCCACAATTGCCTTATTTGTAGTCCCGCCCACTCACCTGGGTGGAAGTTATAAGACCATGACGAGAAAGGCCACACAAAAGTGATCCATCGTACTACACATGGGGTCACCGTGAGTTGGAATCGATTTGATAGCGACTAACAATAACAGTGACTATGGCCACAAGAGCTGTGGAACCACTGACCTCCCAGATGCTTATGGCCTTGTGCCTAGATTGGTGTAGCCTAGGGGTCAGCAAATTTTTTCTGCAAAGGGCCAGAATAATAAACATATTAGATTTTGTGGGCCATACAGCCTCTACTGCAATTACTCAGCTCTGCTGTTGTAGCGTGCAAGCATTCATAGACAGTATGTAAACAAATGGACATAGTCGTGTTCCAATAAATCTTTATTTACAAAAATAGGCAGCGGGCTGGATTTGGCCCACAGGCAGTAGTTTGCTGACCCCTGGTCTAGACTGTAACTTGTTTCTTTTTGTCCCATTTTACACTTTTACTCCCACATCCCCCACCTCCCCCAACTTCATCTTCTTCTTCTGTACTGCTGAGAATAAAGACACTGTGCCTTAATATCAAATCCTAAAATCAGACACTAATTAAACCAGTTGCTCTTGAGTTGACTCCAATTTGTGGAAACCCCATGTGTGTCAGAGCAGAACTGTGCTCTAAAGGGTTTTCAATGGCTAATTTTTCAGATGTAGATCACCAGGCCTTTCTTCCAAGGTGCCTCTGGGTGGAGTTGAAACTCTTGAATCTCCAACCTTTCGGTTAGCAGCTGAGTGCATTAACCATTTACACCACCCAGAGATTCCTGGACACTAATTACCACTGGTTAAGCCAATAGAAATTAGTTTGTGTACCTGAGTACCAAGCCTAAGTTTCAGTGTCTGTGGAGCCTCATTAGAAGAGGCACGTAGACCAGGGTCCCACATGCGAATACTTTCATTCGCTGCCCTTTAGGCAGTTTCTGCTCTTCCTCCACTGGGAACCAGGTCTCTGCTTGACTCTCTGATACAATCTGGGTGGTAGTCATCTTTGGTTGCCTTATTCAATGCTATTTCTTCCCTATTCCTTGGATAAGAACCCTGAGTTTTGTTCAGCTATCACAAAGTGTACTCAGGAAAGATATCTCTGTCTTTCACCAACCACAGGAAATGCAATTTTGCCTGGCAAAGGCATTGCGTTATGGTGGGACCCAGTTCTGGGCAATAGTACCTGGGTAAGTCTCCTTGGGGTTTCCAGGAAAGAACTTTTCTCCATGATAAGAAAGAGACATAAGGAGAAGCACCTGTCTCTCCCTTCTTGTCCTTGGTTGTTATTGTTTGAGAAGAATAATTTCTCTTACAACTATGAAGGGAGAAATTATAAACATTAATGTTGGCAGCGGGGAAAAAATGGAGTCTGTTTGATGATAGGATGCTGCTCCACCCTCTCTGAGCATTCAGTATATGCACATATTAAATTTCAAAAAATCTGAAAAATTCCAAATTCTGAAACACATCTGGTCTCCAGAGTTTTGAATAGTTGATCCTGAGCCTGTAGTATAATTTGTATCCTGCATTGGGTAGTAAAATCCCACCTCTAGGGGTGAATAGTCTCCCATGCTCCAGGAAAGCATATTTTTTTGATTGATGCACTCAGTTGCTAATTGAAAGGTTGGCGATTCTAATCCACCTAGAGGTGCCTCAGCCTGGAAGTCTACTTTCGAAAAGTTGGCCGTCGAAAACCCTATGGACAGTTCTACTCTGACACACATGGGGTCACCATGAGTAAGGCTGGACAGCAACAGTTTTTTTTTTAAACAAAGAAGCAGATTTCCCCCTTTCAGCACCTCCCCAGATTCTTCACCTCCCTGAGTTGAAGTCTACAAATGAAGAGAAATTACCCGTGAGAATTCGATGGTAATTCCTTGGTACACGTTTGTTTCTATTAACAAACCCCATACAAGTGTACAGCTAGCTGGGGGGTCTCCTTCCTTCCTTCAGGATACTTTGGCAGAATATAGCACAGCCATGTGGGGGCAGAGATCGATTCTCCTCTCTCCCGATCCTGTGTGAAAATATGCAATGATAATATACAACTTATCACTCTTCTCACTGAAGCTTCTCATTTCAACAAATTTCCCCATTTTATAGTAAAAATCACTGTATCTGCTTGCCTGACAAAATTTAATAAGACCTACATACTTTCAAGACTCTATGGGGCAGTTCTACTCTGTCTTATAGGGTTGCTATGAATCGGAATCAACTCGACGGCAACGAGTTTGGTTGGTTTTGGTTACGCTTTGGATAGAAGGAGCCCTGGTGACACTTGGCTGCTAACCAAAATGTCAGTGGTTCAAACCCACCAGCTGCTCCATGGGAGAAAGATGTGGCAGTCTGAAAACATTACAGCCTTGGAAACCCTATAGGGCAGTTCTGTTCTGTCCTATAGGGTTTCTGTAAGGCAGAATTGACTCAATGGCAATTTTTTTTTTTCTGTATACTTTGGGTGGCCCACCACAAACCTCTAAGGGCAGTAAATTGCATCTTGGAAACGCAAGCTTTTTGAAATGTGTCTGCATCAGGGCTCTAGGGGATTTAAGTGCAGAGGGATTTGCAAGGTTTGCATTTTTCATTCATTAAGGCAGTGTTGCTGCCAAACTTGTCTTCCTGTTAGTCATAGGGGCAGGAGAGCTCAACACAGGGGGCCGGTCATAAATTACTGTGCAGCTCAGAGCAGCCCAAGTGTAATACCAAGGAAAGCATAGATCTTGGCACAAGTTTTGTGAACAATTTCTGAGAAATCCAAATGTACTGAAAAATCATATATTTATAGAGGAGTGAAAGACTCAGCCTATCTTTAAATTCAGCAGGCCAAGAATTAAGCTTGTCCTTCATCTAAACAAGTGTGAGAAGCCCAGAATTACATGACTGTGAATAGACTATTTTTATAGCATTCCATAGAAAAAAATTACTACAATTAGATGGTTCTTTAGTCTTGAGTTGTGGTTCTAACCATTTCGTTTTTCTGTTTGTTTGTGTTTTTGTTTCTGGATTCCTTTGAGAATCTGAAGAAAGCTCTGGACCATCTGAACAGAATTGTTCCCCTCCCACCTCCTGCCCTCCCTCCCCCCATGCACACACACACACACACACACACACACACACAATTAAGCATACAGTTTCAGGAAGTTCACTGATCCTCCAAGGTTCACCCACAACCCTCAGGTTAAGAATCCCTGCTCTTTATACTAGAAGTTCCTTGATGGTGACAGTTATGTCTAATTACCTCTAATCAGTATAGCATCCCTCCTGACCTCCTGATGGTGCCCATCACATACTCAGAAATTCTAGTTAGTGTTTTCCAACTTGACCTTACAGTAATAAAGTTCCTTTCTATTTTTAGTGCACTCTTTTTATAAGTACAAGGTGTTGTCTGATCACAAATTTAAGTCTTTAAGTTCTGCCAAGTATCCTTATATTCCCTTGATAAAGGATAAACAAATAAATAAGGAAGAATTTCTTCCTTTCTAGCCCCAGAATTTCCCTAAACCAAATTTATACTTAGGCAAAATTGAAAATACAGTTGCCACTGCTGGGTATTGCCCACTGACTGTAAAACTTCTACCTCATTTGGACTTTTAAAGGTCATCGAAAAACCATGGTAGAAGATATCCCGACAGGAATTTTGCTGAGCAACTCCAGGAGGTGCCGTTCACACACATTACCATGTGGACTTGAGTCCTCACCTAACAATGGTACTAACTGCCATTGTTAAGTCCCTACTGTGCCAGAGACATGTATTATATTCATAGCACCTTGCAAGTTAGGTATTATCTCCATTATTCACTTGAAGAAAGGAGGCCAAGAAAGCTAAAGTAATAGGCTCACAGCCATAAAACAAGTAAGCAGAGTCACAATTTGAACCCAGACTTTTCTCACTCCAAAACCCTGCGCTTAGCTTCTACACTTAGCCTCTTCCCTTGGATTTATGTATTTGCCCAAAACAATCAGATCAGAGAACGGACAGAGAAGAGATCCGTTATCCTTCCTCCTACCCCAGAGAAGAATTCCCAGGAGATGGTGTCTGAGGAACTTCAGGGCATTGACACCCCCATGGGTGTTAGCAGTGTTTCCACTGATGTGCATGTGACAGCACCTCTGTACATAGTTCTTATTTATCAGAGAAGAGTTGAAGATAAATGGTTGAGGATTATATAGAGTGGCCCCAGAAAAAACTCTGAAGCAGGAGGACATTGTCTTGGGTTCCCTCAGCTTCTCTTCCATCCTTCTTACTCTTGGTTATCAACCATATTCATAGTACACTGATATGGGGAGTTTTGGTGTTTTCTCGCTGACCTGTAAGAAAGTGGCAAAAGCCTGCTGTGTTCGCTTAAGGGACATGTGGGAAGAGGTACTCACAGAGGATATTGGGGCTGGGGAGTCAGAACCTGAGAAAGATGTGTGTCCATGCACACAAACACATATAAGCAAGGGTGTGCACATGTGTACGTGTGAGCGTGTGTGTGTGTGTGTGTGTGTGTGTGTGGTGGGGTTGAGGTGATGTAGGAGGGGCACATATGCAAGCTAGCTAAAAGGAACCTATTTCTCTTTTGTTTGGTTTGATTGATCCGGGAGGAGGTTTTGGGGACTTCCAGGTTGGAGAAGATTCATTCTTTTCTGCTGCGAGCATTAACCATATCATCCAGGTCTCCTAGCTCTGCTCCTTGAGCCTGCAACTGGCCCTTTCCCTGGGAAAACCAAGATGTTGAGGGTAATGACTAAATCTGAACAAGTTAGTGAAGAAGCTGAAGAAGAAGAAATTATTCAGTTTTATATTATCTACCTAGGCCTTAGATAATGAAAAGAGATTAAAGGAATTACCCTGCAGCTTATGTCCTAACAAAGGGGGACCAGAAGAAAATAACCTCACTTGGGCTAAGGCTGGCAGGGTGCCCAGGGTGGTGGGAAAGGAAGAGAAAGGACACTGTCTTGGAAGACACTGCCCACCAACGTCCAGGACAGATGCCTGGGAGCCATGGACAAGCCTTTCCTTAATCTCACATCTCCCCTGGAGAGGAGCCAAAGTCTCCAGGAAACTGAGCCATGGCTCTGTGAAAACTGTCCCAGTGAACATCCCCTCCCTGTCAGGAGTTCAGGCCATTTGGGAGCACTAGCCCTTTGTGTACAGAAGGCTGGGTCCCTGGCCCCAGTGGGCAGTGGTGGTGTGGAAAGGAAAACCTCAGCGGCTAAGTGAAGCTGGATGGTGGGGAAATCTTCCCTTGCTGTAGTGCTAACTCCAAAATTATTTAGTAAAATTAAAATGACCCAAGGGTAATTACATAAGACAACATTTAAAAACTTATGGAATCTTTCCTGATTGCTACCTAAACTCACATTTCGATTGGAATTTTTTTTTTTTTTTTTTAAAAAGGCTGGTCTATACTATTGCACAGAGAGGGGCTACTTCCTGTTGTTGGGGGTCCCAGATGTGAAAACAGTCACAAACAAGCAAACTGCAATTTTTTTTTTGGATTTAATATAAAGCCTTCCTGTAGAGATTGATCTACAAGGTCACCAAGCAGGTTGATGTGGAAGATAAACAATCCCAGTTATTTAAATTCTGGTTTCCTATGACATTGTTTTCAAAATGATGAGCAACAGACTATGTCCACTGTAATCCTCTAGATGAGTATTCTCAGCTCTGGGTAGGATTTCAACTAACCGAAGGGAAAATGCAAGAACAATAATCTGAATTCCATATTCAAAGCAAGGCAGGGGGAGTGTCCTGGATAATGGAAGAGTTTAAACACTAATCTTCTCTCCCTTTTCCAGCGGGGAAAGAAGTGACTATTCTAGAATTATTTCTCTTCTTTGTCATTCTACAAATTTATTCTCACTTCCATTAAAAAACACACAAACTGAACATCTTTTGTGCTCAAGACACTCTGCCAGGCACTAAAAATACAAAGATGAGAGTTTGAGTAGGGGGAATATGACAAGGATTGAACACAAATAACTATAATGGCAAGGCCATTCAGCAAGTACAAAGGTAGTGCTTGGATGGCTCAAACAGGGAGAAGAGTGCCCCTGTTGGGAAGGATTAAGAAAGACAGCTGTAAGAAAGTAACGTTTAAGATGGGCCTTAAATAACATAGTTTATAAAGAAAATGTTCTACATTCTACCTTGGTGAGAAATAGTAAAAGCCTGTGAGCAACCATCTAAGATACTCCACTGGTCTCACCCCTTCAGGAGCAAGGGAGAATGAAGAAAACAAGATACAATGGAAAGATTAGTCCAAAGGACTAATGGACCACAACTACCACGGCCTCCACCAAACCGAGTCCAGTACAACTAGACGGTGCCTGGCTACACCACTGACTGCTACGACAGGGATCACAGCAGAGGGTCCCGGACAGAGCTGGAGAGAAATATGGGACAAAATTCTAAGTCACAAAAAAAGAGCAGACTTACTGGCCTGACAGAGACTGGAGAAATTCTGAGAGTATTGTCCCTGGACACACTTTTAGCTCAGTAATGAAGTCACCCCTGAGGTTCACCCAAAGATTAGACAGCCCCATGAAACAAAATGAGGCTAATGGGGCAAAACAGTCCAGGGACAAGGACTAGAAGGCAGGAGGGGACAGGAAAGCTGGTAATAGGAACCCGAGTTCAAGAAGGAAGGGTGTTGGCATGTCGTGGGGTTGTTAAACAATGTCATAAAATAATCTGTATACTAACTGTTTAACGAGAAACTATTTGCTCTGTAAACCTTCATCTAAAGTACAATAAATAAATAAATAGAAAGGAAAAAAAAAAGGGGGGCCATAAGAAATGAACAGCATTTAATTAGTGGGAGGAAGATTGACAGCTGGATGAGCATGTCCCTGGAGGAGGAAACAGCTTGAGCAAAGACCCAAGGAGAGAAGAGCCTGGGGTAGGACTGAGAAATAGCTAGGAGACTAGCAGGACTGAAGTATATGGCATGTATTGAAGTGGGTCCCTGGAGCAATAGCCTGCAGTAATCTGCTCTTCTGACGTCATCGATGTAGCCTGCCACCTGCTGCAGGTGCCCTAAGAGCCAGTGATTGGGCAGAGTACAGATTAGGTGATAAAGAGCAGATAGCAGAGTTTTCTATGGCCTCACCTAGTTTTCCTCTTCCTACTATTCATATTCTCTTCTCTTTTACTTTCAACAATTGTAGGAAGTAAGCTTGGCCTTCCACACCTGAAAAGGATGCTCCATCCATTCTGCTTTGGAAAACATACCATTGGATTTCTAAATACACAAGACATTTTTTGTTGTTGTTTTAAAATAAGTGAAAGACAACTTTATGTAACTTTTGCTTTGTAAGTAAATATCAAGTTTAACATTTCAGTTTTGAACAATTGCTAGGTGATAGCTGTAAGTGCTCCATTGCTAATTAAGACAGGACTTACCAGCTATTCAACAATCCTAAGCAAGTAGCATGTCTGAACAAGGAACATTTTGACTACATTACCATATTAAAAAAAAAAACTTATAGAAGTTTTCTGATAGATGCTATTTAATGATCTATTTTTTTTTAAATTGTACTTCAGGTGAAGGCTTACAGAACAAACAGTTTCTCATGAAACAGTAGTACACATATTGTTTTATGACATTCGTTAACAACCCCACAACATATTAACCCTCTAACTTCACAACCTTTTTTTCCTGGTGAAAATACACATAGCCAAAGATACACCATTTCAAAAATTTCTACATGCATAGTTCAGTGAAATTGACTACGCTCTTCCAATCGTGCTGCTATTCTCACTTAAGATGAAGGCTTACAGAAAAAAATAGTTTCTCATTTAACAGTTACTACACATGTTGCCCTATGACAATG
>NW_004443995.1:15323668-15361066 GCF_000243295.1 Trichechus manatus latirostris
CAGAGAAGATACTTTGAATTATCTCAACGTTTTGGATCTTGTTGAGGATTGCTCTGTGGCCTAAGACATGGTCTATTCTGGAGAACATTCCATGTGCATTGGAAAAGAATGTGTACTTTGCAGCAGTTGGATGGAGTGTTCTATGTATGTCTATGAGGTCAAGTTGGCTGATTGTGCCCTTTAGGTCTTCTGTATTTTTGCTGAGTTTCTTCTTAGTTGTTTTAATAATCTATTTTAAGAAAAACTACATCATCCAATTCTTCTGGAATTTGGGAGGTCACATAAGTCTTTGAATACCAATGAGTTTTATTGCCATTATTACACTCCCAGGTAGAAGATTATTCATGAAGAGATTAAATGTCACTTTTTTCAGAAGAAACCAAGTGGTAGAGAGGTTCACGAAGTCAAAACCTGGTAATGTTAGATCAGATTTTGGAAACTTTCACATGAAGACTGCCAAGTCACCAACTGGCCCCTGACTGAGAAGGGAATGAGGGTGAAAAGGGTAAAAGTGAGGAAGGGATACATCTAAAAAACCCTCCTAGCTCAAAATATTCCCCACATTGAAAAAGAAATTCATTAAAAGTTCTTCCTTCAAAATACAGATTATCTCTTCAAAGAGTTGAACTCATTTGTCATTCAAGTTTTGGTGCAAATTACTTTACTCAGTTAACATTTTACTCTCCTTTCACAAATCGAGCTCAGGTATACCGAAACACTGGAAGTATTAATAAGAGATTGCTGATAGGAATAGCAGGTTTTATTTTTGAAGCCAGGGGTGTTTGTCTCATCAACCATTATTAAATGAATTTCTGCTTTTAGAGAGGAAAGGACACTAGTGCAATCACACGGTCTTTATGTCATTGGATGGGAGACCATCACAGGGCGCTGGAAAACTCCAGGAGCTGGAGGGGAGCTCTGAGGGCCTGACAGGGAGGATAAGGAGGCAGTCACTGAGTGATAGGAGAGGAGGAGGAAGCTGGGAGATAGGCAGGTGGGTTGTAAACCCAACATCATCTACTTGCAATGTTGCCCAAGGACCTGGTGGGGGAAATCATTCCTTGGCACTGAAAAAAACCTACACACTGCTTGTTCTCTACTCAGTGTCTGTTCTAAATAAATAAATGAATGGCTTAAAATAAATAAAATATTGTAGAGTTGTTTTGCATTTTCTCCCTTCCTGTAGCTAATTAGTGTGATCTCGTGGAGAAGATGGTTATTTTAAAGTGAAATAGGTACTGGTTGTGAGCCTGGTTCTTCCGCTAATGTGCTGTGTGATGCCAGGCATATTACTTAACCTCCTTGAGCATCTTTTTTTTTCCCATGTGTAATACAAGGGGCAATAATCTCTGTCTTGCAGAGTTGATGTGAGAACTAAATAATGTATGTTTAAAAAGCTCAGTATGAGACTTTCATTAAGTACTATATTTCTTTCCCACAATGCTTTGTTCCATTTTGGAATTCTGGAAGACAGGCTCATAGTGCACAGCAGGATATATTTGACAGGGTCCTCCAGGTCTCTGCTGCAGCCCACACTCCCGGGCCCTGAAGCTGACTCATTCTCTAGGAGGATCTGAGAGCAGTAGAAGAAACGGGCTTTGGTTTATTGCCAACTAGTGCAGAACCTTTCCAAAGCTGTCCCAAGCCCAAGGCGTTTCCCTGAAACTGGACCAGCAGTGAATGGAAGAGGCTTGGCTTCATTGTGTTTGGCTTGCTTTGGAGTTCCTGAAGAACCCTGCCAGGGTCCTGCCAGAAGTGAGATGCTGTTCCCTTTTCTCTCAAAGCTGTTTATGTTAATTAATCAAAGCATTTTGAAGCAGGAATTTTTCATGCAGAGCACATTTCCCATCAACATTCCTGCCTATAACACATCTTCCAAGCTAAAAATGTTTTATGCGTTCCCACCCTTCACCATTTGAGCTCAAAGCAATAATGATTTGTACATGTTCCTTAATTGAATGTCACTTGAGGTGAAAAACAAAATCAATAGTTATTTCAACAATCTTCTAATGCATTGTAGAATTAATTCCAGCCTCTCTACTTTGCCTGGATAAAAGCACTCTCAGAAACCATTGAACTAAAGAAGAAAAATAATTGGGAAGTTACTGTGTTGTTACGTCGATTCACTTTTGCATGTGTTTCTCTGGGATGGTCAAATAAAAATTCTGGAATAATGTTTTTATAAGATGTGTCATTTTTTTTTATTTTTAGATACTTTTGCAAAGTGTAGTTCACCTGGTGAAGCATGTAATTGTAAACCATTAATAGCACATCTAAGCTGAATCCTATTGTTAGGTGCCATTGAGTCCACTCAGACTCATAGAGACCTTACGTGACAGACTAGAACTGCCCCATAGGGTTTTCTTGGCTGTAATCTTTATGGGAACAGATTGCCAGTTTTTTCTCCTGTGGAGCCGCTGGGTGGGTTCAGATTGCCAACCTTTCGGTTAGCAGCCAAGCGCTTAACTGTTTGCATCGCCAGTGCTCATTAAGCTTAACCCTACTCACTCACAAAAAAAGAAGATAAATAATTGGATCATAATGATAAAGAGAAGAATTTTGTGGGGGGAGGGAAGAGGTTAACATTTTTTTCCTAATGCTTGGAATACCCTTTGGAAGGGGAGTGGGACTTACTTTGCCCTTCAGATTGTACTTTCCATGCTGTTTTCATCTCATTTTTCCCATGTGGCTGGTGCAGTAAGAGGTGGGCCTGAGGTAGTCTGTCAATTGGAAGGAGCTCCTTAGAACTTTGGAAGTCCTAAAGGACATAGGTAGGGTTCTGGGAAAAGGAGACATTGGCCAGCTGTTTTTGCTGTTGTGTGGAAGTGCTCTCTCCTTGAATTTGCCTTGTTTCCTCCTGCCTCTGGAATTGTAAGACCCTGAGGACAGGGTCTGAGTGTGCATCTATAACAGTGATTCTCAAAGTGTGATCACCCGAACAGATACATCAGTATCACCAGGGAACTTGTAGAGAAACACAAATTCTCGGGCCCTACCCCGAGCTACGGAATCTGATGAGGCTCAGCAATCTATGTTTTAAAAAGGTGATGGCTGATGCAAGCTAAAGTCTGACAACCACTAACTGGGGAAATGTTCAGCCTACTTCTAGGCCAAGCCTTAATTAAATTAGAGGGTCTATACCTACCCAGCTTAACAGAGGAAGAGATATTTGGGGTCAGAACCTAATCAGATGTAGTGACCCTACAGGACAGGGTAGAACTGTCCCATAGGGTTTCCTAGGCTACAAATCTTTGCAGGAGCAGATCGCCGGGTCCTTTCTCACACTTAGCTGCTGGTGGGTTCAAACAGCAGACCATTAGGTTAAAGCTGAGCACTTAACCATTGCACCACCAGGGCTCCTAGGATGCAGCTATAGCCTGGTCTCTTCTTTTTTTCTATGGTAAGGGGACAGTGCTAGACACCAAGCATGAACTCAGAAAACCCTGAGGTTTTCAAGCCCTCATTCTGCTCGAGTGCTGAGACACAGCCAGTCCAGAGAAAGGGTAGGACGTCTGTAAGCATCCTCATACCTGTTTTTTGTCTCAAATTTGAAGTTACCTTGTCTCATTTTCTTAAGAATCCTGTTGAGCTGTTGAGGGTAACTTGTATTTGTCCTTTTTTTTTCCTCCTTGGAATATGATAAATCAATATTATTTTCCTTGATGATTATTTTACCAATCCCCATATCTCAATGGATGCCATGCTAACTTGTTTATTCCTTTATGCAAAATAGAGAATATGGTGAAATGGAGTCTCTGGGTGGTGCAAACAGTTAACATGCTTGGCTGCTAACCGAAAGGCTGGAAGTTGGAGTTTACTCAGAGGTACCTTGAAACAAAGGTCTGGTGATCTACTTTCAAAAAATTAGCCATTGAAAATCCAACTGTGCACAGTTCTTCTCTGACACACATGGAATAGACTAAATGGCAACTGATTGGTTGGTTAGTTGGCAGCATGGTGATGTGGGAATAATGCATGCTTTTGAGTTCAACAGGCCTAACAGCATATAGGGTCACTATGAGTCAGAACTGACTTGACAGCAACGCGTTTTTTTTTTTTTTTTTTTAGGATCAATAGATACAATAGAATCTGCTGAATGCCAACTATGGTTTCGACAAATCACTTAACCTCTCTGAATTTCAATCTCTTCATCTATAAAAGGTGGATAAAGATGCTTATTTCATTTGATTATTGTGCAGATTAAATGTATTTAAAGTACTTTGTGCAAGGCAAGCATTCAACAAAGCATAGCTATGATTGATTTCTAAGACTAGAAATTTCAACATTTGTTTGAAAGTTTAATAAAAGTTATGCTTCTCACAATTTACCCTTCTAGGTACTCCTGTTCCCTTTTTGCAGATGAGGGAATGGAGGCTTAGAAAGGTTAAGTAACATGCTCAAAGATATGCGACTAAAAAATGGAAGAATGAGGATTAAAGCCCAGATTTTCTGACCCTTAATTTAGGGCATCTTTTGCTTCATAACAACTGCCCACCCAGATGAAAAACTAATCTTTGTGGTATCCTGGGACCAAAATTTATTTGTTCTCTGCACACACACACACACACACACACACACACACACACACACTTTGCTGTTCCTCTTTAGAGCACTGATTGCCTTCTGCCTCACAAGATAATTATTTATGCAGATGTAATAATTTTTCTGTTAGACTAAGCAAAAAAAAAAAAAAAAATCCCAAAGTAAAACAAAACGAAACAGAAAAATACAAAACACCTCAAAGCAGGGCATGACTATGGACATTCTTGCATTCTGCATAGTATTAGCATGGGGCCTTGGAGTCTTTGGGTAGGCAAACATGTGTTCAATGAATAAATATAGAGGTAAATGGTACAGGTCTGTACCCAGCTTTGAGTGATAGTCACAACATGGCATCCCACTCCCCTATGTGTCTTCCAGATTTCAAGTTTTAAAAATAATTTTTTACACCTGTCTCTATTCACAAACTGCTTGAGGTGGTTCATTGCTCATATTAATCTGTACCTGCCTTCACTGACTCGTTTGAAGGGATCAACAAGTTCACATGCCAATGGGAACAAAGAAGAGGGAGGGGACAGGTATTTATAATTTATCAAGAGACCAAGGGCTGATGTATCAAGAAATTTATATGCAAATGAAATGTTCTGTTTCAATAAATCAATTAACAAGAAAAGTTTGTTGCAATCATTTCTAAGAAATAATCTGCAAAGAATTATTTTAATTGAAGGATTTACCAGATAACAAAATCTAAAAGCATTCATCTGTTTGGCTCAGTCAGCCTCTGCACTCCTCTCCTACAGCACTTTGCCCCACCAGCAGCTCTGCACTTAGTAAAGGCTTTAGGCTATAAATGATTCTGTCTGTACAATTACAGGGTTGCTTCTGGTCCATTTCATGCCATGTGGACTTGCCCCTTCTGAGAGAGGAGTTAATCTCCGAATTCCCTTAGTGACTCTGGGGAGGAAAAACCCCAGTCAAGCATACTCAGCACAGCCAACCAATCGGCACAGTGTGAAGGTGTGAGGGGGAATTTACACGGACAACGGAGTTCTAGAGGATGTTTTTTCAGAACTAACCAAGCTGAGGAATAAATTAGGGACTCAGGTGTGGTCTGAGTGATGCATATCCACTGAGGTAGGAGGCAGTGGTAGTAAGGGTCACATGCTTGGGACTCCCAGTCATCATTTTCTTCTTCCAGTTTTGCAAATGCTGTTTCGTTGGCATTGTTGTATAAGTCTATGCATTGCTCCGTGCCTTGATTTGTTCATTTAGAACAGTGTTTCTCAGCTGGGGGTGATTTTGCCCACCTCCCACCATAACGCTTGGCAATGTCTGAGGTTATCACATTTTTGGTTGTAACAACTTGGGGGAGGAAGGGTGGTGCTACTAGCATCTAGTGGGTTAAGGTCAGGAATGCTGCTAAATATTCTACATTGTACAGAATAATCCCCCACAACAAGAAGTTATCTGGGACAAGATGCCAATAAGTCTAAGGCTGAGAAACCCTGATTTAGAGAGACAATGGGGATATCCTGAAACTACCCTCTTTGCTGGAATACTAAAAGATTTTATTTTTGTAGAATAGTTTGAGATCCTTGGATAAAAGTTGCTGTGTAAGTTAAAAAAAAAAAAATCTTGTTGCTACAAGTCCCTATGGCTCAGCAAAGCTTGCTGACAGAGTCTGACTCAGCTCCTTCCCACATTTTAAAGGGTTATCTTTTGCTCTCATTGGGGTTTGTCTTTTTTAAAAGCTTGTTTTCCTTCCTAAAGTATTTTAAAATTTGAAAATTTGGTCCTGAACCATCTAGCTATCTAAGTCACTTCTGCCATATTATCAACATTCTTAAAGATAACTTTTCTACTCGGTATTGGTTCTGGATTAAAGGATTCTTATATTCCTGAGGTCAAGGAGACAGGTAAGCCTTTAGAAATAATTCCACTGCTGGCTGATCTAACAGCTCACCCACATGTGAGAAAAGAGTTAGATTAGCAAGAGCAAACTGAGGATTTCATTGGCTTTGCTCTTTCTTTGCTCCTGGAAAATTCTCTTCAGCAGTCCCTGGGGACGCACAAAGAGAATGACAATAAAGGAAAAAACAATTTTCAAAGTAGACACTCTCAAGAATCATATTTATTTTTTCTGGAATCATCTAGGAAAAAGAAACAACCACATAGACAAGACAATTTTAAACCGAGCTGACTTCTGATTTAAGTCATTTCCTTTCTGCTAGCTTGTCAAAATTTAACTGTATCATATCAAGTTGGTCTGAAAACCAGATTGATGCATGATGTACTTTAGAAACTCCTTTGACTTTGGCAGAGCATAGAAAACATCAAATGTGTCAGGAACCCTGGAGGCCAGAGGAATGGAGAAGTGAGGTTTATTTTCATGGAAAGTGGATTGTGTACTTAGGTTGCTGGGGACATTTTCCTTACGAAAAGATGATTTAACTAAGTCTGAAGATTAGGGAAGAAAATGAAACCACTGAAGATCAGACAAGAGAATAGAATTTCTACTCAAGAAAACTTATTTTGGCATAGAAATCTCTACCTCATTAGCCAAGGGAGAACATTCTGCCAACTCTGTCAATAATATTTCATATTAGCTCAATGGATTCCTTTAGTGAAGTAATAGAATATATCAGGAGCTAGACTCTTTCTCATGGAGGGCAGTGGAGGAATATCCAAGTGGATATTAGAGGACGGAATACCCAAGGAGTATACTCTGAGAGTCAGGAAACATGAGTTAGAAACAGGCTGTCCATAGCTGCTGTGAACTGCAGCACTGCTCTCAGCCTTACCTTTGATGTCCTCAGAATAGACATTTCTCTAGAGTTTTCTTCCTTCCATTATTTGAAGGGAATTATGGGAATACAATTGGCTCATGGTGATGACATTAGCGTTATGAATAATGCTTGGGGGCTAGATCTAGGATGCCGAGAGCTGACTGTTGGATTCCCAGAACATTTTACATAATGATGTCTGGGATGCCAGGTCAGCAGAGTGACTGTTAAAGGCAATGCAGGCAGCAGAAAGACATTGGAAGTAGACATTTAAAACTACATATTTAAACAGAGAATTTTGCAATAGCTTCTTCATTTTGTTTTCATTGTGGCATGGTGGTGTTTACTTTGCCACAATTTTGTTTTTCTTTATTACTAGAATTACATAGCTTGAAAAAAAATATTCTTTGGCTGCTACATAAGTGTGATCTTGATCTTCTTATGATTCCTGTAATCAATCATGGAATTGGCAGAAATTCCTGACTTATCAAGAAACCAGAAGTCAGTTCTATGCTCTTGCTTAGATTTTTTCTCTTCCACGTAGGTTCAGTGGAGGACTATAATTAAGTTAAATAAAAAAGTAACTTAATCTGATTGGTAGAATATTAATGTAGGAATGGAATTTCCCTTGCAATCTGAAGCTGTAGCAGAGAAATTTAACTCATGCAAGAGAAGAGCGAAGAGATGTGCTTCAGGAGTATTGGTAGCAGGGAAAGAAAGCCTGGTAATGCTGAGTGTATTTTTTAGAAGATTATATTTAAAAAGAAACAATCATAAATAGCTACTACCAAAGTAGGAGGGGAGGTGGTATAGAGAGGGGTCAACAAACTTTTTCTTAAAGGGCCAGTGTCTTAGATAGCTAGTGCTGCTCTGACAGAAATACTACAAGTGGATGGCTTTAACAAAGAGAAATTTATTCCCTCACAGTCTAGGAGGCTAGAAGCACAAATTCAGGGTGCCAGCTCCAGGAGAAAGCTTTTTCTCTCTGCTGGCTCTGGGGGAAGGTCCTTGTCATCAATCTTCGCCTGGTCTGGGAGCCTCTCAGTGCAGGGACCCTGGGTCCAGAGGACACGCTCCCTTCCTGGTTCTTCATTTTCGGTGGCATGAGGTCCCTCCTTCTCTTGGCTTGCTTCTTTCTTTTATATCTTGAAAGAGACTGACTCAGGACACAACCTAATCTTATAGATTGAGTCCTGCCGCATTAACATAACTGCCTCTAATCCCAACCCATTAACATCATAGAGGTAGGATTTATATAACACATAGGAAAATCACGTCAGATGACAAAATGGTGGACAATCATACAGTACTGGGAAACATAGCCTAGCCAAGTTGACACACATTTTTGGGGGACACAGTTCAATCCATAACAGCCAGGCAGTAAATCTTGTAGGCTTGCAGTCCATAACATTTCTGTAGTAACTACTCAACTCTGTAGTGTAAAAGCAGCCATAGATAGTAAAGCAAGGAATGGGTGTGGCTATATTCCAATAAAACTTTATTTATGGACACTGATGTTTGAATTTCATGTATTTTTCACGTGTCACAAAACACTATTCTTCTTTTGATTTTCTATTCAATTATTTAAAAACGCAAAAACCACTCTCAGTTTACAGGCCATACTAAAAGAGATGGCAGACAAGGTGGTGTGTGGGCTGTAGTTTTCTAATCCCAGATATAGAGGAAAGCACGGTGATTTTGGAATCAGACAGCATTGGGTTAAAAATCTGGTCCAACCTACTACTAACAAGCTGCTTCATTTGGCTAGGTGCAAATCACTTTTCTAAGTTTCGGTTTCCTTAAGTGGAAAATGGGGATAATAAAATCTCCCATTCATGGTTGTTATGGGGACTGAAAAAGATCACATAAATACCTAGTACTCTGCCTACTCTCCTTCAAAAAATGGTAACAAGATAATGGACACTTTTGTCATTAACTATACCTACTAAATTTCAGAGTCACCCACATTTTGCAATGGCAACATGCCAGTATATATAGTTCATGAAAATGTAACATAAGATCAGATTTCCACAGGTCTGTCAATTTAGTTTTATTCCACAAGGTCTTCATCCAAATATATTTCGGTAGTCTCCTACTAAAAGCAAACCAAACCAGTTGCCCTTGAGTTGATTTGACTGATGGCAACCCCACGTGCATCAGAGTTTAACTGTAACACAGAGTTTTCAATAGCTGGTTTTTCAGAAATAGATTCTCAGGTCTTTCTTCTGAGGTACCTCTGGGTGGACTTTAACCTCCAACCTATCGGTTAGAAGCCAAACACATCAACCATTTGTACCACCTAGGGACCCATAGTATCCTACTAGAGTCTACAAATCCAGACTCAATGTGAACTGATTTATCTATCATTTCCCTCATGAACAGATAAATTAACATTCAAAACATGTTTTTCCTATGTTCTGCATTACTTCAGTGAGTGGCATATGGGGTCTTAAAAGCTTGCAAGCAGCCTTCTAAGATGCATCAATTGGTCCCAACCACCTGGATGGAGTAAAGGAGAATGAAGAACACCAAAGACAGAAGGAAAGTATTAGCCCAAGAGACACAAAGGGCCACATAAACCGGAGACTTCTTCAGCCTGAGACCAGAAGAACTAGATGGTGCCCGGCTACCACCAATGACCACCCTGACAGGGAACACAACAAAGAGTCCCTGATGGAGCAGGAGAAAGGTGGGGTGCAGAACTCAAATTCTAGTAAGAAGACCAGACTTAATGGTCTGAGACTGGAGGAACCCCAGAAAGCACGGCCCCCGGATTATCAGCCCAGAACTAAAACAATTTCCGAGGCCAACTCTTTAGACAGGGATTGGACTGGACTGTGGGACATAAAGTGATACTTGTGAGGAGTGTGCCTCGTAGCTCAAGTAGATATGAGAGATTAAATGGGCAGCTTCTGGCCGGAGGTGAGAAGGGAAGGCAGAGAGGGTTAGGAGTTGGTTGAAGGACGTGGGAAATCAGGGGTGGAAAGGAGGAGTGTGCTGTCAGCGTATGGGGAGAGCAATTAGAGTCACATAACAATGTATGTATAAATTTTTGTATGGGAGACTAACTTGAAATGTAAACTTCATTTAAACTACAACAATAAAAAAAAATAAAAAAAAACAACAACTTGTTTTTCCGGAACCTTCTTACCTTGCTTGGGAAAAAGTTGGTCAAGTTCAAATTGCAATTTAAATCTGGGAGTTGCTGTGTTCCTGATTTTCCCTTGTCATCAGACTTGGCAGGACAAGAATCTTTGGTTTCACTTGAAGGTCTTGTGTCTGTGACAGAGCAAGAGATAATCATGAGAACAGTGTTTGCATGGCTTTGGCTGGATGATGTAACTAGCATCCTGAAGAGCCTTCATTCAGAATGAGCCTTCATATCTGATTCTTCAAGGTACAAGCCTTTCTCTAACTCCATAATTTATGAATATAACTTCCCAAGAGAGCTACCAGCCTCAAGGGTGTGTTCAGCTGAACCCAGACGCTTAGCTGGATTTTCCATCTAGAAGAAATACCTGTTACTCCTCTTAATCTGACAGAACCAAATGAAATTTTAAAGAAAAGGATGATCCACAGAGCTGGGATGAGGGTGAGGTGCTTGAGGCACTCTCCTTTGGTGCAAAATGTAAGGGGCACCAAAAAATCAAGTAATCAAGACAAGCAATATTTTCTAAAATAAAAATTAATGTAAAGAAATCCATAATTGACAAAATTTTAAGTAAACGCAGGATTGTAACAGTGCTGGGCAATCCATATTGGAGCCCTAGGCAAAAGGAAAGAGTCCCTGTGTGGCACAAATCGTTATGTGCTTGACTACTAGCTGAAAGGCTGGCAGTTCAAAACCACTCAGAGGCACCTTGGAAGACAAGCCTGGCAATTTGTTTTTGAAAGGTCACAGCTTTGAAAATCCTACGGAGTAGTTCTAGTTTGCTCACATGGGGTCGCTATGAGTCTGAACAATAACAGGCTAAAGAAAAAAACAGTAATACTGATCCAATAGATCTTATCTAGACTTCTTCATAGCAATCTCTCCCTTGGAAGCTGTGCCTGAAATTATTACTGTAATTAAAAACATTGGCTTAGAAACTGAGTTGGTTTTGTTGCACTGTTTCCCCTCTTTACTGCTGGCTCTTTCTTTTCACTTTGCCTTCTTTCACTATTCTTTTTTTTCCTCTTTATTCTGTTATCACTCATTCACATTTCTTTTTGCTACTTTCTTTCTGCATGTCAGCTTTGACCCTTTAACTCTTTCAATTCTTCAGGGAAAATGATCAAAGAGCTCTTTTATTTATAATAACTGCGTGGTTTCCTATAAGCCTAATACTAAGTCTAAGGCTGAAATGCTTTTCCTTGATGGTGGTTTATGTCCTTTCTGCTTGAAGCTGATATGGTGACCTCTTTAACAATTCTCATGATTCCTTTGGGTATGAGAGTCTCCAATCTGGGAAACATTGCTTTAAGTGAAAGCTGATAAACCACAATAAGGTCTAGGGATTTTCCTTTATTCTATCAGCGGCAATCTTAGAGTAAATGTTCACGAATGTAGTGGGAACATGTCTCCTCTGTGACTCCTGACAGTTACCAGCACATTCTTTAGAGAAGGAGGGTTTGAAAAGCAAATGTTTGAAGTAAGTACCATTGGGATGTGTAGAGCTATTAATGTGGCAGCATCTGGGATTTATAATCTGAACGAAAACTCCCTTCCTCTTCCTTAATCTTTATCCCAGATGGGAGTATGGCTCAATACCAAGAAAGTTTTCATTTTTTCTTCCAAGGGAAAGCTAAGCCAGAAGCACAAAATGCTGCAGGGAAGTGACATGGGAAAAAGAGTCAGAGCTTTCATATATTCCATGTAGTGACTAGAGCACCATGGGGACATGGACTCTGACGAACAATTCTTAAATGCAAACAGTTACACAGTGGCATCACTAGCAGGATGTGGGGGGTGCGGACCACATTGGGTGACACTATCAGAGGGGGTGACACCCAAATGACTGTCTATAAAATTTTTGTGCAGTGTTTCAGCAGAAATTTATTATTTTTTATAAAAATATCACTGTAGTTCGTTGTAACAACAAAATCATTTTTTGTAAGCCCAGTTTACATGTATCAATCTACCTACAACTCTATGCTAATTTACTTTTTGAACCTTCTAATGTGCTCCAGTCAGAGCTGTCATTATTACTCAATTACAGTGATGCTTCAAATCATGAGGTTTTGTTTGCATGTGCTATGAGCCCGTGCCGTTGTTTTTGCTGATGTGGGTATTTTTATAGTTGCTGATTTTGTCAAATTTTCTGGTGTTTTTGCTACAATATCGTGGTAATTAGTATTTATGAATCTATATAATTAACTTTTTTTTGAGAATGAAGTAGTAATTAAAGGAAAAGAACGTGTAATATATGGGAATTACAATTTGCAAGTAACATTAATACAAAAAGCTTCACTAAGGATTCTGTATGGTCTGGTATGGTAGGACGTCCATTGGGGAGGAGGGTGACACCATGAGTTACCTCACTGGGTGACACCAACCCTAGTGATGCCACTACAATTGCATCAACATTGATTAAACCCAGCCCTGAGATTTGATGGCAGATAATCCTGCAGAATCATGATTTTAAGTCATTTTTACTATTATTCAGTATTTAAAAATGTGTTCAGCTTGTCTGTTGCCTGAGAGTATGTATATGTCATAGTTTCTTTAGTCCAGAAGCTTCAGCTCTAAAACAGTGAAATAACATGTTTATTCACATATTACCCAAACATACCAAGTGCTTGTTGCGGTTGGTTTGAAGTTTTGACTTTGGTTTTATGTATTTATTTATTTTTCCTTTAAGAAACAATGTGAATATCCTGTGCTGGGTGGGATGGGAGTTGGGGAGGTGGTTCTTTCCAGATGATGGGAGAAAGCAAATTCAGTTCCTCCAGGCTAGGAAAACTTCCTGCATTAAATAGAATTAGAGATGAGCTTGAAAAACAAAACAAAACAAACAAACAAACAGGAGATCTCTGAGGAGATGAAGGGAAGCCTTTTATAGACAGATGAGAACTAATGGCTTTCTGAGGTGACTCCATGGTAAGTATAGAGAAGTTATTCTCAAAGTTGAGGTTGCATCAGAATGACCTAGAAGACACGTTAAACCTAAGACTGTTGGGACTCACCTCTAGAGTTTCTAATTCAGTAGGTTAGGGTGAGGCCTGAGAAACTGCATTTTAAATAAGTTCCCATGTGATGCTGATGCTGCTGGCTCAAGGACCTCACTTTGAGAACCACTGGTATTGAGTAAAGTTTTGTCTTTACTGGGTTATAGACTCCTTTAGGGATCTGAAGAAAGTTATTAGATTCTCCACAGAAAACTGCACAAACAAATATATGAAATTTTGTATACAGTTTCAGGAGTCCAGGGAACCAGATTAAAGATACCCCATTTGTTTTGATCACTTTTAATGCTACATACTATCCCCCACTCTATGATCTGATTCTCCGGTTAGGGATTTAATTCATCTTCAACCAAACCTTGTAAGATGTTATGTGATACTGACTTCAGGTGTGACTTTATCAAGGCACTTGGATTTAACTAACACTCTTGAAGATGGAAAAGGTTTTGTAGAAAAATCGTTGCTTTATTTTATAAACAAAATATTTAAAACTCCGTTTAAAACATTTTTGCGAAGTTTGTTCTGATATGCAATAAAAAAAACAAACCAAATCCATAGCTGTAGAGTCAATTTCGACTCATACCAACCCTATAGGACAGAGTAGGGTTTCCAAGGAGCGGCTAGTGGATTCAAATTACCAACCTTTTGGTTAGCAGCTGAACGCTTACTCACGGCCCCCCCAGGGCTCCTACTATGCAATAGACATTCAAATAATTGTTAAATGAATTATAGTAAAACTATAAATCTCTTCTTAAGAAAGTTCACTCTGAAGTAAATTATGAAGGAAAGCTGCTGCACTCAGAAGATAAACTACTCTCTGTAGTTTAAATGAAGTTTACATTTCAAGTTAGTCTCCCATAAAAAAATTTATACATACATTGTTATGACCCTAATGATTCTCCCCATACTGTGACAGCACACTTCTTCTTTCCACTCGTTTTCCCATGTCCATTCAACCAGCTCCTAATCCTCTCTAGCCTTCCCATCTCACCTCCAGACAGAAGCTGCCCGTTTAGTCTCTTGTATCTACTTGAGCTAAGAGGCACACTCCACGAGTATCCCTTTATGTCCCACAGTCCAGTCCAATCCCTGTCGGAAGAGCTGGATTCGGAAATTATTTTTGTTCTGGGCTGATAGAGAATCCAGGGGCTGTGCTTTCCTGGGTTCGTCCAGTCTCAGTCAGACTGTTAAGTCTGACCTTCTTACTAGAATTTGAGTTCTGCACCCCACCTTTCTCCTGCTCCATCAGGGACTCTCTGTTTTGTTCCCTGTCAGGGTGGTCATTGGTGGTAGCCGGGCACCATCTAGTTCTTCTGGTCTCAGGCTGATGAAGTCTCTGGTTTATGTGGCCCATTCTGTCTCTTGGGCCAATACTTTCCTTGTGTCTTTGGTGTTATAAGATGTTTCACGGCTTCATCATTGTTCTTTATCGTTGCGTAGTATTTCATTGCGTGGATATACCATAATTTGTTTATCCATTCATCCGTTGATGGGCACCTAGGTTGTTTCCATCTTTTTGCTATTGTGAACAGTGCTGCAACGAACATGGGTGTGCATATATCTATTCACGTGATGACTCTTATTTCTCTAGGATATATTCAAAGGAGCAGGATAGCTGGATAGTATGGACTTCTATTTCGCGCGTTTTAAGGAAGTGCCAAATCAATTTCCAAAGTGGTTCTACCATTTTACATCCCCACCAACAATGTATAAGTGTTCCAGTCTCTCCACAACCTCTCCAACATTTATAATTTTGTGTTTTTTGGATTAATGCTAGCCTTGTTGGGGTAAGATGATATCTTGCTGTAGTTTTGATCTGCATTTCTCTAATGGCTAATGATCTTGAGCATTTCTTCATGTGTCTGTTAGCTGCCTGAATGTCTTCTTTGGTGAACGGTTTCCACATTTTAGGTATCTGTTAGAGCAACACCCCACTCCCGGTACCATATCCTTTGCCTATTTTTAAATTGGGTTATTTGTCTTTTTGTTGTTGAGGTTTTGTAGTATCTTGTAGATTTTAGAGATTAGATGCTGATTAGATTTGTTGTAGCCAAAATTTTTTTCCCAGTCTGTAGTTTGTCCTTTGACTCTTTTGGTGAAGTCTTTTGATGAGTGTGTTTGATTTTTAGAAGCTCCCAGTTATCTAGTCTCTTTTCTAGTACTTGTGCATTGTTACTTATGGTTCGTATTGTGTTTATGCCATGTATTAGGGCTCCTAGCATTGTCCCTATTTTTCCTTCCACGATCTTTATTGTTTTTGATTTTATATTCAGAAGATACATTGAATGCATACATTTTAAGCATTGTAGACAAGTTTCAAGCAATTATTTGTTAAGGAAGGGAGGAAATCTCAAGCAAATAAGTAAAGAAAGAAAAGCTATTTCTCTCTGAATTTTATTTGTCAGTCACAGACTATACTGTAAAGAAAAGTGAACTGCAGAAGATATATGCTTTTTGGTCAAAAGAATTTAATCTGAACCCAGGCATTGATGTTTACTCACTGTGCCTCCTTGGATAATCTACCACCCCCTCTGGAGACCAAACTTCCTTTTCTGTAAAATAAGAATATTACCTATCTCATAGGTAATTGTGAAGATAAGATATGTATACTAACTTGCCTGGCACAGAAGAATCACCCAATAGCTATCATCTGTCTTAGTCATCTAGTGTTGCTCTAACAGAAATACCACAAGTGGATGGCTTTAATAAAGAGAAGTTTATTCTCTCACAGTCCAGTAGGCTACAAGTACAAATTCAGGGCATCAGCTCCAGGAGAAGGCTTTCTTTCTCTGTCGGCTCTGGAGAAAGGTCCTTGTAATGCATCAGTCTTTCCTTTGTCTGGGAGCTTCTCTGCACAGGAACCTCAGGTCCAAAGGACACACTTTGCTCCCGACACTGCTTTCTTGATGGTATGAAGCTCCCATGTGTCTCTTCTCACTTCTCTCTTTTATATCTCAAAAGAGATTGGATTAAGACACTATCTAATCTCGTAAACCTCATCAGCATAACCTCATCACAGTGATAGAATTTACAACACATAAGGAGATCACATATAATCTCATCATAGTGATAGAGTTTACAACACGTAAGGAAATCACATCAGATTACACAATCATACAGTATTGAGAATCATGACCTAGCCAAGTTGCTACACATATTTTTTGGGGGGCACAATTCAATCCATGACATCATCCAATGGCATAACTTTTCCCATGGCTCAGTATTCTTTCCTTTGATCTTTTAGAGTCATTCTTTCCCCAAATTTGGATGGTTTCCTCACTTGCATGTGCTAATCAGAACTCTGTTGAATTCTCAAAGGGGACCCTCTGCAGATCTCTGGATTTCTCTGTGCAGCTCTCTTCTCTCTGTTACTCTGTCCTATGAACTCTAGCTGCTCTGGTCTCCCTGAACTGTCAGCTCCATCTCTTCAACTCAGGGAGTTTCCTGGGCTCTGCCTGACTTCCCTCACTGCTCCTCAAGCTAGAAACTCTCTCAAGGCAGTAAGCAGGGGCAATTATAGTGCTCATCTCATTTATTTCCTGTCTCTCAGGATCAGTATCCTTCATTGCCTGCTGTTTTGTCTTTTGAAACCATTGTTTCACGTATTTTGTCTTTTTTTTTTTAATGTGTCAGGCAGTAAGGTAAATCTGGTTCCTGTTACTCCATCTTGGCTGGACCTGAAGGTTCGTCATTATATTTTTAAACTTGACTTTTGGTTTTTATTGTGAAATACATCATATATACAGAAGAGTGTATAAAATACACGTACGTAATAAAACAAACACCATGGTACCCACCAATGAAGTTATGTACTAGAACACTGAAAATGTATTAGAATCCTTCTCTGTTCCCACCTCCCCCATTTCATCCCCACCTTTCTCTCCAGAGGAGACAGTTCAGCTGAATTTTATGTCTATCTATCATTTATTTGTTTTTCTTAATAGTTTTAGCACAAATGTATGCCTGCTTAAATAATATATTTTTTAGTTTTGCCTGTTTTTGAATTTTCTATAAATGGAATCATAGTTTATGTATGCTGTTGTGACTTGTTTCATTTATTTTACATTATTTTTGTGGTATTCATACATGTAGATATAGTTCCTTCATTTTCATTACTGGTTAGGGTTCCATACTTAATTTATCTATTCTGCTGTTAATAGACCTTTGGGTTCCTGTGTTTGGAGCTATTGTGAACAATGCTGCTTTGATTATTATTATACTTGTGCCCACGTGCTTATGTGCATGAGTTGATCCAGCGCATCTACTTTAGAGTGAAACTACTGAAATTACAGTGTATGTGCAAGTTTAAATTTACTAGTGATGAAAAATTGTTTTACAAAGTGGTCATACCATTTTATACTTCCCACAAAGTATATGAGAGTTCCCATTGAGCTACTTCCTCTTTTACACTTGATATTACCAGACTTTCTAATTTTTCCAAGCTGGGGTGTGTGTAACAGTATCTTATTGTGATTTTTATTTGCATTTTCTCTAACTACTGATGAAATTGAACATTTTTAATGTGTTTGCCATTTGAGTTTCTTCTACACACACCCATGCCACCCACACACATACCCACACACAACTGTACACAAAGCAAACAGGATATGTGTGTGTGTGTGTGTGTGTGTGTGTGTATCTCAGTCATCTAGTACTGCTGTAACAGAAATACCACAAGTGGAAGGCTTCAACAAACAGAAGTTTATTCTCTCATAGTCTAGTTGGCTAGAAGTCCAAATTCAGATTGTCAGCTCTAGGAACTTCTCAGTGCAGGGACCCCAGATCCAAAGGACATGCTCTTCTCTTTGCTCTTGTTTCTTGGTGGTGTAAGGTCCCCAAGTCTCTTTTCTCTCTTTTATATCTAAAAAGAGATTGGCTCAAGACACAATCTAATCTTGTAGATTGGGTCCTGCTTCATTAAGATAACTGCCACTAATCCCAACTCATCAACAGCATAGAGACAGGATTCACAACACATAGGAAAATCACATCTGATGACAAAATGGTGGACAATCACACAGTACTGGGAATCATGGCCCAGCCAAGCTGACAGATATTTTTGGGGGACATAATTCAATCCATGACAATATGTATATATATATGTGTGTGTATATACACACACATATATAAAACCTGTTGCTGTCAAGTCAATTCTGACTCATAGCAACAATATGGGACATAGAAGAACTGCCCCATAGGATTTACAAGGTTGTAAATCTTTATGGAAACAGAATGTCACATCTTTCTCCTGCAGAGCAGTTGATGGATTTGAACTGCTGATTTTTTGGTTAGCAGCCATGTGCTTAACGACTGCCACCAGGGCTTCCTACACACACACACACATATATACTTATACATATATAATATATATATCTTTTGCCCAATTTTCTATTTTTATTTATTGATTTAATGATATTCTTTATATATTCTGAATACTAGTCTTTTGTGTTTACATGTGTAGCAAATATCTCTTCCCTTTTTATGGATCACCTTCCAATCTTTTTAATGATGGCTTTTGAGGAATTCTTAATTTTAATGTAGCAGGATTTATCGACTTTTCCTTTAAAGTTGCTCATTAAGAAAAATCTTTTTTTTAGAGAGAGGCAGAGCCAACATGGTGCTATAGACAGAAGCATCACACTGTCCCTCCACAGCAAAGACCCAAAAAACTAAGTAAAACAGAGACAAACGTAAATCCTGGAACCCTAAGCATCATAAGAAGAGATAAAGAACTCAGTCAAGCACTGAATGGAATAAGAAACTGAGAGAGAACAGAGAGCAAAGAGAGATACATGTGGAGGTCCCCTATCAGCTAACACAGCATGGATTTGCCATTTTGGACTCCTGTCTTAGATCGGCAGACTGGGAGTACAGGAAAGCAGCATCACAGAGCTCCCAGCAGGAGACAGAGCACCCAGTAACCAGCAAAATATGCCTTCCCATGCCCCAACCTTCACCTGCCTGCTCGACCTCTGCTGCTTCATAGCCGGCTGTGGTAGTTTGGCTGGCTAGGAAGTGCAGGGTCTCTGCTGCTTGGATTTTCCCTGCCCACATTGAAGATCAGTGGACAGGGAGTAAGGGAAAGCAGCTTCACAGAGTTCCCAGCAGGAGACAGAAAACTACTCCCTTAGCACTATTTTTTGTTTGTTTTTGGCTCCTGTTTCTCTCTCCTCTCTCTCCTCTTTCCCATACCCATCTTAGCTCCACACATCACAATCTCCACCCTTCTTCCTGCCTACCTGCACTGTGCACTGAACATCACACCCCCAAGCAGCACAGGCATGGCCTGCCAGAACCTGCCCTGCACTGCTTTCTAGCCCACCCTGTAGCCCTAGTATGTGCCACAAACAACCCATTCCAGCAACACCCCTTCAGCTGGACCATGACCTGCTGCAACATAGCTGAGCGACTGGCTCTGCCCATTGGACAAGGAGGTGAAAAGTATTGTGCCCACAGACGACCAAACAACAAAGAACACACAGCCTGCCGGCTCACACATAACAAAATAAAACAAAAAAGCAGGATGAAAGAAACAAATCTATAATCAATAAATGAAGACAATAACTACTGTATGTCCCAAAGACAGCTGACAATATTAAAACATGAAAAAACAGGACAGGATGGTTCCAGTAAGTGTCCAAAATAAAACACCAGACGACTTTCCAGTAGAAGAAAAGGCACTAGAACTACCTGATTGGGAATTCAAATCTCTAATATTCACAGCTATCCAAGAGTTGAAGCAAAAAGCAGACAAAAATGAGGAAAAAATAGACAAATTCACAGAAAAGGCAGACAAATTCATGGAAAATACAGACAAAAAATGGAAGAATTCAGGAAAATACTACAGGAACAAAATGTCAGGATAAATTCACAATTAGAATTCATACAAAGACAACAATTAGAAATCTAAAAGATAAACAACAAAATTTCAGAAATGGATAGTGTCATAGAAGGACTGAGGGGCAGATTTGAAATGATGGAAGACAGGATCAGTGAAATTGAAGACAAACACTTGGATAAAACTCTGAGGAAAAATCAGAAAAAACAACAAAGAAAAATGAAGAAACCCTGAGAATTATGTAGGATACAATCAAAAGCAAACGTTTGCGAGTGATCGGAGTTCCAGAACAGGGGGAGAAAACAGAAAACACAGAGAGGATCATTGAAGAACTGCTGACAGAAAACTTCCCAATATCATGAAATACGAAAAGCTGACTATCCAAGAAGCTCAGAAAACCCCATATAGGATAGATTCCAAAAGAAAATCACCAAGGCATACCATAATCACACTCACTAAACCCAAAGACAAAGAAAGAATCCTGAGAGCAGCTTGAGAAAAATGAAAAGTCATATACAGAGGAGAAACAATAAGACTAAGCTCTGATTATTAGGCAGAAACCATGCAGGTAAGAAGGCAATGGCATAACATATATAAAACCTTCAAAGAAAAAATTGCCAGCCAAGAATAACTTATCCTGCAAAACTCTCATTCAAATATGTTGGTGAAATTAGGACATTTCCAGATAAACAGAAATTAAGGGACTACGTAAAAACCAAACCAAACTTACAACACTTATTAAAGGGAGTCCTTTGGTCTGAGAACAAATGACAACAGACCACAGCCTGAATCTAGGATGCAAGATTGTACCAGCCCGATACCAAGCTAGGAAATGAACTCTCAAGGACTATCCAAACCAAAAGAATTACAACAGGGAACCAGAGAGGTTAACCTGTAAATGACAACAAAGTCAACAATAAAAGGGGGAATAAATGGTGTAGGTATAGAAGCTTCTAATGGAGAGGAAGGCCAGCCGATACCAAGTAATAATAGACTGGTTCAAACTTAGGAAGATAAGGGTAAATTTCAAGGTAACCACAAAGCAAGTTAACAAACCTACTCATCAAAATAAAGAAGAAAAACATAAAGTCTCAGTAAAAACAAAAACAAAAGAAATGAAAAAAAATCCACAAACAAAAGGAATTCAGCACAGGAGAGTAAAAGGAACAAAGAAAATGTCAGCACCACAAAAAAAAAAAAAAAAAAAAAAACACTACAAAATCACAGCAATAAACTCACACCTATCAATAATTACACTGAACGTAAATGGCCTAAATGCACCCATAAAGAGACAGAGAGTGACAGAATGGATTAAAAAAACAGGATTCATCAATATGCTGTCTACAAGAGACACGCCTTAGAAACAAAGGCATAAATTTATTACAAATCAAAGAATGGAAAAAATATATCAAGCAAACAACTACCAAAAAGGAGCAGGAGTGGAAATACTAATCTCAGATAAAATGCAACTTTTGTTTGTCTGAAAGGAGTCTTCATTTCCTTTTCATTTTTGAAAGATATTTTTGTTGGGTATATAATTCTGGGTTGACAGATTTTTTCCCCCTTGAGTAAGTTAAAGACATCGTTTCATTGTCTTCTGGCTTGCAGAATTTCTGATGAAAAGTTTGCTGTAATTCTTATCTTTGTTACTCTATGTACTATTTGTTTTTTCTCTGCTTGCCTTCAAGATTTTCTTGCTATCTTTGGTTTTCAGCAGTTTGGCTATGATATGTCTAGGGATGTGTGTGTGTGTGTGTGTGTGTGTGTGTGTGTGTGTTGGTACTTATCCTGCTTGGGATTCCCTGAGCTTGATCATTATTCTTTTTTGTTTTAAATTGTGCTTTAGGTGAAAGTTTACAGCTCAAGTTAATTTCGTATACAAAAATTTTTACGTATATTGTTTCTGACCTTAGTTGCAATCCCCACAATGTGACAGCACCCTTTCCTTTTCCAAGCTGGGTTCCCTGTGTCCATTCAATGAGTTCCTGTCCTTTCCTGCCTCCAGACAGGAGCTGCCCATTTGGTCTTGTGTATCTGATTGAACTAAGACACACACTCCTCACAAGTATTATTTTTTGTTTTATAGTTCTGTCTAATCTTTGTCTGAAGAGTGGGCTTTGGGAACGGTTTTTAGTTCTGGGTTAACAAAGTGTCTGGGGGCTATAGTTTCGGAGGTTCCTCCAGTCTCTGCCAGACCATTAAAAGTCTGGTCTTTTTACGTGAATTTGAGTTCTGCTCTGCACTTTTCTGCCGCTCCATCTGGGACTCCCTGTTGTGTTCCCTGTCAGGTTGGTCATTGGTGGTAGCTGACACCATCTAGTTTTTCTGTTGACCATTATTCTTATTATGAATTATTGTAATTGTGCTCTCTTTCTTCTGAGATTTTAATTATACATACATTAGACTGTTATATATTATTCCATAGCTCTTGGATGCTCTATTCTCTTCCCCCCCCCACACTCTATTTATTTTTTTCTATTTGTTTTTCAGTTTGAATAATTTCTATTGACCTATAATCAAGTTTTCTGAGTCTTTCTTCTGCTGTGTTCATTTTGCTAGTAAACCCTCAAAGAAATTCTTCATCTCTGTGACTTATTTCACAGAACTCTTTGTTTAACATTTTCCATTCATCTTCTGATATTCCCCATATACTCATGCATGTTGCACCCTTTTCCTCTATATCATTTAGTATATTGTATCTAGTTATTTTGAAGTTTCTAACCAATAGTTCCAACACATGGGTCATCCCTGAATCTGGCTGTATTGATTCCTTTTCTCTTAAAAATTTGGTGGGGTTTGTTTTGTTTTGTTTTTGCTTTTTTTGTGTGACTTTAATAGTTGAATAAATGTCAGATATTGTGTACAAAAAAACATTAAATACTGAGGAAAATAGTATTTACACCTGGAAATGGGCATGCCTCTTCTTCTCTCCGGTTATTAGTATGAGGAGGGAGGGACTGAGTCAATCTAGTAATTGGTTGAACTAGGTTTGAGTATTGTTACTGTTGTTACTTTCAGTACACCTTAGGATTGACAGTCATTCAGTTGTGGGCAGCTGTTACCTTGTGTTTAGGATGACACCTGACACTGTTCCTGCTCTATCCCTAGGTTTCAATAGTCCCTTCACATTTAGACCGCCAAGAGAATCTCTTTCCTTCTGTGGTAGACTACTGCTGATTGTTACTCAACACTAGGCTTCTGATAGGGGCAGAAGGGTTGTTAGTTATCTTGGTCTAGCCTCAGTCGTAGGCATGCCTGTGAACCTTGTGGAGCTTTTCAGTATTTCTGCCATTCTCCCCATGGCAGCCAAACTCTAAATTGTGTTTATGGTGCTCTTACTCCTCCATCAGTGGTAGTAGAGCTCTGCTTTGCATTGGTGCAGGAACCTAAGCCCAATAGATAGTGCTGGTATTTCCCAGGAGCAGAAGGTGTTCGTTTCTACTCTTCCTTCAAGGAGAAGAACTTTGCACAAGGGTTTGTAATCCCTCTTCCAGTGACACAAATCTTTTGCTTTCAATGACAGAAGGGTCTAGGGATGTAGGCAGTGTTTCTTGCCTTTTTCCCATCAGCAGTCTGCGTTATCTGTACACCTGTGCCACCAACAGGGACTTTCTCTACTCTTCTGCATTTTGCCCAGTCTTTCCTGAGCACACTATGTGGAGGCCTGTGAGAAAGAGCTTGTAGGTGAATGCAAATTCTTTTTGCATCTGGTGCCCCCAGTTACTCTAAACTGATAAATCAACCTATACTTTGCCTTTAAAAATTTGTTAAGCAATCTTCACAGATTTCTTCTTATCCACCTTCTTCATCTAGAATCAAGAGACAGCCACCAATTCTTGTCATGCTCTGCCAAAGGTAAAACTGTTCTTATGTCCTGCCTCTACTTGGAGGGGCTTGTCACTGTTTGGAATTCAGTTTACGTGGTTGTCTTGTGACCTCAGCTCTCTTATGAATTAAAGAAAATTATGATTTTATTTATCCAGCTTTTTTCTTGTTGTTAAAATGGAAGCAAACTTCTCTAGCAGCTTTCTACATCCTAAGCACAAGCAGAATGTACTCATGTTTTTAAACGTATTAAACATTGCCATTTGATAATCTGTGCCTGATAATCTACCATTCAAACAGAGAGAAAGAACCAACAGGTTACACACACACACTAACATAAATCTCCTACTGGGAAGATAGATAGAAATCCACCACCTTCCGTCAGTTTGTTGTATGTGGTGGCTTGTGCGTTGCTGTGATGCTGGAAGCTATGCCACTGGTATTTCAAATACAAGCAGGTCTTCCATGGTGTACATTCTTCAGTGGAGCTTCCAGAGTAAGACAAATTAGTCAATTAAAACCTTATGGATCACCATAGAACATTGTCTAGCTCACTTGCATTGGCCACATCATCAGAAGGGATCAATTGCTGCAGGAAGACATCATGTTTGGTGGAGTAGACAAGTATCGAGGGTGAAGTGGGTTGGCACAATAGCCACAATGATGGTCTCGAACCTGCTGGTGATGAGAGGATGATGCAGGGTTGAGCAACATTTTGTTCTGTTGTACACAGGTTGCCATGAGTCAGAGTTGATTCAATAGCACCTAACAACAACATAGGTACATTTATGTATGTATGTATCTATGTATCTATCTAACCATCTTTCCATCTATCTATCTGTATGTCTGTCTGTCTCTATATATCAATCAAGTATCATGTATCTACATCTATCTTTACCTCATTGATCTATGATTTGTTATAAGGAATTCGCTTGTGCAATTAGCAGAACTGATTGAGCAGCCCCTGGGAGGCCATTATCTCTGCTTCTGAATCTGGAGCTTAAAGTCCACAGGGCAGTTACAGAAGATGGCAAGCAGACTGAAATTCATAAGTATGAGCTGGAACCTCATGAGGATAGACTGAAACACACGTCCATTCTTGTTGCCTCTGACCTCAGTGACAAGGGTATTCTTCAGAAGCTAGGGCCCTTTGTCATGGAGCTAAATACATGCACCTGGCTCAGAAGTCAGACAAGCTAAAGAAGAGTGTTGGGGGAAGGTAGAGCAATTGCAGGCCCAGCTGATACTGCAAGTCAGTGCGGTGAATCAGCAAAAGAATAACAGCTTGTGTGCGTTACAAAATGGCTGCTGCTTCCCTCCTGCCTTCCAAATCACAAAAATCTTACACGGCTGCTCTAACAGAAAACATCCAAAAAAGAGAATTCTGGGAAAAGCAGTTCAGCCTAGCCAAGTTGGCACATTACAAAGCCACCGCAGATGACTTGCAGTCTGAATTTATCACAGGATTGCTTTATGGCCATACTGTTCTACTAGTTCTCACTCTTGGGGTCTTTTTTTTTTTAAATGGATTTTGTTATTTTTTACTGTGAGCTGTTCATTTTCCTTGGAATTTTGTGGGAATTTTTTGAGGTTTTGTTTGAAGCTGGAGTTCTGCAGAGTGTATTTTATATGCTTGAACCAGGAACTTGGGGTACTACCAGTTAGGGATTACTCTACACTGAATTCTTGGCTTGAGATTTTTGGACTAGGCAAGTTATGTGAATTCAGTCTACAAATCAACAATGAGGACCAAGTTCTGGATCCAAATTCTTAGTTTTTTTTTTTTTTTTTTTTCCTCCCCTTGTTCAGTACCACTGATGAGAGAATTTATTTTTCTTGCAATTCTTTGGGTTGGGACAGATTTATTTCCAGTCTACCTTTACACTAACAGGGTAGTCCTTTGGGTTTCAGAGTCATGATAGGGAGGGGAGGAAATATATTATATTAGATTCATACATTAGCTGGTCCATGGGCTTTATTTCAGTTCCCTGTTCTGGTATTAACAGAAAGAGAAGACTTGAAAGAAATATTTTAAAAGCATAATTAAGAGTAAAAAATACTATGCCTTAGCTATGCAGCTTTCTTAGGAAATGAGCAATTTGATCCATACTTCTTTTCAAATATTTAAGGGTTAACTTAGAGTTGGAATATTAAAATTTGAGCTATTTTAAATGAAAATATTTCTAAAATATACTATATATTTCTCTGTCATCTTTAACAGAGGATATTAAACTTATTTAACTTTTCTTTTTTTGCTTCTACAGAATAATCGTTGTGAGTATTCTTGATCTTATAATCACTACATAATCCTACAGTTATTACCAGGCAGTTATTACCTTCATTTAATAACAATATAAATAAAAACAAAACTAAACTAAAGTGAAGCTCTGAGAACATCAGGGAGTACTAAATGATAAAAAAAAAAAAAAAAAATTCCCAGATGATAATTTTGATTGTGGAGGAGAGTCACAATTATTACATATTAGAAAAGCTGTTCTCTCATTGGTGTATTTCGAGGATATTCAGACTTGCCTTTAGTGACCACTAAAGTGAAATACTAATGGTTTACATTTATTGAGGGCTTACTGTATGCCAGCATAGTTCTAAGTGCTTTAATCCTCACAAAAACTTTATGTGTTTGTTGCTATTTTTATCCTCTTTTTGTAGTTGGGAAACTGAGATACAGGGTAGTTAAGCAACTTGCTCAAGACCACTCAGTTAATATGCAAAAAAGTTGAAATATGAATTAAGAAAGTTTGGCTGCAGAGCCTATCTATGCTTTTAGCACTATACTATGCTGCCTTTCACAATGCTATTCTGCACAGTGAGTAGATACAGAGAGCTGTTCACCACTTCTGGAGGGCAGAGCACTTGCATTGTTTTCTTTTTGCCACCTTTCAACTTGGAAAGATTTCAAATCGATAGAAAATCCACAAAATAAAACAATGAGCACCTGTATATATTCTTCACCTAGACTCACTAATCTTTAATATTTTACTTCACTTTCTCTCTAGCCATTTGCAGACATCATAATCATTCAAACCTAAATATTTCTTCTTGTATCTTATGAGATCACCACCCTTCTGTCATTTGTTGTACTGTGGTAGCTTGTGTGTTGCTATGATGCCGGAAGCTCTGCCACTGGTATTTCAAATACCAGCAGGGTCACCCATGATGGACAGGTTTCAGTGGAGTTTCCAGCCTAAGATATACTAGGAAGAAAGGTCTGGTGATCTGCTTCTGAAAATTAGCCAACCTGAAAACCTTATGGAAAACAACAGAATGTGTTCGGATATACTACTGTAAGATGAGGCCCTTAGGTTGGAATGCAATTCACAATAACTGCAATAATGCAAAAAAGGTTGTGTAAGACTGGGAAATGATCCATTCTGTTACACATAAGGTCGCCATGAGTCGAAGCTGACTCAGTGGCAACTAACAACAACAATATCTCCTAAGAAGGAAGATATTATCTTATGTATATATAAAAAACAAAAAAACCAAACCCACTGCCATCGAGTCCATTTCAACTCATAGAGACCCATAGGGTTTCTGAGGCTGTGAATCTTCACAGAAGCAGACTGCCACCTCTTTCTCCCGCGGAATCGCTGGTGGTTTCAGTCAATCTGTTTAAACACTGCACCACCAGGGCTCCTGGTGGAATGTCCTTCAATTTCGATTTGCTGGAATGCTTCCTTATAATTAGATGCAAATAAAATTTTTTTTTGACAGGAGTATTTCATAGGTGATGTCGGTCCTTCTAAGTGAATTACATCATGGCACACTGTGTCAGTTTGTCCCATTATTGGTAATGTTGAATATGATCAGCTGGTTAAGGCAGTTTTGCCAGATTACTCTATGGTAAAAGCACCTTTTCCATTTCAAGTAAATAATTAATATATGGGGTGAAACTTTGTAACTGCATAAATATTTTCTTCCTAAATAATATTTCAGCCAATAGATCTGGCACTCGTTTATTGTTCTTACTGAATCAGCTATTCCTGTATTAATTGTAAAATGGGGTATTTTCTATTTCCATCATGCCTTTGCATTTACTAGTTGGCATTTTTCTGTAAAGTATTTTTCTTCTCCACTTTGACTTGCTAAAACTTTTTTTTTATTAGCATCAAAATAAACTCATGGATTTCTTTTCCTCAATGTGTTATAATTGATTCAACCAGTGTTAATTCTGATGAATAAATTGTCTGAATTTTTGCCCATGGTTGCCCCTTCATGTTGATGCCTACATTCTTTTGACATGCTATTATTTTTGTGCCCTCTTACTTTCTGATTCTTCTTTAAATTTCTTTAAGGTGTTCCAGACTCATGAAAGTCATATTTAGAGTCTTCTATCTCTGCTTATTATGTACTGTACCGTCATTGATTTAGATCTCTCCCAATTTCTTCTCTCATCTTCTCTACTTGCTTTTCCTAGTCTACCTTGGTTCTCCCATTTACTTCAGCCATTGAACTGACATATTGCTGTTGTTGGTAGGTGCTGTTGAGTTGGTTTTCTGTTCATGGTGACCCAATGTGGCAGAGTAGAACAACCCCGTACGGTTTTCTAGGTTGTAATCATTACAGGAGCGGATCACCAGGTCTTTCTCCCTTGGAGCCACTGGGTTGGTTTGAACCACCAACCTTTCAGTTAGCAGCTGAGCGCTTAACCATTGCACCACCAAAGCACCGACATAAAGGTCTTTTATATATATCATAGGCAACTGAAATGCATTTTTGATGCCAAAAAATCTTCGTCCAACTTGTACTCTGAAATAAACTTCAACCTTGTCCCCTCCTACCATCTTGTCTCTTACAATCTATTCCTCCAACAGCAGCCAGAGCATTCTTTTAAAAAGATAAACCAGATGATAGTAGTTACATTTGTGCTTAAAAACTTCCAGTGGCATCCCAGTGCAAATAGAATTTAAAAAAATTTTCTTCCTACTGCTACTGCATACTTCTACAAAATGCCACACAGCATTGTCTTTCCTGTTTTCATGCTTTAGCCACACCAAAGCCTTTTTGTTCCATCCACAAACTCAGATTATTTTTATTTCAGAGCCCTTGCTCTGGTAATTTTCTATCTGTGGAATGTTCATCCTTGTATCTTTCCATTGTGACTGCTCCTGAACAATCCAGGTCTTAGCTTGAAGACTTTCCCTTTTCACTCATCCAAATAAGCCTACTCACTCCCTGTCTTAGGCTGGATTCTCTAGAGAAGCAAAACCAGTAAAGCGTATAAAAATATATGTATATATAGAGAGAGATTTATATTAAGGAAATGGCTCACGAGGTTGAAGAAGATGGAATGTCCCAAGAATGTGGGTCAGGCTGGGAACTTCTTCTGATTCACGTAGGTGCAGGGACTGACGAACAAAAGATTGGCAAGTCAGATGTCAGGGCTCTGGGTCACAGGCTACAGAGACCAACGAATCCAAACATCGACAGGTGAGACGGCAGGTAAGCTGCTAGCTCAAGTTCCAAGAACTGGAGGTCAGATGAACAGAGGCCAGCTGCAGGATCCACTGCTAGCAAAAGCCTGAGAGCCTTGCCAGAAAGTCCACCTATATTGGATGCAGGCCACACCATTAAGGAAACTCCCTTTCAATCGATTGGCTACTCACAGCAGATCCCATCATGGAGGTGATCACATTATATCAAATCTCATCATGAAGGTGATCACATCATTATATGACTGCCAAACTACATCCTAACTGCCAAACCACTGGGAATCTTGGCCCAGCCAAGTTGACACACAGTGTTAATGATCACAATCCATGCCTTGTCAACTTGGCACATGGGCACATCTCCCTAAACCATACACAATCTCTGAATAAAGACAATTATAAAGTCATACTTGTGCCTAACATGATACAACTACCACGCATACAACCAAAAATGTACTGGACCTGTTCACATCCTATATTTATAAGTGAAGAAAACAGAAACATTTGATGTACACATACAAGGCAGAAATACTTATAACAATTACAGTCCTACTTTCTGCAACTGGTCACATGATCATAACTGGTATTTAGAACACCTTCGTTCACCACCCATTCTGTATTACCTTTGCCCTCAGCAAGCACCTCAGATGATCGTGGGTCTTTGTCTAGTGGGATGACCCAAACCTTCATTCCTGAAGAGTCTGGGCCATTAGTAGTCATGTAGGAATTGGGTTGCTGTAGTTTTCTATTGACTTTAATTATACGGCATGGTAGTACTAAGAAATGCCCTAAGGGATTTTTTGCATTCCAGGTATACTCTTCTTTACCTCCATTATGTGATATCAATCTAATTTCCTCTTGGTAATCAGGATCAATCACAGCAGCCAGTATGTTAATTCCCTTCTTTGCCTGTTGATCCAGAGGCATAAGGAGCTATAAGTGGCCAGGTCTTAGCTTCCAGTTCAATGGAATCAGTGATGTATCTCCAGGTGGGAGCATTCCTCCCTTTGGAACTAAGACTTCTAGACCTGCAGGGCATAGTGTCATGGGGACAGGAAGCAAAAATTTTGTGATTGGGTCACTAGGGGTAATAGTGAGTGGTGCCACTCCCATTTCCTCTCCTTGATTCCTTGACCCATGAAGCCTAGCTAAGCGAGAAACAGCACCATGTATTGGACCCTGGTTTAGAGCATATACCGCCTCCTGGAGAACATTGCCCCAACGCTGCAAGGTATTGTCACCTAGCTGGAGCTGTAATTGTGTCTGTAGAAGGCCATTCCATCATTCTATCAAGCTAGCTGCTTCAGTATGTTGGAGAACATGGTAAGACCAGTGAATTCCATGAGCATGGGCCCATTGCCACACATCACTTGCTGTGAAGTGAGTCCCTTGATCTGAGGCAATGCTGTGTGGGATACCAGGACAGAGGATAAGGCATTCTGTAAGTCCATGGGTGGTAGTTTTGGCAGAAGCATTGTGTTCAGGGAAGGCAAATCTATATTCAGGGTAAATGTCTATTCCAGTAGGAAGAAAATGCTGCCCTTTCCATGATGGAAGTGGTCCAATGTAATCAAACTTCCACAAGGTTGCTGGCTGATCACCTCAAGGAACTGTGCCATATCGGGGACTCAGTGTTGGTCTCTGCTGCTGGCAGACTGGGCACTCAGCAGTGGTTGTAGCCAAGTCGGGCTTGGTGAGTGGAAGTCCATGTTGCTGAGCCCATGCATAACCTCTGTCCCTGCCACCATGACCACTTTGTTCATGAGCCCCTTGGGCAATGATGGGAGTGTCTGAGGGAAGAGAATCACAGCTTTCCACAGAACATGTCATCCTATCCACTTGATTGTTAAAATCCTCCTCTGCCAAGGTCACCCTTTGATGAGAATTCACAGGAGACACTATCTTCACTTCTATGGCCCATTAACAGAGGTCTATCTATGTACTTGCAGCCCTGGTGGTGCAGTGGTTAAGAGCTAGGCTGCTAGCCAAAAGGTCAGCAGTTCAAATCCACCAGCCACTCCTTGGAAACCCTATGGGGCAGTTCTACTCTGTCCTATAGGGTTGCTATGAGTCAGAATTGACTCTACGCCAACGGTTTGGTTTTGGTTTTTTATCCACATACTTCTTCTCCACACCTCTTGTCACTAATTTTCCAATCATATTCCTTCCAAGTCCCTGATCATCCAGCCAAGCCATTGGCCACAGCCCATAAATCAGTATACAGTCACACATCTGGCCATTTTTCCTTCCAAGCAAAGAGAACAACCAGGTGTACTGCATGAAGCTCTGCCCATTGGGAGGATTTCCTTTCACCACTGTCCTTCAGGGAGTTTCCAGAAAGGGGCTGTAGTGCTGCCGTTGTCCACTTCTGAGTGGTGCCTGCATATCATGCAGAAAAATCTATAAAGCAGGCATGAATTTTCTCTTTCTGAGTCAACTGATCATAATGAACTTCCCATGAGGTCATAGGTGCAAACTGGGAGATGGAAGGTAATGTGGCAGGGGTCGAGACTATGGGCATTTAGGCCACTTCCTCATGCAACTCACTTGTGCCCTCAGGTCCTGCTCAGGTTCAATCTCGCATATACCAATTCCATTTAATGATAGAGTGCTGCTGTGTATGTCCAACTTTATGACTCTGTGGGTCAGAAACACCCAGTTCATGATGGGCAGCTCAGGCTGCATGGTGATTTAGTGGTCCATGGTTAAGTGTTCAGTCTCTACTAAGGCCCAGTAACAAGCCAAAAGCTGTTTCTCAAAAGGAGAGTAGTTATTTGCAGAGGATAGCAGGGCTTTGCTCAAAATCCTAAGGACCTGCTCTGTGATTCACCAGTAGAGAGCTACCAAAGACTCCAAACAGCATCTCTATCTGCTGCTGACACTTTAAGCACTATTGGATCACCTGGCTCATATGGTCCAAGTGGCAGAGCAGCTTGCTTGGCAGACTGAACCTGTTGCAGAGCACTTTCTTGGTCGGCCTCACTCAAAACTAGAATTTTTTTCAGTCACTTGATAAATAGGCCAGAGCAACACACTCAAATGAGGAATATGTTGCCCTCAAAATCCAAAGAGACCCACTAGGCATTGTGCCTCCTTTTTAGTTGAGGGACCAACCAGATGCAATAAGTTATACTTTACTTTACAAAGAATATCTCAACATGCCCCACACCACTGAACCCCTAGAAATTTCACTGAAGTGGAAGGTGCCTGAATTTTTGTCAGATTAATTTCCCACCTTCTAGCATGCAAATATTTTACCAATAATTGCAGAGTCATTGATACTTCTTACTTACTAGATTCAATCAGCATAATGCCATCAATGTAATGGACCAGTGTGACATCTTGTGGAAGGGAAGGTGACCAAGGTCCTTGCTAGACGAAATTATGATATAGGGCTGGAGAGTTGATATAGCTCTGAGGTAGGACACTGAAGGTGTATTGTTGCCCTTGACAGCTGAAGGCAAATTGCTTCTGGTGGTTCTTTGAAACAGGTACGGAGAAAAAGGCATTAGCCAGATCAACAGCTATATACCAGGTACCAGGAGATGTATTAATATTCTCATGCTACATCAGGAACAGCAGCTGCACTTGGAGTCACCACCTGGTTAAGTTTTCAATAATCTACTGTCCTTCTCCAAGATCCATCTGTTTTTTTGTACAGGCCAAACAGACGAGTTGAATGGGCAGGTGGTGGGAATCACCACCCCTACATACTTTAATTCTTTGATGGTGGCAGTAACCTCTGCAATCCCTCCAGGAATGCGGTATTGCTTTTGGTTTACTATTTTCCTAGGTGGGGCAGTTCTAATGGCTTCCATCTGACTTTTCCTACCATAATAACTTTTACTCCATTTATCAGGGACCCAATGTGGAAGCTCTTCCAGTTGCTGAGTATGTCTCTTCCAAAAATGCATTCTGGAACTGGAGAAATCACTACAGGACGGGTTTCGGGACATACTGGACCTACTGTGAAACAGAAATGTGCTAAGGCTTCATTAATAACGCGACTTCCATATGCCCCTACTTTGAGTGGTGGGCCACAGTGATGTTTTGGGACTCTTGGAATTAGTGTCGGTTCAGAGCCAGTAGCAAGGAATCCCCAAAAAGTCTCATTATTTCCTTTTCCCCAATGAACAGTCACTCTGATAAAAGGCCATAGATCCCTCTGGGGAAGTCTGGGAGAAAGGTTAACAGTATAAATTTTTGACAGTGTAGTGAGCTCCTTCTTCTATGGGACCCAGCCTCCCATTCATTCAGGGGTTGTGGGTCTGTAAACTCTCTCAAGTCTGGGAATTGATTGAGGGGCCGTGACTGTCTATTTTGGTGATTCAAGTTAGACTGCTGTTCGCTTGACCTAGAATTCTTCTGTTTTTACATATCAAGTAAATATTTAGTAGATTTCCTATTTATTTCACTCTTAGGGACACTATGACTAAGTTGCCAACACCATAAGTCCATATGAGTCAGACTATTCTGATTACTGCTTTGACTCTGCTGTCGATTATAATAACCACACCCACTTTGTCCTTGGCGATTGTGTGCCGACACTTGGCCCCTACCACTATGCAGTCCAATCAGCCCCATTGTAGTTAAGTGTTTTAATTCAGTTAGGGAAGTTCCCACTGTCAAATCTAACTTACATAAAATAGCAATCTCAGCAGTCTTCAAGGATGCTGGGACTCCCTTCACAAATTTGTTCCTTACTGCCGTGGTAAAAGTTATGTCCTATGGGCACTCCATGTGTGGGTCAGTGGGTCTAACCTGATACATCCACTCTAACATGTCAATTTCCCTAAGCCTTTGGATACTTTCTTCTACAGTATACCATGGCAGGTCTGGTACTTCAACTTGATTTAGTGTAGGCCACCGCATAATCCCTGTTTCAGTGATTCTACAAATACTATTAGATCCTTTCCTAAACTCTCAAGTTGAAACACTGAATGGAGAATCTGTAATTAGTGGACACATATCAATAAACTCAGACTGATCTAAGTCTAATTATAGGTATAGAAGTCAAAATGGGTAATGGGGATGTGTTATGATAACATTCAGCATTGTCTAGTAAGGCATTTGCCTTAGGTCATGCCCCAGGAAATGACTCAGACAAAGGTTCTTTAAACACAGCTAGGTTAATCTCATCAGATGGGTTGGAGGTGCTAATGGTTTTACTGGGGAGGGTGGCTTAGCAGGCAAAGATGGAGTAATCTCTTCAGATGGGGGTGAGAGGGCTGGTTCTGTTGGCAGAAGAAATTCAATGGAATTTAGGGGCTCAGTGTCCTCAGCTTCCTGATTATTTGCCGATATGTTCCTTCCCAAGTTTCAGGATCCCATTTCTTCCCAATCAATGTCCTCATTTAACTTTAGACACCACTCAAAGTTGAGAATTTAGTTGACGTTGTAATTCAGCCACTCTTATGATAAGACTCTGGGTTTGGTTTTCAGCAATATCAGCTCTATTACCACAAGAAATAAGGCTTTCTTTCAAGGCACAAGTGGAAACTTTGAGATCTTTTATGTGGTGCTTGAGTTTTGACTCTGAAGCTCTGAGCTCATATCTTTCTTTCACCAGTTTGTGTAGTGAAAGTAGGATCAACAAACCAGCTTCCTTATACTTCTCATTATGAAAAAACTGATCTATTGGTAGTGATATTTTGCATATTTGAATTGTCTCCTCACACCATGGATTAGCAGTGCCCTCTTTACTGCTGGAAGCAGAGTCTTTAAGACTAACCAGATTTGCAAACCAATTTGGAAAACTCATCACTACAATTTTGTTTCTCCAGAAACTCTCCTGGTACCGAATGTCTTAGGCTGGGTTTTCTAGAGGAACAAAGCCAGTAAAACATATAAAAATATATACAGAGAGAGATTTATATTAAGGAAATGGCTCATGCAGTTGTAGAGGCTGGAATGTCCCAAGTGCATGGGTCAATCTGGAGGTGTCTCCTGACTCACATAGCTACAGGGGCTGGTAAACCTAATATCAACATGTCAGATGGCAAGGCTATGGCTCACAGGCTGCAAAGACCTATGAATCCCAAGATCAGCAGGTAAGGCAGCAGGTAAGCTGCTAGCTCAAGTCCCAAGAACCAGAGGACAGAAGAACAGGAGTCAAATGCAGGATCCAGTGTGAGCAAAAGCCCACGAACCTTGTCAAAATATCCATCTATGTTGGATGCAGTCCACACCCCCAAGGAAACTCCCTTTCAACTGATTGGCTACTCACAACAGGTCCCATCATGAAGGTTATCACATTATATCAAATCTCATCATAGAGATATTACATCACTATATGACTGTCAAACTATATCATAACTGCCAAACCACTGAGAATCATGGCCTAGCCAAGTTGACACACAACCTTAATGATCACACTCCCGTTAATATCTTTCTGTCTTAGTTTTCTTCGTAGGGTTATCATCTGTCTGCCTTACCACCACCACAACATAGACGTCATAAGAACAGAGGTCTTGCTGGTCTTATTCCCTGAATAAGAACTCAAAAGTATTTGTCGAATGAACTAATAAATGAATGGATAAACCACACAATTGCGGTGCATCAGAACATCAGGTGTGATATGTATTTATTGAGGGAGGTTTTTTGTTTGTTTTTAGCTGAATGCACAGGTACTATCACTATTATTGTTTTTTTATTGTTGTTATTTGTGGAAATGGATTAGTCAAAATTACTGCCAGCTTCAAATCCATTTTGAAAACCTTAGGGTTTTATTTTTATTGTACTTTAGATGAAGGTTTACAGAACATATAGTTTCTCATTAAACAGTTAGTACTCATATTGTTATGACAATGGCTAACAACCCCACGACATGTCAACACTGTCTCTCAACCTTGGGTTCCCTATTACCAGCTTTCCTGTCCACTCCTGCCTTCTAGTCCTTGTCCCTGGACTGTTGTGCCCCATTAGTCTTGTATGGTTTTATGGGGCTGTCTAATCTTTGGCTGAACAGTGTACCTTGGGAGTGACTTCATTATTGAGCTAAAAGGTGTCCAGGGGCCATACTCTTGGGGTTTTTCCAGTCTCTGTCAAGCCAGTAAGTCTGGTCTTTTTTTGTGACTTAGAATTTTGTTCTACATTTTTCTCCAGCTCTGTCCAGGACTGTCTGTTGTGATCACAGTCAGAGCAGTCAGTGGTGGTAGATGGGCACCAACTAGTTGTAATGGACTCAGTCTGGTGGAGGCCGTGGTAGTTGTGGAAAGGACTAATCTTTCCCTTGTATCTTGTTTTCTTCATTCTCCCTTGCCCCCGAAGGGGTGAGACCAGTGGAGTATCTTAGATGGCTGCTCACAGGCTTTTAAGACCCCAGATACTACTCACCAAGGTAGAATGTAGAACATTTTCCTTATAAACTGTATTATGCCAATTGAGCTAGATGTTTTCTGAGACCATGGTCCCCACAGCCCTCCGCCCAGCAATTCAGTCCCTCAGGGAGTTTGGATGAGTCTATGGAGTTTCCTTGACCTTTCCTTGTACAGGTTGTGCTGGCTTCCCTAGTATTGTGTACTGTCTTACCCTTCACCAAAATTGCGGCTTACCTGTTGTCTATTCCCCCCAACCCCTCCCATTCCTCGTAACCAACAAAGATTTTTTCTTTTTGTGTGTAAACTTTTACATTAGTTTTTACAGTAGAGGTCTCATACATTATTTGTCCTTTTGTGATTGACTTATTTCACTGAACATAATGTCCTCCAGTTTCATCCATGTTATGAGATGCTTCAAAGATTCATCATTGTTCTTTATGGTTGCATAATACTCCATTGTGTGTATGTACCATAGTTTGTTTATCCATTCATCTGTTGATGGGCATCTAGGTTGTTTCCATCGT
>NW_004443995.1:15361166-15362398 GCF_000243295.1 Trichechus manatus latirostris
TAGCTAGAACTTCCAGCACAATGTTAAATAGGAGTGGTGATAAAGGGCATCCTTATATTGTTCCTGTTCTCAAGGGGAATGTTTTAAGCCTCTTTCCATTAAGAATGATGCTGGCCATTGGTTTTGCATAGATGTCCTTTATTATGTGGAGAAATTTCCATTCTATTCCTCTTTTCTTGAGAGTTTTTATCAGGAATGGCTGTTGGACTTTGTCAAATGCCTTTTCTGCATCAGTTGAGATGATCATGTGATTCTTTTCTTTCATTTATGTGGTGGATTATGTTGATTGATTTTCTAATGCTGAACCATCCTTCCATACCTGGTATAAATCCTACTTGGTTGTGGTGTATTATTTTTTTGATATGATGCTGAATTCTATTGGCTAGAATTTTGTTGAAAATTTTTGCATCTGTATTCATGAGAGATATTGGTCTGTAATTTCCTTTTTTTGTGGCATTTTTGCCTGGTTTTGGTATCAGGGTTATGCTGGCTTCATAGAATGAATTCAGAAGTGTTGCTTCGTTTTCTATGTTCTGAAATAGTTTGAGTAGTATAGGTGTAAGCTCTTCTCTGAATGTTTGATAGAATTCTCCAGTGAAGCCAACTAGGCCAGCACTTTTTTTGTTGGGAGTTTTTTAAATCAGCTTTTCAATCTCTTCTCTTGTTATAGGTCTGTTCAGATTTTCAGTATCACTTTGTGTTAGCTGGGTAGGTAGTGTGTTTCTAGAAATCTATCCATTTCCTCTAGGTTTTCAAATTTGTTGGAGTATAGTTTTTCGTAATTCTCTGTTATGATCCTTTTTTTTCAGTTGGGTCTGTTGTAATGTCCCCCATTTCATTTCTTATTTTGGTTATTTGCATCCTCTCCTTGTTTTTCTTTTGTCAGTCTGGCCAGTGGTTTGTCGATTTTGTTGATCCTTTCAAAGAACCAATTTTGGTTTTGTTGATTCTTTCTATTGTTTTTCTATTTAATTTATTTCTGCTCTGATCTTTATTATTTCCTTTCTTCTAGTGGCTGTGGGCTTTTATTTGCTGTTCTCTATCTATTTGCTGGAGTTCTGTAGTTAATGTTTTGATTTTGTCCCTTCTGTTTTGACGTGTGCATCTATTACAGTAAATTGTCCTTTGAGGAATGCTTTTGCTGTGTCCCAAAGGTTTGCATATGATATATTTTCATTCTCATTTAATTCTAGGAATTTTTTGATTCCATCTCTGATTTCTTCTATTACCCA
>NW_004443995.1:15362498-15364125 GCF_000243295.1 Trichechus manatus latirostris
GGTTGCATAATACTCCATTGTGTGTATGTACCATAGTTTGTTTATCCATTCATCTGTTGATGGGCATCTAGGTTGTTTCCATCGTTTTGCTATTGTGAGCAATGCTGCAATGAACGTGGGTGTGCATATGTCTATTTGTGTGACAGGTTTTTTTCTCTAGGATATATTCCTAGCAGTGGGATTGCTGGGTCATATGGTATTTCTATTTTTAGCTTTCTAAGAAAGCGCCATATCATTTTCCAAAATGATTGTAATATTTTGCATTCTCACCAGCAGTGCATATGAGTTCTGATCTCCTCGCAGCCTTTCCAACATTTCTTATTTCCAGTTTTTTTTGATTCATGCCAGTAACGCCGGGGTGAGATGGTATCTCATTGTGGTTTTAATTTGCATTTCTCTACTGGGTAGTGATCGCGAACATTTCCTCATATGTCTGTTGACCACTTGAATGTCTTCTTTGGTGAAGTGTCTGTTCATTTCCATTGCCCATTTTTTAATTGGATTATTTGTCTTTTTGTTGTAGAGGTGTTGGATTTCTTGTAGATTCTTGAGATTAGACCTTTGTCTAATTTGTAATGTCCAATTTTTTTTCCCCAGTCTGTAGATTCTCCTTTTACTCCTTTGGTGAAGTCTTTTGATGAGCATGTGTTTAATTTTTAGAAGATCCCAGTTGTCTAGCTTTTCTTCTGGAGTTTGTGTGTTATTGGTTATGGTTTGTATCCTGTTAATGCCATGTATTAGGGCCTCTAGCGTTGATCCTATTTTTTCTTCTATGAACTTTAAAGTTTTTGCCTTTATATTTAGGTCTTTGATCCATTTTGAATTAGTTTTTGTACATGGTGTGAGGTATGGGTTCTGTTTCAGTTTTTTGCAGGTAGACATCTGGTTTTGCCAGCACCATTTGTAAAAAATACTGTCTTTTCCCCATTTGATGGACTTTAGGCCTTTGTCAAAGATCAGGTGACTGTAGGTGGATAGATTTACATCTGGGTTTTCAATTCTGTTCCATTGGTCAATGTATCTGTCGTTGTACCAGTAGCAGGCTGTTTTGTCTACTGCAGCTGTATAGTAGGTTCTGAGGTCAGATAGTTCAAGTCCTCCTGCTTTATTTTTCTTCTTCTATAGTGCTTTACTTATCCTGGACTTCTTCACGTTCCAAATAAAGTTAATGATTAGTTTTTCTGTCTCTTTAAAGAATGTTGTTGGTATTTGGATTGGGATTGCATTGTATTTGTGAATTGCTTTGGTATAATTGTCATTTTCACAATGTTTAGTTTACCTATCCATTAGCATGGGATGTTTTTCCATTTATGTAGATCTCTTTGGGTTTCTTGCAGTAATGTTTTGTAGTTTCCTTTGTATAGGTCTTTTACAACCCTTGTATGGTTTATTCCTAAGTATTATTTTTTTTTTTAGGGGCTATTGTAAATGGTATTGCTTTCCTGATTTCCTTTTCATCATTCTCTTTATTGATGTATAGGAATCCAACTGATTTTTGTATGTTTATCTTGTATCCTGCACTCTGCTGAATCTTTCTATTAGTTGCAGTAGTTTTCTTGTGGAGTCTTTAGTGTTTTCTATGTCTAATAACATATCATCTGCAAACAGGGACAGTTTAACTTCTTCA
>NW_004443995.1:15364225-15414616 GCF_000243295.1 Trichechus manatus latirostris
CTCTGATTTCTTCTATTACCCAGTGGTTTGTAAGCATGGCGTTATTCAGTTTCCATGTAGTTGTTTTTTTTTTTTTTTCCTTGCTCTTCCTGTTGTTAATTTCTACCTTGAGGGCATTGTGGTCAGAGAAGATACTTTGTATTATTTCAGTGTTTTGGTTCTTGTTGAGGATTGCTCTGTGGCCTAAGATGTGGTCTATTCTGGAGAATGTTCTATGTCCATTGGAAAAGAATGTGTATTTTGCAGCTATTGGGTGGAGTGTTCTATATATGTCTATGAGGTCAAGTTGGGTGATTGTTGTGTTTAGGTCTTCTATATCTTTGTTGAGTTTCTTTCTAGATGTTCAGTTCTTTACCAAGAGTGGTGTGTTGCAGTCTCGTACTACTATTGTGGAACTGTCAATTTCTCTTTTCAGTGCTGTTAGAGTTTTATGTGTTTTGGAGCCCTATCATTGGATGTATAGATATTTATTATGGTTATGTTTTCATGATGGATCATCCCCTTAATCATATTATAGTGTCTTTCTTTGTCTTTTATGGTTTATTTTGTTTTAAAGTCTATTTTATCTGAGATTAGTATTGCCACTCCTGCTGTTTTTTGGTAGCTGTTTGCTTGAGTTTTTTTTTTTCCATCCTTTAACTTTTAATAAATTTATCTTTTTGTTTCTAAGGTGTCTCTCTTGTAGACAGCATATTGATGGATCCTGTTTTTTAATCCATTCTGTCACTCACTGTCTCTTTATGGGTGCATTTAGGCCTCCAGGGATTCCATTGCGCATCTGTGCAGAGTAAGGGAGTCGCTCCCATGTTGCGCAGTACTGCCTGGCCAGAGGGGACTTCCAAGCCAAGAAAAGAAAAAGAAAAACAAACAAACAAACCAAAATAGAACAAATCAAAACAAACAAACAAACAAAAAAACAAACAAACCCCAGGGATCCCACCAGCTTGGTGGCAGGGGCGGGGAAGCAGTTTCACAGTTGAGTGGTGTTTCACAGCCTTTCAGGAAGATGCAGAGGTGGCACACGGATCCAGGTATTTGAGAGAAAGGAGGGGGAGGTGGTGAGAGGTATGGAAGAAATCAAAAGAAGCAGAAGAAAGCAATACCAGCAGCCAAAAAATGGCACTATGGAGCTGGCCAGTGTGGGTGGGTGGAATCTAAGTGGCACTTGCGTGAAGCCAGTGCTTCCTGCCCAAGAGACTGTGACCGCAGGAAACAGAGGAGGCCGAGTGGAGGTGAAGAAGGGTGGGGGGTGGGAAAGTGTATTTCGCTGGTTACTGGTTGTTCTGTCTCTTGCTGGGAGCTCCATGAAGCTCCTTTCTCATACCCTCTGTTCACCGATCTCCAGTACGAGTCCAAGATGGTGGATCTGTGCTGTGTTAGCTGATAGGGGACCTCTGCATGTATCTCTCCTTGCTCTCTGTTTTCTCTCAGTTTCTTATTCCATTCGGTGCTTGGCTGAGTTCTTTATCTCTTCATTTGATGCTTAGGGTTTCAGGACTGATGTCTGTCTTTGTTTAACTTAGTTTTTCAGATCTTTGCTGTGGAGGAATGGTGTGGTGCTTCTGTCTATAGTGCCATGTTGCCCAGAAGTCCAAACCTTAGGGTTTTAAGAGGTTGTCTTTCATTGGCTAAAATTGTACAGTTTTTGTAGATGAGATTAACTATGTCTATGGGGACCCTGGATGAATGGAGGGTATAACGAAGGCAACTGCTCACTCTGAAAGCATGTGGTGAGAACTCACTCAATTGTCAGGTTGTGTGTTCTGACAGAGATATCAAATGAGAGGTATGGTGATAGCAGTGGGCCTTGCCTTGTGCTGCTCAAATCATTCCACGAAGACTATTTATTCTACTTGTGAGGCTTGTTTTGAAGAGAAAACTGTATTCCTTAATGATACTAATCATATCTCCAAAAAATCTGGATATTAAACAAGAATCTGCTTTAGTTATACTGATGTCTTCCATTTTCTCTGAAATATAGGTTCATAACTGAGTTTCCAAAATCAACACAACACAGGCCCCAAGAAAAATATTCCATGAATTATTCACATATAATTCAAATCAATTCTAAATAGATTTAAGAATCCTACATCTTTCAGAAGAAAAAATACATAACAAAGCCTAGTAGACAGAGCTCACAAATGATAACTAATGAGATGTGAGTCAGCCACTCTTTTACTTTTGTCCACATGTGGACAAAATATTGTCTGAATGTTTAAGTTTGGTTTGAATATTTAGGCTTCCTGTAGAAAGTCTTGTTTGACAAATCATTTTTCTTCTTAACACTCCAGGTTCTCAGCTGTAGATAAGTCTAGAAATGATGCAGAATATTTTATTATTTCTTCAAATTCCAATGAGGTTAATTAAAGCAAAAGATGATAATTTGAAGCTTCTATGATTTCTTCAAATAATAGCTGCTACACATTTTGCTGTGCAAAATGCCACCAGTAAACAGTTCTGGATATTTCTCTTTTCTCATTACTGAGATAATTAAGAACTAGTTACCTAAAACCAAAAAATAAATAAACCAGTAAAAACAACTATAAAACAAAAACCAGCAAAAGCAAAATATGATGTATATATGTGTGTGTGCATATATACACATATACAGATATTATTTTCTCTGCATCCTGGGTTTGTGGCAAATTGCTTGTAGGTATTATTGCAAGAACCATTTTCCCATTGTATTTCCCTGAGTAAGTCTCTGAGCCAAAAAATTTGACTCAGCTAGATGCAACTGTCATTAACTCATCAAATTCACTAATCAGTGGGCATTTTAAACAGTGTGGACAAGTTAAGTACTTTTGGCATAAGTACTAATGAGCTAGATTATCCTCTGCCTATACTACTTCCTGGTGTTAAGCTGGACATTGATAGCAGTAGCCAGAAGTCACAGTGCTGTGCTCTCTCTATGTAATGACAGCCCTAGCGGCCCACATTCAGTGACGCAAGAGCTTTGGGTATCTTTCTAGCAGTGAGGAAGTTTTCTTCTAAGTTCCTCACATTCTTAGCTTAAGCCCCTTTGGGACAAATGCCATGTATTTGTGAGACAGAGCTGGTGATCAGGAAGAAATTTTTTTTCTTTGCAAATCTAACTGGCCTAATGTTGAGTACATGGAAATGGTAATTTAAAAAAAAAAAAAAAAACTTTAGGGATCCAAATCAATGTGGGTTCCCAAAAATCACTTTTATTTGTCCTACTCAAAGATTCTAACGTAATGAAATAAAATTGTCAACACAAGATCAGTAGTATCATAGTTTTTTCTTTTTTCCTGTAGTTTTTATTTTGAAAAATTTTAAACACAGAGAAATTGAAACAATAATACAGCGAACACTCATATACTCTCTGTCTAGATTCAACAACTGATAAATTTTGCCACATTTATAATCTCTCTTTATCTTTCATTTGAAAGCAAGTTGCAGGCACCATGAGCACTTACCCTTTGTTATGGATTGAATTGTGTCTCCCCAAAAATTATGTGTTGTAAATCCTCACCCCTATGCCTGTGGAAGAGCCCTGGTGGCAAAGTGGTTAAGAGCTTGGCTGCTAACCAAAATGTCGCCAGTTTTAATCCACCAGCCGCTCCTTGGAAACCCTGTAGGGCAGTTCTATTCTGTTTTATAGGGCCGCTATGAGTCGGAATCGACTCAGCAGCAATGGGTTTGGTTATACCTGTGGACAAAATCCCATTTAGGAATAGCGGTTTCTTTGTTATGTTAATGAGACCATATCAGAGTAGGATGTGTTTTAAGCCAATCATCTTTGAGATATAAAAAGAGCAGATTCTGTGCAGAGAAGGAAGCACAAATGTGGTGAGCGGGGAGGGGGCATGCCACATGAAAATTGCTAAGGAACCAAAGAACAGAAGCTGAAAAGAGACAAAGAGACAAAGATCTTCCCCCAGAGCTGACAGAGAGAAAAAGGCTTCCCCTAGAGCTGGCACCCTTAATTAAGACTTCTAGCCTCTTAAACTGTGAGAAAATACATTTCTATTCACTAAAGCCAACCACTTGTGGTGTTTCTGTTATAGTAGTACTAGATAACTAAGACACTCCTAATAGTTCAACCATCATTTCCTGAGAATAAGGAAATTCTTCCACCATACCATTATCATGTCTAAAACAATTAGTAATAGCTCCGTAATGTAATTTAATACTCAATCCCTAACCCACTGCCGTTGAGTTGATTCCGACTCATTGCAACCCGATAGGGTTTCCAAGGCTGTATATATCTAGGAAGCAGGCTGCCACATCTTTTTCCTGTGGAGCTGCTGGTGGTTTCAACCACCAATCTTTCAGTTAGCAGTTGATCACTTTAACCACTCCACCATCAGGGCTCCTTATACTCAATCCTTATTGCCCCCCAAAAGATCTTTTATAGCTTTATTGTTGTTGTTGGGTTTCTTTGTTTGTTTTGTTTTGAACCAGGATCCAGTCAAGTTCATGAATCAAATTTGGTTGTTAGCCTTCAGTCTTTTTCAATCTAGAATAGTCCCCTCACCTATTTTAGCCATGACATTTTTTGTTTTTACTAATTTCAAAAAAAGTATGACTTGTAACCAAAAAAAAAAAAAAATCTGTAGTAGCCATGCTATTTCTTCTTTTTAAAGAAATTCATATTTATTTAAATGTATGTTTACTATAGCCTTTTAACCCATGGCCTTTATGTTTGTTTATAGTTGTTTTTCTTTGCACTTTTCATAAGTAGCTTTATAATAATCTGTAGTTGCTTTATGCATATGCATTCATTCCCTAAACAGATTATGAATACTGCGTAGGTGGTTGGTTTTTTGATATCTTTTTGTGGAGAAATCATTTTGTGACTCAGTTTTAAAACCAAACTATTCAGGCATTCTCATACATAGTTGCTGGTAGTATATATTGAGGTCATCATTTTGGAGGGGCATTTTGGAAGTATTAATCAAAATTATATATATATATATATATATATGCCTTTTGACTAGAAATTCTATACTTAAAAATTTATAAAACAGAAATATTTGTATAAATGAATAATATGTATAAAGATAATAATTGTAACATTATTTTGTAGTTGTTGTTGTTGTTGTCAGGTGCTGTGGAGTTGGTTCTGAATCATAGAGATCCTATGTACAACAGACCAAAATACTGCCCAGTCCAGTGCCATCCTCACAAACATTGCTATGTTTGAGCCCATTTTGCAGCTACTGTGTCAATCCATCTCATTGAGGATCCTCCTCTCTTTCGCTGACCCTGTACTTTACCAAACATGATGTTCTTCTCCATGGTCTAGTCCTCCTGATAACACATCCAAAGTACATGAGACGAAGTCTCGCCATTTTTGCTTCTAAGGGGCAGTCTGGCTGTACTTCTTCCAAGACAGATTTGTTCGTCCTTCTGGAAGTCCATGGTTATTCAATATTCTTCGCCAACACCGTAATTCTTCTTTATTTATTGTCCAGCTTTCGCACGCATATGAGGAGATTGAAAATACCATGGCTTGGGTCAGGTACACCTTAATACTCAAAGCGACATCTTTGCTTTTTAAAACTTCAAAGAGGTCTTCTACAGCAGATTTGCTCAGTGCAATACATGGGCGTTGATTGTGGATCCAAGTAAAATGAAATCCTTGACATTAATCTTTTCTCCGTTCATCATGAAGTTGCTTATTGGTCTAGTTGTGAGGATTTTTGTTTTCTTTATGTTGAAGAGTAATCCATACCGAAGGCTGTAGTCTTTCATCTTCATTAGTAAGTGCTTCACTTTCAGCAAGCAAGGCTGTGTCATCTGCATATCGCAGGTTGTTAATAAGTCTTCCTCCAATCCTGATGCCTCATTCTTCTTCATATAGTCCAGCTTCTTAGATTATTTGCTCAGCATACAGATTGAATAAGTATGATGAAAGGCTAAACCTTGACACACACCTTTCTTGATTTTAAACCATGCAGTATTTCAAATTCCCTTATTCTGTTCAAACCACTGCCTCTTAGTCTATGTACAGGTTCTGCATGAGCACAATTAAGTGTTCTAGAATTCCCATTCTTCACAATGTTATCCATAATTTGTTATGATCCACACAGTCTAATGCCTTTGCGTAGTCAATAAAACACAGGTAAACTTCTTTCTGGTGTTCTCTGCTTTCAGCAAAGATCTACATCAGCAATGATATCCCTCATTCCACATCCTCTTTGTATACTTTTTTGCAGTGAGAGTATGTTGCTTTCATAATTAAAAATTTAACAAGGTTATTTTAAACCCTTGTCATACCAAAATGAATTACGTAGTATATCAAAATAATTTTCAGAAAATTTAAAGAGAAAATTGTAGCAGTCTAATCTTTTAAATAAAAAGCAAAGATGTCACTTTGAGGTGTGCCTGATGCAAGCCATGGTATTTTCAACCACCTCATATGCATTTGAAAGCTGGACAATGAATAAGGAAGACTGAAGAAGAATTGACGCCTTCGAATTATGGAGCCCTTGTGGCGTAGTGGTTAAGCATTTGGGCTGCTAACCAAAAGGTCGGCAGTTTAAATCCACCAGTCACTCCTTGGAAACCCTATGGGGCAGTTCTGCTCCATCCTATAGGGCTGCTATGAGTTGGAATCAACTCAATGGCATGGGTTTTTGGTCTGGCCAGAAGACTGAACAAATCTGTCTTGGAAGAAGTACAGCTAGAATGCTCCTTAGAAGTGAGGATGGCGAGGCTTTGTCTCACGTACTTTGGACATTGTTAAGGATGGAGTTGTGTCCCTCAAAAATGTATGTCAACTTGGCTAGGTCATGATTACCAGTATTGTGTGATTGTCCACCATTTTGTCATCTGATGTGATTGTCCCATGCTACCTACCTCTATGATGTTAATGAGGTAGATTCAGAAGCAGTTCTCTTAATGAGGTAGAACTCAATCTACAAGATTAGGTTGTATTTTGAGTCAATCTCTGGAGACCTCATACCACCAAGAATGAAGAATGAAGAACCAGGAGGGGAATGTGTCCTCCTAGACCAGGGGAAGATTTATGACAAGGACATTCTCCCAGAGCTGACAGAGAGAGAAAGCTTTCTCTTGGAGCTGGCACCCTGAATTTGGACTTCTAGCCTCCTAGGCTGTAAAAGAATACATTTCTCTTTGTTAAAGCCATCCACTTGTGGTGTTTCTGTTATAGCAGCACTAGATAACTAAGACAGAATTTGGTACTGGGAGTGAGGTGTTACTCTAACAGATACCTAAAATGTGTAAGCAGTTTTGATACTGTAAATGGATAGATGCTGGAAGAGTTTTAAAGTGCCTAATAGTAAAAGCCTAGATTGCCTTGAAGAGACTGTTGGTGGAATTATGAACTTCAAAGACAATTCTGGTGGGGACTCAGAAGGAAGTGAGGAGATGACACAGACAGCAAGAAGCAGCAGCAGAGAAATGGCAGCAGCAGAACCAGGAGACCAGTGAGAGACAGAGCTGAAGGCAACCAGTGGAGCAAGATTGCTGAGTGCCTTTTGCAGGAGGCTTCCTGGTGGAGTGGGGTGGTCTCTGAGCCCTTATCGGAGGAGCTAGGTTTGCCAACCCATGGAGCAAGAGAGCTGAGTACCTTCTGGATAAAGTTTACTGGTAGAGTGGGGTGCCTCCAGGCACTTATTGGTGGAGCTAACGAGCTATGGAACACTTGTCCCAGCAGGGCAGATGAGGGCGGCAAGGCCTGAGGGGCTGAGAGTCCAAGAAACAAGGAAGCAGAATCTGAAGAGACAAGGAACACAAGAAGCAGAGCTGCCTCTGTCTTAAAGGGTAGGGCCACAACTTCTGGGATCTCAAAGGGTGGTGTCACCACTCAGATGGGCTAGAGAATGGGTTTGCCCAAATTCGAGGGAGCAAAGTTGCTGTTCCAGTTGGTCTGGAAAGCAGAGTTGAAGCCCACGGCCAAGGGGCCTCCACCCAGAATCCTGAAAGTGTGGCCAATACCTACAGTCTGAAGGGCAGGGCCATTGTGTAACTGGTCTCAGAGAACAGAGGATTATTTTCAAGGCTTGAGGGCTAATGTAATGTGTTCTGCTGACTTGCTTGGTGCCTATTATCCCTTCTTTTCCTCCAATTTCTTCCATTTGTAATGGAAATTTCTAGCTTGTGTCTGTTGCACCATTGTACTTTGGAAGCAGATAACTTATATTCTAGATTTCACAGATGAAGAGGAATTTTTTTGGATTTTGGACTTGGAGTTGATTTAAGACTTTTGCTATGATATAAAGGGGTGAATGTATTTTATATGTGGCGAAGGTATGAAATTTGGGGGCCAAAGAGTGGAATGTTATGGATTGAATTCTGTCCCCCTAAATGTGTGTCAACTTGGCTAGACCATGATTCCTAATACTGTGTGATTGTCCACCATTTTGTCATCTGATATGATTATCCTATCTGTTGTAAATCCTACTTTCTTTGATGTTAATGAGGCAGGATTAGAGGCAGTTATGTTATAACAGTTATGTTTTAAGATTAGGTTGTATTTTCAGTCTATCTCTTTTGAGATATAAAAGACAGAAGCAAGCTGAGAGACAGGGGGGCCTCATACCACCAAGAAAGTAGTACTAGGAGCAGAGGGCATCTTTGGACAAAGGGTCCCTGTGCTGAGAAGCTCCTTGACCAGGGAATATTTATGACAAGGACCTTCCTCCAGAGCCAACAGAGAGAGAAGGCCTTCCCCTGGATCTGGTGCTCTGAATTCCAGTTGTATCTTCCTAGACTGTGAGAGAATACATTTCTCTTTGTTAAAGCCATCCACTTCTGGTATTTCTGTTATAGAGGCATGAGATAACTAGGACAAACATGTTATCAGGAAGGACCAGTCCCTGGAGAAGGACATAATGCTTGGTAAGATAGAAGCGCTCAGTGAAAGAGAGGAAGACCATCAACAAGATAGATTGATTCAGTGGCTGCAATCATGGGCTCAAGCATAGCAATGATCGTGAGGATGGTGCAGGGCTGGGCAGTGTTTTGTTCTGTTGTACATAGGGTCACTATGAGTCAGAACCAACTCAACAGCACCTAAAAATCACAACAATCTTTTAAAGAAAATAGAAATGAATATTCATCAATTAAAAATAAAGGGAAAAATAAAGATGAGACTTTTACAAATTTTATGCTTCCATATGTAAACCAATTCCCACCCAAATTTAAAAAAATCTGTGCTTATTTAAATATAGTTTTAAAAGTTGGTTAGTTCATTTTTCTATAGCAAATTAAATCCCTAGTTTGCTAAAGAACTTCAAAAACAATATGAAAAAAGTGCTGCGGACCAGCTTCATCAAGAGAATGTCTTTGTTCATTCTTTTAAAAAGTACAAAGAAGGGAACAGAGTCCCTGGTGGTTTGCTCTCCTAGTAGAACCCAGCAAAATAGTTAAGGTTTAAAAGGGCAGCTATTAGGGAGACTGGTGCTTGAGAGGAAAAGGAAGAAGATTCCTGGGAGACATGTTATTGTGCTACCAAGGCTTCGCTTCTTTTTTCTGTTTGACCAAATGCAAGAGCACCCGAGAATTCAGAAGCAGATCATCTATTTGAAAAGAAATGACTGGAAAACCAACAACGGCCCACCAGCTTGCATCGCAGGGTAAAGGAAGGAGGCGGTGGTAATGAGGAAAGTGCTTAGGCTTTTGACACCAAACTGTCATGAAAAGCTCTGGGAAGATCTAACATGGAAATAAAATCTTGCTTCAGCTAAGGAGAAACCAAGGCTAGAGAAGGTGACTAGATTTCAACCAAGCGGTCATTATTAACAGGGAAGGCAAACTGAGGCAAGAACTTAGTTGCTCACATTTATTTCATTGTTTTCCTAATTTTTCTGCCAAGTTAAATATAACATTTAGAAATATCACTTAATCTTTATCCTTAGTTCCCCCCCACACCCCAAATGAAGAGCTCTATTTTGCTGTGCTGATGGATTTTAGAAGCATTATTGAATAGAACTATATGCTAACATCTTCATCCCAGTAAACTATACCTGTGAGTCATCTCATCTTGAAAACCATGAGGTCATGATCAAGCCATGATTCCTGGCTTAGTCTTTAAACTGTACCAGGCTGACCAAATTAAGTAGCCAACACTCAAAACTTCTAATTGCACTCGCACATTGGGCTCAGTAAAAGAAAGACATGTGGATTACCCTCCTATCCTATTTCTTGAGTTTTTCTGGTCCCCGTGTGGGTTACAGACATATTCAGGGTTCTTCTCTTGCAATGAGGTAGCAGCAGATGGAATGGTGGGTCGGCTCTGGATCAATACCCAGCAGAGCTGGGCCTGTTCTGGTTCCTATTTGCAGAAAGGTTGAGGAAAAGAGTTGATTCCTAGTCATTATCCTAAACAGGCAGAATTGCCCTGTACAGAGTCCAGTACATTTAAGTCAGCCTGCAACTTGTCTGGCCTCGTGTGTGTGCGTGTGTGTATGTGTGTGTGTGTGTGTGTGTGTGTGTGTGTCTACGCCATTACTTTTACTCAGGAAATTACAGGGACAGGATACTAGTAATTTACAAATAGAGATTGCATAAAGTAGCCTCAATTTTTCAATGCCTCTTTTACTTTTCAAAGGTGGAATTGTCCTCCAAAGGTTGGCCTCTGCTAGTTGCTGTATTTTCCCAAAGGTCGGCTGCTGTTGAGCAGGTTATCCAGACCACAGTGTAGAAGTCTCTCATTCTATTTACGTTACTCAGTTTCCAGCTCAACTTCTGACCTAGAATATATATTCTGTTCCTCAGGCTACATAGCTTTCCCCTCTGTCTGAGAGTATGGTGCTAATTATAGCTTAGGTCTCCTTGTACTTATAACACTTCCAGAATTCACAGGTTGTATTCTGGACCCCACATCTTAGTTAACTAGTGCTATAATAGAAATGCCAGCATTTGATATTTTTTATTTTAGCCACCCTAATAGGTGTGTAGTGATATCTCGCTGTAGTTTTAACCATCATTTCCCTAATAGCTAATGATGTTGAACATCTTTTCATGTGCTTATTTATCATCTGTATATCCACTTCAGTGAAATGTCTGCTTATGTTTTTGCCCATTTTTAAATTGGATTTTTTTTCCTGTTAAGTTTTAAGAATTCTTTATATATTATAGATACTAGTCCTTTTTCAGAAATGTAGATTGCAAATATTTTCTCTCACTCCATAGCTTGTCTTTTTATCCTCTTCACATGGACTTCCGCAGAGAAAAAGTTTTTGATTTTAGTGAGTTACAGTTTATTAATTTTTCCTTTTTTGGATTGTGCTTTAGGTGAGTCGGAATCGACTTGATGGCATACAACAACAACAAAGATCCCCCCAAATTTATTCTATTTTATTTTCTAAATGTTTCATAGTTTTACATTTTACATTTACGTCTATAACCCTTTTTGAGTTGATTTTTGTATAAAGTGTGAGGTTTAGGTTGAAATTTATTATTTTTGCTATGGATGTTCAATTTCTCTAGCACCATTTGTTGAAAAGACTGTCTTTCCTCCACTGAATTGATTTGCACTTTTATAAAAAATCAGTTGAGAATATTTGTGTTGTGTGGTTCCATTTCTATGTCCTCTATTCTGTTCCATTTATGTGTTTATCCCTCTGTCAATACTATACCATTTTGTTTATTTTGGCTGTATATTGACTTAATATTGAGTAGAGTAATTCCTCCCATTTTTGTCAAGATTGCTTTAGCTATTCTAGGGCCTGTATTTTTCATACTTGAACAGTAATTTTAGTATAAACTTGTATATGTCTACAAAAATCCCTGGGATTTTGATAATTCTTGCATTAAACCTACAGATAAATCTGGGTAGAACTGACATGTTTTTACTATGTCGAGTTGTCCAATCCACTAACATTGTATATCTCCATTTATTAAGTCTTTGAATTCTTTTGTCAGAGTTTTGTAGTTTTCAGCATACAAACTCTACATGTGTTTTGTAAGATTTATACCGAAGTATTTTTTGAGTGAATGTAAATTGTATCACATTATTAATTTCAGTTTCCATGTGTTCATTGCTAAAATATAGAAATACAATTTATTTTTATATGTTATTCCTGTATCCTGTAAATTTGCTGAGCTCACTTATTTGTTCTAGGAATTTTTTGTAGGTTACTTGGGATTTTCTACGTAGACTATCCTATCATCTGCAAACAGGGATAGTTTTATTCCTTCCTTTCCAATTTATATACCTTTTATTTCATTTTCTTGCCTTACTGCAGTGGCTAGAACTTCCAGTACTAGGTTTAGTAAGAGTGAGGAGAGGAGAGCAGACATCCTTGCCTTATTTCTGATCTAAATAAGAAACATCATATGATTATATCAATTGATGCAGAAAAACCATTTGACCAAATCCAACACACCTTTATGGTAAAAACTTTCAACAAGTTAATGGAACAGGCTGCATTAGCTCAATTACCACCATAGGTGAATAACTGATTCCCACCATTACTAGCCCCGCTTTGTCTAATGATATTTTTTCTTCTTTCTCCCTCCTCCTATTTCAGTCCCTATAAAAGTTTAAGATTAACTAAAGTTTCTCACTGGAGGGTGGCAAAACAAATTGACAACCTCAAGGATTGCCAGTAAAAGGATTAACTCATCTGCGACGTGACAATCTTGACTAACAGTGCCAAATAACCCTCTAGGATTGCCAGTAAGAGGTTAACTCATCTGAGATGTGCCAACCGTGACTACTGCGAACAGAAACTATAATCCTGTCTATATAAAACCTTCAGCCAGTCTCCAGTTCCAGGAGACAGGTTTTTTTTGGAGGAGCTCATTCCCCTCTGTCTCTTGTATATCAATATACAATAAAACCCTCTTGCTGCTCACCTCATCCCTGTCTCAGTACTGGCTTTTGCAGCAGGTGGCTCAGATCTGCATTTTGTGGTAACACTAAGATTGCGGTAACTTAATAAAGAACATTGACCATTAACCTATAGCTAGTATGATACTTAATGGAGAAAGACTAAATGCTTGGTGGCACAACAGTTAAGAGCTCAGTTGCTAACCTAAAGGTTTGTGATTCGAACCCACCCAGTGGCTCCAAGGGAGAAAGACCTGGTGATCTGCTTCCATAAAGATTACAGCCAAGAAAATCCTATAGGGCAGTTCTACTCTGTCACATGTGGTCACTGTGACTTGGAATCGACTCAATGGCACCCAAAAACAACAGTTCTATCAGTGGCTGACAGGGGTACGTTGAAGTTCTCAGCTATGATTGTGGATTCGTCTATTTCTCCTTTTAACTCTAAAATTTTTGTTTTATGTATTTTAAGGCTCTGTTGTTTACTGTATACAGATTTAACATCATTATATCTTTTACCTCTCGTCTGACCGTTTGTTGTATTGTGGTAGTTTTCATGTTGCTATGATGCTAGAAGCTATACCATTGATATTTCAAGTACCAGCAGGGTCACCCATGGTGGACAGGTTTCAGTAGAACTTTCAGACTAAAACAGACTATGTAAAAATGGTGTCATGGGGTCATAGAACCTCCTTGTCTGACTTCGCAAGTGGGCAGGGAGAGAATCATTATCAGCATCAGCAGCCCAAGGCTGATCCCTGTGAGGTGGAGGTCAAACATACCTCCACTCTCCAATATTTTTACCAATTCTGGCACCAGCTGTCCTTCCCATGACACTTTCTGTTTCTCTGCTGGGTTCAGATAATTCATTACAACCACCTCACAGAACTCACAGACCTTACTCACAATTATGGGGTTTATTAGGGAAGTGACAGGTTACAATTCAGGATCAGAACAACTCAGGATACAGTTCTTCAGTCAGGATAGCTTCTCAGCCATGCCCACGGACAGGCCTCTCCCTGGCCCTTGGCCTCTTGTCCCTTGGCCTCTCAGCCCCTTGGATCTCTTGGGCTGGCCTGGCCTCTATCCTACTGTATCAGAGCTCTTTAGCTCCACTGATAAGTGCCCGGCGGCACCCTACTCCATCAGCAAGCCTCCTGCCCAAAGGTGCTCAGCTTTCTCGCTCTGCAGTCTGGGAAGCCCACCATGCTGTCTCCTGCCAGTGTCCTTGTTCAGTTGCAGCCGGTTCTCTGTCTTGCTTGGTGTTGTTTCTCACCATCTTGTGTTGTCTCTGGTGTTACAGTTCTCTGTCTCCTGGGTCTAGAAAGTTCTCAGTGCAGGGACACCAGGTCCAAAGGATGCACTCTTCACCCATCACTTCTTCTTGGTGGTAGTGAGGTACCTCCGTCAGCCTCTGGGATGACTCATTTTAAGCTTAGCGGGATGGTAAAACTGACCAATCCCCTCATTAGGGTTCCATACACCTTATTTGCATGGTCCCACCCCCACAAGCATGCCATGCACCTTATTTACATTATTAATAAGCTATTCAATTCCCTTGGTGGGTCACAATCACCTCATCTGCATACTCCCGCCCAGTCACTTGGTGAGAGTTACAAGACCATGGTGAGAAAGGCTGTATAAAAGTGATCCATTACACCACAGGAAAGGTTGGAATCAGCTTTGGGCTGATGCTGATGGTGATTCTCTCCCTTGTGAAGTTAGAGGAAGGAGGTTAGACACCCACTCTATGTCATTTTTACAGACTAGGAAGAAAGGCCTGGTGATCTACTTCTGAAAATTAGCCAATGAAAACCCTATGAATCACAAAGAATATTGTCTAATATAGTGCTGGAAGATGAACCTCTCAGTATGGAAAGCATTCAAAATACACAGTAGTCACAAAAATGGACTTGAGGATATCAATGATAATGAAGATGGTGCAGGACTGGATACTGTTTTGTTCTACTGTACATGGGGCCACCATGAGCTAGACTGACTAGACAGCAATTAATAACAACAACATGTCTTTCTGGTGGATTAATCCTTTCAGCATTATGTAATGTCCCTCTTTGTCTCTAGTAATTTCCTTTTCCCTGAACTCTACTTTATCAGATATTAATATAGCTATTCCCTTTTCTTTTTTTGGTGTGGGGGGGTGGTTAATGTTTGTACTGTATATCTTTTTCTATCTTTTTACTTTCAACCTACCTGTTTTGTTGGATTTGAAGTGATTTTCTTCTAAGGAGCATATAGTTGGGTCTGTTTTTTTCACCCACTCTGCCAATCTCTGTCTTTTGATAGGTTTATTTAGACCATCTACATCTAAAATAATTATTGCTATGTTAGTGCTTAAGTCTGCTATTTTATTGTTTCCTCTGGATCTCATTCCTTTTTTTTTCCTTTTTGCACATTGCTTGAATATTTTTTAGGATTACATCTTGATTTATTTACAGTGTTTTTAAATATATTCCTTTGTATATTTTTTGTAGTGGTTTCTCTGGGTATTATAATATATGTATTTGACTTGTAACAGGCTAGTGGTATCAACATTTTACCATTTCAAGTGAAGAGTAGAAAACTCACTTCCATTTTGGTCCCTTCACTTTCCCACTTTTAAATATTATTGTCTTGGGCATATGATAGTGTTATAAATTTTGTTTTAATCACCAAACATGATTTACAAAACTAATGAAGAATAGGACAGTCTATTATATGTGCACATATTTCTTCTCTTTCCTTCCAGATGCTCCAGGATTTCTTCTTTTATTGTATATCTTTTCTGTTTGAAGAACTTCTTTTAGCCAATCTTTAAGGATAAGTCTGTAAGCAAAAAATTTTTAGTTTTCCTACATCTGAGAATGTCTTTATATCCCTTTAATTCCTGAAGGATAGTTTCGGGAGATATGGAATTTGCAATCCACAGTTCTCTTCTTTTAGAACTTGAAAATTACTGTGTCACTTACTTCTGGCATCCAAGATTTAGTTAAGAAATCCACTGTCATTCAAATTGGTGTTCCCCTATAAGTAAGGTATCATTTTTCTCTGACTACTTTCAAAATTCTTTCTTTATCTTTAGTTTTCAAAAGTTTATTTATGATGTGTCTTGGTGTAGATTTCTTTGGCTTTATCCTGTTTAGGATCACTATGTTTCTTGGATGTGTAAAATTGTGCCTTTCACCAAATTTGAGAAGATTTCAGCCATTATTTCTTCAGATACTCTTTTAGCCCCATTGCCTTTCTTCTCTCCTTCTGTGACTATAATTATACAAATATTGCAAATTTTATTATTGTCCCATGGGTCCCTGAGAATATCTTTTTTTTTTTCTTAATTAAAAAAATTTTTTTTGTTCTATATTCTCTCTGTTGTTCATATTGAATGTATTCAATTCTTTCCCCAAGTTCACTGTTTCTAACCTCTGTCATCTCCACAGCCTATGTGGCGAGTTTTTTATTTCTGTTATTGTATTTTTCAGTTTTATAACTTCTATTTGGTTCTTTTTTATAATTCGGTTTCTTTGCTGAGATGTTCTACTTTTTCATTTTTTTCAAGAGAATTTGTAATTGATTGTTGAAGCATTTTTATGATGACTGCTTTACAATTCTCATCGGATACCTCTAACATCTGATTTGTGTTGGTGTTGGCATCAATTGGTTGTCTTTTCACATTCAAGTTGTAGTTTTTGAGTTCTTGGTATGATGTATGGTTTTTTTAGTTGTAATCTGGACATTTTGTCTACTATGTTAGGAGACTCTGAGTCTTATTTAAATCTCTTATTTTAGCAGGTGATCACCAGGTTTAGATTTTGCTCATAGGTCCTGACCGTTTTGTGTTGGGCTGTGGTTTCAATGGCAATTTAATTTTCAGAGCCTTTGCAGGGTTATTTTGGTCTACATGGTTTAACTTGTACTACTGCAGCTCCTATTGGTACCCGCTAGCAGCCCTTGAAGGAGTGGAAGTCTTTTCTCCAGGTTGGGACCCTGGGTGACTCTTGGTGGGGGATGGATGTGGTGAGATGCTCCTGTCAGTTCCCCAGAGTGCTTCAGTGTCTCTTGGCAAGGAAGAAGAGATAGGCCTGTGAGGATAGAGAGGTTTCCAGAACTGGGCTACTTGCTGTATCTGGGTCTTTCTTTCCAGCTCTGCCCACGTGCCTCAGTGTTTCTTGGTGAGTAAAGTGTGTCTGAGGCCCAGTAGGGAAGGGAAGTGCCTCCCTGGCTTTGGGGCTCCTAGTCAATCTCCCTTACTTGTGGTGTTGGAACCCTGGTGGCACAGTGGTTGAGAGCTATGGCTGCTAACCAAAAGGTCAGTGGTTTGAAGCCACCAGCCACTCCTTGGAAACCCTATGGGGCAGTTCTACATTGTCCTATAGGGTTGCTATGAGTCAGAATCGACTCAATGACAATGGGTTTCTTTTTTTTTTTGTTGTTTACTTGTGGTGTTAGGCTCACCTGATGTTATCAGAAGGACCCCTGTTAAATCTGGGGGAAGAATGAGTCTACCTGTGCTACCTTTTGTTGCTATGTTGGGGGTTGGAAAACACTGGGTCCGGGTGGCCTTCTGTTGGGTAGGGGGATACAAGATGCTCTGCTTCTCTGCTGTTCTAGTTCTGGGGTCCCAGACCTACTTATTTCAGAGTTCTTTCGTTGTCTCTTGCTCCATTTCCAGGGTTTATGGTTGAGCAGCAAAAATCGAGGCTATGCCATCTTGTCCAGACTGGATGTCTGTGTGTGCATTCTATGTCTTCTGTTGAAAACTGTTTGAAGCAGCCGACAAATAGCAGTTATGATAGGGGAATAGTTACTCTTTGTGATGGTTAAGGTGTCAACTTGGCTAGACCATGATTCTCAGTGGTTTCGCAAATATTATGTAATCATCCTCCATTTTGTGATCTGATGTGAGCTGCCTATCAAGAACTGGGTGTTGTCTACCCACAGAGTCATGAAGTTGGATGTGCACAGCAGCACTTCATCATTAAATGGAAGTGGTATATACAAGATCAGGTTTGAGCATGACCTGAAGGCACAAGTAAGTGGCTCAAATACCCATAGTCTCCACTCCTATCCTATTACCTTCCTTCTCCCAGTCTGCACCTATGACCTCATGGGGAGTTCCTTATGATCAGTTCACTGAGGAAGAGAAAACTTGTGCCTGGTTTACAGATGGCTCTGTGCGATATGCAGGCACCACTCAAAAGTGGAGAGGAGCAGTACTGCAGGCCCTTTCTGGGACCTCCCTGAAGGACAGTGGTGAAGGGATATCCTCCCAGTGGGCAGAATTTTGAGCAGTGCACCTGGTTGTTCATTTTGCTTTGGAGGAGAGATGGCCAGATGTCCAATTGTATGCTGATTCATAGGCTGTGGTCAATGGTTTGGCTGGATGGTCAGGGACTTGGAAGGAACATGATTGGAAAATTGGAGACAAGGAGGTATGGGGAAGAGATATGTGGATAGACCTCTCTGAATGGGCCAAAGAAGTGAAGATATTTGTGTCTCTTGTGAATGCTCACCAAAGGTTGACCTCATCAGAGGAAGATTTTAACAATCAAGTGGGTAGGATGATACATTCTGTGAATACCAGTCACCCCCTTTCCCTAGCCACTCCTGTCATTGCCCAATCAGCTCATGAACAAAGTGGCCATGGTGGCAAGGACAGAGGTTATGCATGGGCTCCGCAACCTGGACTTCCACTTACTAAGACTGAGTAGCCTACAGCCACTGCTTAGTGCCCAATCTGCAAGCAGCAGAGACCAACACTGGGTTACAGATACAGCACCGTTTCTAGGGGTTATCAGCCAGCAACCTGGTGGCAGGTTGATTACCTTTGACCACTTCCATCATAGAAAGGGCAGCATTTTGTTCTAACTGGCAGAGACACTTACTCTGGATATGAATTTGCCTTTCCTGCACATAATGCTTCTGCCAAAACTACCATCTGTGGACTTACAGAATGCCTTATCCACCGTCTTGATATCCCACACAGCATTGCCTCAGATCAAGGAACTCACTTCACAGCAAATGAAGTGCGGCAATGGGCTATGCTCATGGAATTTGCTGGTCTTACCATGTTCCACATCATCCTGAAGCAGCTGGCTTGATAGAACAACGGAATGGCCTGCTAAAGACACAATTATAGTGCCAGCTATGTGGAATACCTTGCACGGTTGGGGCAGTGTTCTTCAGGAGGCTGTATATACTCTAAACCAGTGTCCAATATATGGTGCTGTTTTTTCCATAGCCAGAATTCACAGGTCCTTGAATGAAGAGGTGGAAATGGGAGTGGCACCACTCACTACTACTCCTAGTGACCTACTCACAAACTTTTTGCTTTCTGTCCCCATTACCCTATGCTCTGTGAGTTTAGAGGTCTTAATTCCAAAGGGAGGAATGCTCCCACCAGGACACACAACACTGATTCCATTGAACTAGAAGTTAAGAATGCTACCCTGCCACTTCGGGCTCCTCATGCCTCTGGATCAACAGGCAAAGAATGGAGTTACCATATTGATTGGTGTGATTGATCCTGATTACCAAGGGGAAATCGGATTGCTGTTACATAATGGAGGTAAAAAGGAGCACGTCTGGAATACAGGAGATCCCTTAGGATGTCTCTTATTGCTACCATGTCCTGTGATTAAAGTCAATGGAAAACTACAGCAACCCAATTCCGACATGACTACTAATGGCCCAGATCCTTCAGGAATGAAGGTTTGGGTCATCCCACCAGGCAGAGAACCATGGCCAGTTGAGGTGCTTGCTAAGGGCAAAGGGAATGTGGAATGGGTGGTGGAAGAGGATAGTTCTAAATATCAGCTATGACCATGTGACCAGTTGCAGAAACAACAACTGAGTACTTCTGCCTTGTTTTGTTATATGTCTGTGTGTGCCTGTATGTATATATCTTTGTTCTCCTCCCTCTTTTATTCCATTATTTATTATAAAATATAAGATGTAAATGGGGCTAGTTGTATGCATGTTAGTTGTATCATGTTAGGTGCATGTATGACTTTAAAATTGTCTTTATTTAGAGATTATGTATGGTTTAAGAAGATGTGTACAGGTGCCAAGATGACAGATGGTTAATGTTATGGGGCTAAGCCATGGTTCTCAGTGGTTTGGCAGATATGTAATCATCCTCCATTTTGTGATCTGATGTGAGCAGCCAATCTGTTGAAAGAGGAGTTTCCTTGGGGGTGTGGCCTGCATCTAAAATATAAAGACATCCTAGCAAAGCTCACTCTCTCTCGGTCCTGCGTTTGATCCTGCATTTGCTGCATCATCCTCTGGCATCTGGTTCTTGGGATGTGAGCCAGCAGTCTGCCACCTGACCTGCGTATTTTGGGTTCGTCAACCCCTGCTACCATGTGAGTCAGGAGAAACTTCCAGCCTGCTACTGACTCATGGATTTGGAACTTGCCAGCCTCCACAATTGCGTGAGCTATTTCTTTGAAATAAGTCTCTCTCTATATATGCTTCACTGGTTTTGCTCCTCTAGAGAACGCAGCCTAAGACGCTTCTTATTGGCTTAGAAATTGATAATTTATTTTTTGTAAGTTTATTTCTTGAAGAATATCCCTTCATTTGTCTTAAAATATTTTTGCAAGCAATACTTTTGCCTTTGCCCAGGGTTTGTACAACATCTCACCTCATCTCTATGTGGGCAACTTATCCAAGCTGTAGGCAAAGTTCCTAGGAAGCAATAGCAACCTCAATACTTAGCAGATTTAACAATCTCAAACCTATAAAGTAACTACAGATATCATAGCTGTAAAATAACATACATGTAATAGGTATTCAATAAATATCAGTTGAATGGAATGAATCATAACTACCATTTTTATTTTCTTGGTGTACCTGAATCCCCTTTTTCTCAAGGTTTTTTTTTTTTTTTTTTTTTTTGTTAGTTGCTGTTGAGTCACCTCCAACTCATTGGCCCAAAAAACCCATTGCTGTCTCGTCGATTCTGACTCATAGCAACCCTATAGGACAGAGTAGAACTGCCCAATCGGGTTTCCCAGGAGCTGCTGGTAGATTTGAACTGCCCACCTTTTGGTTAGCAGTTGAGCTCTTAAACACTGTGCCACCAGTGTATAAATACAATGAAACATTGCCCAGTCCTGTGCCACCTTCATGATCACTGATATATTTGAGTTCATTGTTGTGGCTATTGTATCAATCCATCTCATTGACAGTTGTTCTCATTTTTGCTGACTCTCTACATGAAGTCTTTTTCTAGTGATTGGTCTTTCTTGATGACATGTTCAAAGTAAGCAAACCGTCTCGTCATCCTCATGTCTAAGAAACATTCTGTCTGTATTTCTCTTAAGACTGATTTATTTGTTCTTTTGGCAGTCTGAGATATAGTTAATATTCTTCACCAACACCACAGTTTAAAAGTATCAATTCTTATTCTGTCTGCCTTTTTCATTGCCCAACTTTCCCATGCGTGTGAAGTGACTGAAAAGACCATGGCTTGGGTCAAGCACACCTTAGTCATTAAAGTGACCTCTTTGCTTTTTAAAACTTTAAAGAGGTCTTTTGCAGCAGATTAGCCCAATGAAATACATCATTTGATTTCTTCATGCTGCTTCCATGGATGTTGATAATTGATCCAAGTAAAATGAAATCATCGACCACTTCAATTTTTTCTCTATTTATTATGATGTTGCCTATTGGTTCAGTTGTGATGATTTTAATTTTATTCACATTTAGGTGTAATCCATACTGAAGGCTGTAGTCTTTGATCTTCATCAGCAAAAGCTTCAAGTTGTCTTCATTTCTGGCAAGCAAGGTTGTGTCATCTCCGTATCACAGGGTGTTAATGAGTCTTTCTCCAATCCTAATGCTGCAACCTTTTTCATATAGTCCAGCTTCTCGGATTATTTGTTCAGCGTAGAGATTGAATAAGTAAGGGGAAAGAAAGGATGTAACTCTGCCACACACCTTTTTCAATTTGGAATCATTCTCGTTTATATAATCTTTTATCCACAATTCAATTGAATGTGTGTGCTGAAACTAGGTTGTGTGCTGTGGCTGTGTGTTTCTATGTTTCCTGTACTTTCCTCGATGCAAGGGATGCCCTTGTGTTAGCATAAGCAAACAGTTGGCTTTAGGAATATGTAGAAGGATATCCATAAAGGGGAACAGTCAGCAAAGCTAGGGATTTGAGGAGCAAGATTCTCCTTCAATCCTGAAAACAAACTTGTTGCCGTGGAGTTGATTCTGACTCAGAGAGACCCTATAGGACAGAGTACAACTGCCCCCATAGGGTTTCCAAGGAGAGGCTGGTGGATTCGAACTGCCGACCTTTTTAGTTAACAGCCGAATGCGTAACTACTGCATCTCCAGGGCTCCAGATTCTCCTACCCCTCCAAAATAAAAATAAAAAAGCCTCAGGGTGCCCTCAAGAACCTTTTCAGTCTAGTGCAATACACCTTAGGTGTACAGTTTACATAATCCTTATTAAAGATTCAAAGATATAATAGGTCACATTTGAACTTGTTCAGCTTCCCAACAATTCGTATTCAACCTCAAACAAAATGCTAATAAACACATTAAACTTCATTTATTGGTGGCATACTGCCCTTGAGGCACCCACATTGCAGGCATGGCATTGAAATCAACCCTCACTAAGCACCTCAACCTCTATCACAGGATGTATGGTGTTTTGCTGTTATTGCTTGTTCAATCATCTGTCTTACCCTCTCCAGGTTAGAAGCAATAGGTGAAGAGAAGGGTGTTAATTTTTCTATTCATTTTTTTCTTGGAGCTAACATAGTGCCTGACACACAGTAAGAGCTATTATTTAATAGTTAACTATTCCAGACACGGGTGGGGGTGAGGAGGAGTAAAAGATGTGAAAGCACTGGTTGTTTCCCCAAGAAATTGCAACTTTGGTGAGGAAGATTAATGGATAAATAATTAACAGTAATGTAAGTCATTAAAATAAATGCTAGGAAGAGAGTAAAATTATCAGTCCTGATAGTCTCTAACACAGGGAAGTTAATTGCTAGTTTAGGGGATCAGGGAAGGCTTTCCAAAGGAAGGAAGAAAGGTTACATCTGTAAGTAATGCAGTCTAGCATATGGTAAACTCCTCTAGAGTACATCCCTTTTTCCTGAATGGAGAAATTTTTACAAAGTCTTCCTGTTACTAAAGATCCGCTTCCTGTGGAAAGTCCTGAGTAGCATTCATGATTTAAAAAAAAGATGGATAAGAATGGATCCAGATCTGGGTGCTTAAGTCTTGAAAGAAAATATTAACCAAATCTTCAACTCAAATTACTATTCCAGGGCCTTTGGGAGTTTCTCTGTTTTGGCTTAAGCAATTTGTTTTTGACTTATAAGTAATCTCATATAGTGGCACCATTTCTAATTAGATCTTAGTCCTGCTGGATGTAACTCATTTAAGGGTGTGAACACTTTTTTTCTTAATTAGATTGATAATGTTGCTGAATTCTCCAAGGGCCAAGAGAAATGATATAGGCTCCAGTAACTGGATCTTCCAACTGACGGGCTGTTAATATTTTCAAGAAGAGAGAACACATAGCAGATCCATTTGAACTCTGTTACTTTCTTACAATAAGACTGCATATTTTCATAAAATAGTTTGTTAAAATATTGTCAAGTTTCGGGAGGACCATCTCAGTAACCTTCACCAGGAACCTGGTTGCAGAGGTGGAAAAGAGAATAATCATCTTATTTTTCTTTAAGTGATTTCTTCAACACAGAATGGTTAAGTGACTTGCTATTTATCACACAGTAGATCAGTAGCAAAATCACTAACTGTATCTTATATTGTGTGCTTGTATTGAGCTATAAAATAGGTTTAAAGAACTTTTACCCCTAGTAACAGCTAAGAGTTTTCACTAACCACTGTGTAAATGAGGACATAGGAGTGGAACTGAAGGAGTTAGAATGAATGTCCTGAAAAGGGCAAGAGAAGGTGGGGAAGATGAAGGCTGATGGAGAGAAGGAAGAATTCCCAAGGCAACCTCTAAGCCCATAATGTTGGCTTGGGCCACCAAAGTGGTGGGCTATATAACATCAGAAGAGACCATGACCCTGGCATGAAAGATGGCCAAGAAATAGCTGTGGCGTAGCTGACTACATGAGGGTTAGTTAAGTAAGTAAAACATTTCCAGGCCTTTCCTCCCTCTACCTGAAGTTGTTTATGTCCCATTTCTTAGGTTCAAAACATTTATTTTCTGTACCTTACAATTGGCTTTCATCTACTGCTTGTAGTATCATTACACAGGACTTCTCTGGTGGTGCAGTGGTTAAGAGCTACGGTGAGCTATGGCTGCTAATCAAAAGGTCAGCAGTTCTAATCCACCAGCCACTCCTTGGAAAGCTTATGGGGCAGTTCGACTCTGTCCTATAGGGCTGTTGTGAGTCAGAATTGACGTGACAGCAGTGGGTTTGTTTTTTTGTTTTTTTCTCTTCAAATAGGCTGTAATCTCTTTACGCAAGGACAAAAGCTTATAGATTGAATCCCCATAGGATCTGGTACAAATTCTCATACAAGTTAGGTCAGTAAATACCCTTTGCCAGTATTTCATTTTACTTGGATATACGAGATGCCCATTGCCTTTATCTCTGGCTCAAGACAATTCCCATTTTTTTAGGTGACTGCTGTTCTCACTTGCACCTGTGAGTTACCAGAGGAGACATTCAGAAACCATCCCTATGCAGAGCCAATAAGATTCATTCTCTCAGATGTTTGGAGTTTTGACCTAAGGTAAAAAAAGATTTGAATTTCTTGCTAATGGAGACCCATTAATGGAAGAAAGGAAGATCTACTAACTTCTGCTGCTGATGTCCCTGGTTCCTATATGTGGCATGCACTATGGTTACCTACCAGGAAGCATTGCTTCCATTCTTATTCAGTATTAAACACCATAATTTTCCTCAGGTATCAGCTGAAGATCCCTTGATCTCATAGAAAATGGACTCAACTGCTGGTCTAGCGATAGTGATAAACCCAGTTCTATCTAATGAGTTGTAAGAAGGCTGCTGAAGATCCTCTGGGAAATAGGTACTGCTCCCTGAGAAAAAGAGAAAGAATTATGGGAAGTTTCTCTCTGCCCTGGCCACCACCTCCACACCCTGCTTCTTTCCTTTAAACAGAGCACCTAATGTTATGGCAGCCATACTGTGACCATGCGACAACCAAACACAAGAATGACTGACGTGCTCAGGATGGTGAAATGACAGGATGAAAACAGTCTGGTTGTTGATGAGATTGTTAAGTGACAGAATCAGTCCTGGAATATCTGGAATGTTATTTTGCTTAGATGATTAAATTTCCTTGTTTCTAAAGCCACTGTCAGATTGTTGGTTATTTTCAATAAAATGTTTCCTAATGATAGCTCATACAACCATAATCTTCTTCCTTATATTATATTAGGTTCACCAATATACTTCTAATTTTTTTCCCTGTGGGTGTTGTTGTTAGGTGCTTTTGAGTCGATTCCGTCTCATAGACCCCATGTGACAAAGCAGAACTGCTTCATAGGGTTTTCTAGACTTTACAGGAGCATACTGACAGGTCTTTCTTCTATGATGCCGCTGGGTGGGTTGCAGCTGCCAACCTTTTGTTAGCAGCACAGCGCTAAATTGTGGTACCACCAGGGCTCCTTCCCACTTGGGTAAACTAGAATAAATTTCTATTTCATATAAGCAAAGAACATTAATTTATTACGTAGGCTTTTCACAAAATATTTGAGGTTCTTTAAATCATAAGAGAACATCAAGAAAATGTTTATCCAAATACAGAGAGGTAAATCATACTTTGTCTTCTTTGAGTGTCTTCCTCTTTAATTGGATTTACTCCTTGATGAAGGCAATAATAACCCCATAAACTGTGCTGGTATGCTGTCAGCTGTTAAAAAAGAATTGCAAGAGGGAGATGGGAGAATTAGAGCATGGCTTAATCAAAGAAAGGATGCTCTTGCTAGTAACTAAAGAAATGAAATTTAGGGCTACCATTTTATGCCATCTGAGGCAATGTATAGTAAAGCTCAAATACTAGTACATAGCAAGGAGAATTTCAAATTGGCATACCCCTTTTTTAAAAGGGGTAAAATAACATTTAGTAAAAGCTACAAAGACATTCACGTCCTAAGGAAATATTTTGACAGATGTAGGGCAGATGTTTCTATCTGTAACAATAATTTTAAAAAACTCTGAAAAATAAAAAAATTCAACAATAAGGAAATAATTTAGTAAATTACTGTATATCAAAAGATGAACTACCATGCAACCATTAAATACAATAGTTATGTAAGCAAGGTAAGAATATAGAAAATGCTTGTGATATGACTTTTTTTTTTTTTGAGAAAGCCTAATGCATGACAATATGTAAACTACGATTAGAATTATAAATACGATCTAGAAGGTATATGGAGAAAAAAAAGTTTTGGGAGCTAGGTTGAATTGTGGGCAATTTTCTTCATTTTTTCAGTGTTATTTCAGTGTATTTTATTGTTCATACCAAGAATTGTGTCATGTAAGATCATTATCTATGCATAGAAAGTTTTCCCTCTTTCCAAACATTGTGTAGAAATATGAATTTTGTTTTTATTTTATGTTCTTATGCTGAATAATCTGAGTGATGGAAAACTCTTGAGGAGTGTGTAGCTGAGAACTAACAGGACTGTCATCACAAGGGACACAAATGTTCAAAACATACCTCCTCAAGGCCTTAGCAGATTGGTGAGATATGGTCTAAGTGGCATTAGGGTGGCCTACATTCTGACTAATCTTTAATTTCTCCCTGTTGCCTATTAGACAGCCATTCATCTCTTACCCTTTGAAAGCTTTCTAGGCCTAAGTAGTCCTCCCCTAGGTCTCTGAGGCTGATCCGTAAGACCGAGGTTGTGCTCATGGACACATCACACATATTGATGGGAAAAGATCTCAATGAAAAAAGTAGTACCTTTCATGAGAACTGATAGTCCCTTTTCTTAAAGAGAATGTAATTGGTACAATAGCAACATCTGCAAAATACTTTCATTTGTGCTTTCAGATGAGAAAGTTCTGGAATGTGATGAATGTGGGTGGGGCTACGCAGAAACAACCAGGGAACAAACTCCTAGGTGAAGAAAACACATTAAATCCTATTTCCATATCTGTTTTTGTCTTCAAATAAGAACACTAAATAGCAATGGCCATGTTTAATGGTAAGAATGGACCCATGTTCAGAAGGAACTATACCTTCAACAGAGCTGAATATACCACCAGAGATAAGCAATGTGAATAAGAAATAAGAATACGAATAAGAAATCTGATGTCCCAGCCACAAGAAGTGCAAATTGTCACTTGGGGTTGTGAAGAGTTGTCCATGTGGAAACATGATGTTTAATGGATGGTGGGTCTCAGCCATGTGAGTACCAATTCCCTGTTGGACATTTGGAAATGTCGGGGGAGAATACTGGGTTATCTGAATGACTGGGACATGCTACTCAAGCAAGTGTCAGAAACCCTAAACTCCTAAAATGTTGAAGACTGTCTTGGATTATGAAGAATCACCGCCTATAAAATTTCAATAGTGCCCTCATAGGAAAACACTATCTAGAAAACCAAAGCCAGTAATATCTTGAAATTATCATCAAATATGGAAGAAGTAGAGGGACTGCAGAAGAAAACACACTTCTCTGCACACTGAGTTTTGTTGTAATGGTAACAATTCAACAATTAAGGGATACTTTGGTGTATTAGGAAAACTTTTATTGGAGATACTTACACAACATTTTCCTGGGCAATTCCCAGGAAAAAGGAGCTGCTTTGGAATTATCCAGTTAGAGACGTTCTGAAAGTGGAGATAATAAGAGATTTACTTTGGAGAGGTGCTTACAAAATTGTGGTTTCAAAAATAAATCTGCTGAAATTTTTATCAGCCTTTATAATTTTTCTAGGTTTTATAATGGGGTCGTCATGAGTTGGAATTGAGTCGATGGCAACTAACAACAGCAATCATTTTATCTAGGCTTCTGAGATGGTAAATCTGATGACCGAAAGCACCAGTTAACTAAAGAGATACAGAAATAATATTTTTCATTTACAGTTGTCTTTTTGAGTCTAATTCTTACTCAAAACAGCCCAACTATTTTTGGGTCCCACATATGTTTTTTTCCAACTCAAGTTTGTGCTAATATGCTTGTCCAAGCAGGATAATAAACTTCTAACTACAACTACTGCATGAGGAACTGATTGAGCATAAGGAAGTCTCTGTAACATATAGTCTTCATCCAATAGCTTCACGAAGAGGCATTCCTGCAATCATATAACTGTGGTTGTACTTGCTTAGCCTATAGATTTAGGGTTCGACTATGCCTTTTTATTTTAATCCCCTTTCCTCTGTAACTGATTATTCATTATTATGGAGGATTAATATAAGGAAAGGATTAGTCTGGCAATGATTCTTAATTACATTCGACACTATATGATGAGGGAAAGCATAAATTGAAGTACACGGCTCCTCAGTCTCAGGGGAAATGAATACATTGAAAACAGAACTATTATGAACTTATTTTCAGTCTTTTCTATATGCTGCTAATGTATTTGACTGTGTTTACAACTCTAAACCCAGGCTGCTTCATATTAGAGATTTTTAGCCTCCCTTGAAAAAAAATTACAACTCTCTCTCTTGTAAAAAAGATCCTAGTGTTTTGGTGAGTTCTCAGTGTATTCATGTCCTCCAAGTACTTATCTTTACCCACCTTGAGTAATGAAACACAGTGAAGAATAAGTAACTTAAAAATCTTCATACCCCATCCTCACCCCTTCCCTTCTCCCCTTGCACAACCTCTGCATGTTGGTTTTGGCTGTGTCCTCCACCATAGTTACTGTGAAGCTGGCTGGAGAGAGGGTGTGTGGATCTTGGACCGGCCGTGGGTTATCTTCCTAGGTGGTTTTCTGGAGCCTCTGTTTCCACTGCACTTACAGGAGAAAACTCTCTAGGGACTGAAGGAGAAAAGATAAAGGATGGTGATTTTCTTACATAATGGATCAAAATAAGAACTTGATACTTGTTTGTGGTTTTTCAGCACTCCCTAACCCAAGGAAAATGAGCAGAAGAGGGAAGGGAAGGCAGAGTGGCTGGCCATAATCAGTTCCCAGAGGTATTTTCTCCTGAGCCAGAACACTGCTCACAGGCTGGGTGGTCAGGCAGCCCCTCCTAGACAGATGAACCAAGGGCGAGGGAGTGGCCAGAGCTGCGAGGGAAGGTGAGGCAGTTCCTGCTTATTCTCCTTACATTGCCCAGGAGGCTACAATTGAGAGCCTTGATTTGGGAGGGATGATCAGAACACTTTTTGGTTTTGTTTTGTGTTGTTCTAGTGAGGGGAATGTGACTCTATTATTCCATTATTTTTCTCTTTAGCCCTAGTTCTAGAATATGCTATTTCCCAACCTCCAACAGATATTAACCTTAAAAAAGGTTCGTAATGAAGGTCTCTTGAGCTGATATAAGAAAACATACAAGGTAGTCCACAGAGTGAAATTCTAGGAAAGGCCTATCACATGCTGTTCCTATTGCCTTGGACATACACTGCATTCTCGTCTGTTCAGAAAACCTCTACTAAATTTTCAGCCTCTTCTGCCAAACCTTCCTTGAGAGCATCTGCCAGTTCCTTCCCAGGTTGTCCTGCCCTCCCAGTGCATCAAGTAGCATGCCCTGGTGAAAATAAATATTTATGAAAGCATCACTCTCAAAGCAGTTCATAGGTTTTGTCCATTCTGGGGCCACATATCTGTAGTCACTAGGGTCTACCCAGTACACATATCGTTCTGTGAAGTGCCTAGAAGGATTCTTGAACTTGAAATTTTTAGGATGACAACAACAACATGAGAGTGACTGAGTCCACATGCGAAATAAGAACTATTCACTTTTGACAATAGACTTCAATCTTTGTGCTGGGTTTTCTGTTGGAATCTTAGCAACAGCCCTAACCAGTTGCTGTGCAGTTGATTCTGACCCATGGAGACCCCATGTGTGTCAGAGTAGAACTGTGCTCCACAGCGTTTTCAATGACTGATTTTTTGGAAGTAGATCGCCAAGCCTTTCTTTCAAGCAGTCTGTGAGTAGACTTGAACCTCCAACCTTTTGGTTAGCAGCCAAACACGTTAACTGTTTGCACCACCCAGGGACTCCTGCAACTCCCATCAAATTTTCCTCAGTATTGTAGGGTCTGGAAGCCTAGAAACTACATTTCCAAACCAGTTTGTCATCAGATTTCTAGTTTAAGTTCTGTGAATGGGAGGCACTCTTTAGATATAGAACAAAACAGAAGACAAAAGAAGAGAAGCATCATTACTTCAGCAGCTGTGGGCAAGCATGTGACATTCGGCAAAGGGCAAACATGAGGCTTTGCTAGAAGCTTCTAGGTATTCTTCCAGAAATCACCCCCTTTGGTGCTGCAGGAAGCTGAGATCATTGGCAGAGGGTTCTTCTAATTCCTGAACTTCTTAATTTCCTGAATGCTATACAAAGCTTCCCTGGCCTTTATTCTCCTAGCCCTTACAGTGGTTTTGTAAGCCTCTAAACCTCTGCCTTAAATCCCTTCATGCTTGATATATCTACAGTGGTTTCTGTTTTCCTGACCAAACCCTGACTGACACAAACTATATTCATATTATTATTAATTGCCATCGAGTTGATTCTGACTCACGGCAACTCCATGTGTACAGAGTAAGGCTTTCAAGGCTGTGATCTTTCGGAAGCAGATCACCAAGCCTGTCTTCCGAAGCCTGTGGGTAGGTTAGAACCACCAATGTTTTGGCTAGTAGTGAAGCACTCAACCATTTGTGTCACTCAGGGACGCCTACAAACTATGTTGTTGTTGTTAGGTGCCGTCTAGTTGGTTCCAACTCACAGCGACCCTATAGTATATAGCCAAGTAAAAAAGATATTAAGGACTAAAGGGTGGATTTTTTATATGAACTTCTAGTTACTGCTCATCAAGGCCCAGATGATTAAAACAGGAATTATTATTTTTTCCCTCTTGCTATCCAAACTCTGTTCATCCTTTTCTGCGTGTGTGTGCTTTCCATCATACTCTAGTTGTGATTCGCTTTTCACACAGAGCTCTTACTCTCATATATTACAATGGTTTGCCCACACTAAGTCGACAACACGTTTATTGAATTTCTTTAAAAAATAAATTGTGCTTAAGCCCTTGCTTTAAATTCATTTTAGGTATAATACTTGGTAGCTGAACATCAAATAATAGAGGCTATTACTCTTACAAAACATTCTGCAATATGTCTGATGCTTATATACACCAAGGCTTAGTTTATCCCTCAGTATGAATAGGCATCATTGGGTGGCACAGATGGTTAAGTGCTTGACTACTAGAGAAAGGGCTGGCAGTTTGAACCCACCCAGAGGCACCTCGGAAGACAGGCCTGGCAATATGCTTTCAAAAGGTCACAGCCTTGAAAACGCTATGGAGGGCAGTTCTACTCTGAAACACAGGGGGTCACCATGAGTGGGAATTGACTCGATGGCAACTAACAACAAGAACAGCAGTATGTGTAATGTTAAATTATTGCCTATTTGTTCACTCATACCTTCATTTATTCAAAACCGACTGTATTGATTACCAATGGGTCCAAAGGCACCCTTATAAGCACTTTGAACCCACTGGTAAACAAAACAGGCAGAAATTTCTGCCGTATTCATCTCACCGCTTTGATATGATCTTGGAACCTGAAACTGGTTGCTGTTTCCTCTGCTTTTCTGTATTGTCTCTTGACTGCAGATCAAAATGGAACACTGATTCTCCATATTAGGAAGAAGCGTAGAGTCCACGGCCCTGTCTGTCTGTGTACCTCATCTTCCTGGGATGCTTATTATAGAAATGACACTCCTTGCCTTCCTTCCTACACAATGTCACATACATATATGGATTAAATTTCTTCATGTGTGAAAATACCAACTCCCTCTTCTCTGTTAGTAACACTTGAAGGAAGGCGCAATTTCTCCCCAAGCCTTGACAAGGTGTTGTTCTGCTGGGATATGTAATATTTAGTAGTGCTGTCATTCAAGTTCCTTCTTGCCCATAGTTTATAATGTTATTCTTAATATTTATGTTTAGGCATAAAGTAGACTGGAATGGTTTCTTTTTCTATATATTGCTTTTGCATATTTCCACAGAGAAGTCCTCATTATCTTTGCTCATATGCCACCTCTGAGTGATTTCTGGGATGAGACTGACTCATTGCATATGACTAAGTTTGGTAAATACCCTTTGAAAACGGCAATTAATCCTAATACATTGTAAATATTCCAATATATTAACCAATATCCAAAACTGTGAGTTGTTTCCGGTTCATAGCTACCCTATAGGACAGAGTAGAACTGCCCCCACAGGGTTTCCAAGGAATGGCTGGTAGATTCGAACTGCCAACCTTTGGTTAGCAGCTGAGCTCTTAATAACTTCACCACCAGGACTCCTTTAGCAATATAGTTGTGGGTAAATGCAGGACATATATTGCACTTATACACATTTCTTGTCCTTCTTAGTGAATTGAATACTTGGGGAGGAGCATGCACTCGAACAGTACTTAGGATAATTTCACTAGTACTTGGGAATAAAGGAGACTGAAGCAGTCATTGTACTCCTGGTGGTCCCAAAGTATGGCCAGAAGGAAACCAGGGGCATTAGTAGTTCTAGTTAATGAAGATCTAAGGCCACCCTGGTGCCGGCGGCTCTATTTCCTGCCTCACACTGAAGAGGTGGTACTCTGACCAGCGCTGAGAAGGGCACGGCTGGGAGTGGGAGTGGTGAGATCTGCCGATCCTCGATCCTCGCCCGTAGACCAGTGGGAATCCAGGCAACAGCACTGCCCATTTCCAGTCCAAAAGACATTTGGGCAGCTGGGATTTGGCTTTATTCAAAAGAACCTATGATTAAAATCATAGCACAGTCAACCGAACTTTTTAAAACTTAGGCCGATCAGTATGGCATGGATTAACTTTTCAGATGATGAAAAAAATCTGTGCTTCTAGAACCTTATTCTCTATGTTCAAACATGTAGATAGAAAACAGCAAGTCAGGCGAATTGAATTTTACAGTTTACATCCTTGTGGGCTGCATGCATGCAGAAGCAGACGGAGCTAGGTGTAAAACACCTGAAGAGTGGGGATGGGAGTATGCACAGAAAAACAAGCAAGGTGTGTGTTTGGGAAGGGGGGGTGCAGGCCTTTAGATTTTTTTAAATTTATTTTTTAGATCAGTTAAAACATACAAAGAAAGGAAATACTGAAGGCTTATGTTTAAACAATGCCTATGGATTGTCTTAAATCAACACAAACTGGGAAATTAAGAACTAATGTTTATATCTTTTTCACCCAAGCCTGTTTAAAAGCATGCAAAGCCTGAGGCACAGCTGAGGAGAAGCAGAAAGATGAGGTTTAATTGTTGTTCTCCCTTTTGTAGCCTGTTTCCACTTTAATCCAGTCTATTTACATGGTGTTCTGTATGTTATTTATTTAAATAAAGGAAAGTTTTTAAATACATTTGAATATAGAAGGCAGCACTGGAGCTGTGCCAGCTCTGAAAACGTGGTAGGTAGGACAGCAGGAGCGCTCCCCTCGCCAATACATTCCAGGTCTGTTTGCCAGCCAAGGGGTGGGACTGAAAAGAAACCCTAAGCAAATATTTTTTCAGTTAATGGGCACAATTACTGAAACTTCACACAACACTTCTGTCTCACTGTGCAGTTCCATTTCCTGTCCACCTTCATTATCCAACCTTTCAAAATACGTGTTTGCATAACTAAATTTACTTTAGCAAGTTTTTAAAAATCCTCCAGAATGGGTGGAAACTTGCTTTGGCTTGGTTCAGGCTGTGAATTTCTTCTCTTTTCCATTTCTGTTTCTTCAGATTTTCCTTTCCTAGTTTATGGAGTGTGTCGAGGGCAGGGAAGCAGTGGGGCGTGGAGGCAGGAATAGGGAAGGGGAGGGTCATACTCAGATTGTCTGGAATATCTACTGATGAAATCACCTCAGGGAGCAGCCACAACTCCTTACTTACAGGTGACATATATGTACTTCAAAAAATATATTTTCACCAGAAAGATTTGAAGAGATTATAATTAAAGCCACACACAATGAATAGGATAATAAAATTAAGAAGGAAAATTTAAAAGCCATATAGTGCAAGCAAAGAAAATATTATAATGGACCATTAATTATGTTGAGGTTTTTATAATAATCAAAAGCAAAACAAACAAGGAAATATAAGCATGTATGTATTTACTGAGGGTTTGCAATGTGCCTAGAGACCTGGTGGCACAGCATTTAAGAGCTTAGCTGCTAACCAGTTTGAATCTACCAGCCACTTCTTGGAAACCCTATGAAGCAATTCTACTCTGTGCTGTAGGGTTGCTATGAGTTGGAATTGACTTGATGACAACAGGGTTTGTTTGTTTTTTTTAAAATGTGCCCAGCTCTCTATATTAGAACACAAAAACACTAATAATAATACACAATAATATCCAATTATAGCATCTTTGGTGTCTGCACACCTGGAGAAAATTTGGTGATAATTAACTTTATTCTAACTACTGTTAACTATGATAATTAAAATATGCATTATATAAAAGTCATGACTAGGGGTTTATAAACTATTTGTAAACTTGTCTAGGGACATGAACGGTGCTAACTACCATGTATAATTAGACAGCAAACTTTGGAATAAAGACATGATTTACAGTTCTTACTCAGGGTTGAAAGGATATTTATCCTAATACTCAAGCAGCTTTTCTAAATTGAAGAGTCCATCTACTCACTGAGGAAAATTGAAAGGCATGATGGTATCATGGATAAGACACTGACTTGAGTGTCAGAAGTCCTGGGTTCTACTATACGTTCTGTGTAATTTGGGCATAAAACATCATGAAAATTTTCTGGGTTTCAGTTTTCTCAACTGTAAGATGAGAAACTCTGGACATGTTGCTATCTAAGATGCCTTCTACTCTATGACTTTATGAAGGGAGTACTTGTCTAAGTCATCTCCCTTCATTCCTGGATGCAGGTCAGGGTATCTGTCACTCACCTTCATGGGAATGTGGGAGTGATGGAGTGAGGACGTTAGGGCCAAGGAGCATAGAAACAACTGCTTGGCCCTAGATCATCTAATGAGGTGCTCTAGGCCTTAGATGAGAATCTGATTTTTCTTTACGAGGAGGACAAGAATAACTTGACCCGGGAATTTATAAAACCTTTATGCATATTTCCCAGAGCAGACAGGCCCAGGGTTTGACTTTAGAGCATCCTCAGGTTAGTTTCCAGACTCTTGGTAACTAACACTTTTTTAAATATATGGGCATAGGGAAATACCTATTCTAGTATTTACTAATTTTGTAGACTTTGAACAAATATGGAGGAAAATTTAAAAATCAGTATAATCCTCATTGCCAAAATATGAAGCAAACAAAAAAATGTGGCATGATATTGAACAATTGATGGATTATAAGAAAAGAATATCCATTTGACCTTGACATTGGGACAGTTTCCTTCAAGGAGCACAGGGTTTTTTTTTGTTTTGTTTGTTTGTTTAATAAATAGGATCATGTGGTCTATATTGTTTTTTAAAAAAAAAATTTTTTGTTGTTGTTGAGAATATACACAGCAAAAACAAACACCTATTCAAGTTTCTACATGTACAACTCAGTGACATTGATTATGTTCTTCACATTGTGCAATCATTCTCATCTATTCTGAGTTATTCCTCCCCCAATAATGTAATCCCACTGCACCCTAAGGTTCCTATCCAATCTTTCAAGTTGCTGTTGTCGATTTGATCTCAGAGATAGATCTTAAAAGACCATAGTGCTCAAGGCAGACATTCTTTACTAGTTAAGCTAAACTATTGTTTGATTTTAAGAAGACTTCAGGAATATTTTTGGTTTAAGGTTTAAAGATTATCTTAGGGCAGTAGTTTTGGGGGTTTATCCAGTCTTTATGGCTCCAGAAAATCTGGATTCCATGAGAATTTGAAATTCTGTTCAAGCAGCACAGGTTTTTTGATGTAGGATTATGATTCTCACTTTGAAGATCCAATCACACTGTTTGTTCTGCAGGGAATAAACCAGCTGCTGTTGAGTTGATTCTGACTCATGGTGATCCCCTCTGTGTCAGATTAAAACTGTGCTCCATAGGGTTTTCAGAGGCTGTGATCTTTTGGAAGTATATCGCCACGGTTTCTTCCAAGGTGCCTTCTGGGTGGATTTGAATTGCCAATCTTCTGGTTAGTAACCGAGTGTTTAACTCTTTGCACCACCCAGGGACTCCTTCTGCAGGGGAATAGTATTAAGGAATAGTATTTTCTTAATCATAATACTTTAAATATAATGCATTGTTTTTTAGTTTTCAGAATCTAACATTTAGACAAAGTTTAAAACATTTATAATACTTGTCTATATGCACATGTATGGAAATCTACATAAAATAAAAATATTATAAACCTTTATAGTGTAACAATTAATAGTAGAAGTGATAAGTTGGAAGATGGGGGTGGGAAGAGAGATGGAGTAAAATGTAGGATAAAAGTTCTTCGTTTTATAAAATGGAGAGTTGAGAAATACTATCTTAAGTAGATGGATTAAGAAGTAGAAGATGAGGTTCTTTAAAGTTACAAAGATTAGGAGTAGAAGAGCCAAAAGTAAAAAATCCTAACAAGAAGGAGTAGATGGGAGTAAAGCTAGTGAGCTAAATTCCACATTACTTTTAAAGTAGGAGCAACAGATACTCCTAAAGTTGACACATCAAGAAATAGAAGTATATTGTTTTCAACTAAAATCCCAAACAGCCGAAAGTAGCTGATATTATAGCCTCTAAATGGATCCTCTTCTCCAACCAGTTTCTGAACAAGTTGTGGGCTAAGTCAAGGAGTAAGGTTGAGGAGAGATTTCAATATTACTTTATTATTAATAAATGCTACCTTGGAATACATGGCTTGCTCTGAGAGCTAAATGGCTTATTTAATGCACTCCCGAAAGAACCTTATGCACACAGGTATAGAAGTGCTGGATCAGGGCAGCCCTTCCTACACTGCGGGAGGAGCCTGTCCCTGGAAATGCAACAGAGAACACTTTCTCTCTGTGGGCTCTAGCTCTCAGGAGAAAGAAAGGAAAGAGCTGAGCCTGTCATGCTTTGTTTATTTTTCTCAACTTCACCACTCAGTAAGCCATTCCCTAAGTATATTCCATGGTGGAGTAGAGAGAGCCCAGGAATGTCACACCCCTGCTGGGAAAGAAACATCAAGAATAGGAAGATTTTCCCTTAACAGTTGCCTCTGGGGAGTAAAACCTGCATCGGGTGTTGGGTGGATGGGAGAAGAATTTTACTCTTCATTTTATACCTCATTATACTCTTAACGGGCAGTGGTTGTTCAGTGGCAGACTATTCACTTTCCCTGCAGGAGACCCAGGGGCAATTCTGGGCCAATATATCTCATGTGCACCCACCACCTGTCTGTCAGTGGATCTTGCATGTTGCTATGATGCCGGACAGGTTTCAGCAGAGAGTCCAGACTGAAATGGACTAGGAAGAAAAACCTAGTGATCTGTTTCCCAAAATCAGCCAATGAAAACCCTATGGATCACAACGGTCCAATTAGGAATCAATCATGGAGATAGCGCAGGAGCAGGCAGTGTTTAGTTCCCCATGAGTTGGGGGCCAACTTGACAGCAGCTAACAACAACAACATATTCATCTGTATGACCTGTAATAATATAAAAAGAACTTGGGGACAATAGGCATAGAAGGTAGGAAAGTGAATGAAGGTTTAGTCTGTGACTTACCTTCATTTTGACCTATTTTTGTTCTTATTTTGTTTGTCCTTTATCTCCCTGAAAAATTAGACTGGCCAACTGAGTGGAGGAGACGTAGAAAATGCTAAAGTAAGAGTAAAGGAATAAATACCAGCTCAGTAACTGGCTTTCTATGAGTCAGTTTTCATGAATATTTATACTCAATCACTTTCTAACATGGAAGCCACACCACAATCTACTTCTGTAGAGTTACCTTTATTTTGCTCACTAAGACATGGGTCTGACATGACATCTCAGTCACTCCGTTCTTTCTTTTAGACTTTCAATAGCCTTGTTTTCTATTCTTCTATGTGACTAAATTATAAAAAGAGGGAAAATTCACCGGAGACCCTCAGGCCTTTTGAGCAGACCAAAGGGGGCGACTCCCAACAACACTTATTTGATCCTTGTCCATCTTTCTGCATTCCATTTTCTCCCTCTATTCGTTTGCAATAAGGACAAATTTCCCTAACCCTCAAACCAAATATCCCTTCTGCCTCCATTTGCCAGATTATCAAGAGCTTAGTATTCTCCGCTTCTTTTATCCGAGTGGTAATTACATAGGTACATACACATGTAAAAATTTATTAGGCTGTATATTTAAGTTTAGTGTACTTCATTTACTTTATGTGTGTTATACATCAATAAAAAAGCAAGCACACAAACCCCAAAATTCAATTTCTTGGCAATTTCTATCCCCGCCCAAGACTGGCACAAGAACACGTGTGTCCCTTCCACTAGAATTTCATTCTGTCAGCACCTTGAAGTGGGGCTCTCTGAACTCAACAATCTACTGGTGTTCCTCAGTCTTAGAAATAATTCTTTCCCTCAAAACTTATTAAACGTTTTCAATGCACAGGGAAATTTCTTTTTCATCAAGCTTTTCTAACTATGACACTAAATCTAGAAAGCCATAAAAATAAAAAGAATGCCAAAATTTGCTGCTTTAAAAAAATATGAAAACAATTTTTGCATGACAAAAACACCAAGAGTAAAATAAAAATATGGATGAAAAGATAAGTAGAAATGGGGAAAATATTCACAACTCAAATCATGGAAAAAGGGCAATGTCTATAGTATAGAGTTCTGACCAGTTTATAAATGAACCACAACCAAACAGAAAAATGGACAAAGGATGTAAACAAATAATTTCATAAAGTTTAAAACCCCAAACAAACAGATGCTTACCCTCATTCACTATAGAAGAAATGAAAATTACACTGATATGCCATTTTTTTAAGCTATCAGATGAGACCGATCTAAAAGTTAGATACTCCATGGTATTGGTGAGGCTCTGAGGAAGGAGGCCACATTGTCTATGGCATGGGAGGGTAAATCATTTATGAATAAGGTTCTGAGAAAATAAATTATGATGCATGCTTACAATAGAATACTAGGTAGCTATAAAAATTTTTTGTTTTAATATGAAAAATCTTATTGTTGAGTAAAGAAACCAATGGGTAGAACAATATGCAGAGCATGCTAATATTTGAGTAAAGAAGGAAGGAAAAATATATGTATATATCTATATTGGCTAAATAGATGCATAAAAATAACCTGGAAGAATAACCAAGAAACGATATACAGGTATTCCCTGTGGGGTGTAGCAAAGATATGTTAAATTCTTTTTATGTTTAAATCTTATAAATATAATACCTATTTAAAAAAAATACTCTGACAATTGTAACCTTTCTTTGTGTCCCACAATGGCTAAAATATATGCAGATTGAGTTCATTACCAGAAAGAACTAAGTCTTCCTCAGAGTCAATTATAAACACACTCAACATCTAGAGGAGGATGGGTTTTGTTCCTCTTGGGTTGCTTTTCAATCTGAGCGAAGATTCCTGTCTATAAGGTTGTATGTAGTACATTGAACATAAAGAAAATGAAAATCCTTAAACTGGGTCAGTAACAACATCATGATGAGTGGAGAAGAAATTGAAGTTGTCAAGGGTTTCATGCTTCTTGGATCAACAATCAATGCCCATGGAAGCAGTCGTCAAGAAATCAAATGACGTTACTGCATTGGGCAAAAGACCTGCTGCAAAAGACCTCTTTAAAGTGTTAAAAAGCAAAGATGTTACTTTGATAACTAAGGTGTGCCTGACCCAAGCCATGGTATTTTCAATCGCCTCATATGCATGTGAAAGCGGGACAATAAGAAAGGAAGACTGAGGAAGAATTGACACTTTCAGACTGTGGTGTTGGCGAAGAATATTGAATATACCATGGATTGTCAGAGCAGTAAAAAATCTATGTTGGAGGAAGTACAGCCAAAATACTCCTTAGAAGTGGGTATGGCGAGACTTCGACTCATTTACTTTGGACATATCATCGGGAGGAGGACATTATGCTTGGTAAAGAAAAGGGTCAGCAAAAAAAGAGAGAGACCCTCAGTGAGATGGATTGACACAGTTGCTGCAACAATGGGCTCAAACATAGTAACAATTTTAAGGATGGTGCGGGACCAGGCAGTGTTTTGTTCTGTTGTACATACGGTCGCTATGAGTTGGAATTGACTCGATAGCACCTAACAACGACAACATGAGGCTGTGGAATTTCTTTTCCATTGGTCTTTGCTTTTATGCCCTTTTGTTCGTATAACCCTCATGCTGTTGAGATCTTGTTTACTCTGGATCCTCACATTTTTTCCCTTTTTTTATTGTAGTGAAATTCATTTAACATAAAATTCACCATTTTAAACATTTTAAAGTGTACAATTTAGTGGCATTTAGTACATTCATGATGTGCAACCATCGCCACTATCTAGTTCCAGGATATTTTCATCATCCCTAAGCAATCACTCTGTATCCATTAAGCAATCACTCCCCATTCCACTTTCCCTCCAGCCCCTGGAAACCACTAATCTGTTTTCTCTCTTTATAGATATGCCTATTTTTGGGTATTTCATGTAAGTGGTATCATATAACACATGCGCTTTTGTGTCTGGTTTATTTCACCGAGCATAACGTTTTAAAGGTTCATCCATCTCGTAGCATATATCAGCACTTCATTCTTTTTTATTGCTGAATAAAATTCTATTGTATGAATATACTACATTTTATTTATCCACTCAACAGTTGATGAACATCTGAGATGTTTTTACCATTTGGTTATTGTGAATAGTGCTATTATGAACATCCATGTACATGTTTTTGTTTGAACATCTGCTTTCAATTCTTTTGGGTATATACTAGGGGTGGAATTGTTCAGTCACATGGTAATGCCGTGTTTAATTTACTGAGGAACCACCCAACTGTTTTCCACGGGGGCTGCACCATTTTATAATCCCAACAGCAATGTATGAGGATTCCAATTTCTCCACATCCTCACCAACACTTCCTATTTTCCTGTTTTTTTTGTTTGTCTTATTAAATACAATCCTCAAGGGCAGGAAATGGTATCTCATTGAGAAGAATGCTAAGATAGAAAGATTTTATTTTGCTAATACTAATCACTCTTCCCAGAATGACTTTGGATGCATTTAGTTAAAATGCCTTCTCAACAGAGTGAGGATGGGAAGAGCCAATAGGGTGAAGGGGCAGAGAACCCCATTCTGCTACAGTGACTCAAATTCAACACATTCAAAATTATCTTATACTATTTTTCCCTAAAACTGGACTTCTTCCAGAGCAACCTACTCCAGTATCCACATAAATTCAGTCCTACAAGCCAGAAATTCAGAGATTATTCTTTAAAACTGTGACTTGCTTATCCTGATAATTAATCTACCACCAGCCCATATAAATTTTATTTCCTAAATATCTCCCAAATTTCTCTTCTTTTTATCCCTGCTGCCATCACATTATCCCCAGTCGCTCATAGCAACCCTATAGGACAGAGTAGAACTGCCCCATAGGGTTTCCAAGGAGCACCTGGTGGATTCGAACTGCTAACCTTTTGGTTAGCAGCTGTAGCTCTTAACCACCATGTCACCAGGGCTTCTAATACCTGCCTAGGCTACTGCAATAGTTAGCTTCTTCACTTTCTCTTCCTTCTGCTTCTAAAATGCTTCCACTTTCTTCTCTACCATTTTTTTTTGGAAGGAGTGAAATTTCTATATTAATGGATTACAATCTTTAAAATAAGTTCTTATTAATAACACACAGAGGGAGGCCAGGTACACTCTGTGATAGAACTCTAAATCAGGCCTAGGCTCCCGGTACCCAGGCTTCTGCACCCACATAGCCCAGCCACTCTCACTGTGCTGACATCAGCATGAGGATGAGGAGACGGGGGAGGCCCTGGCAGCCTGGGGATTTCTTGCCAGCAGCTGCCGCTGACAATCTTCAAGGCTTCCACCAGCTTTTCCTTCTCTGCAACAACGTGGAGCCACCTTTGTTGGCAGTAGATATTCGCTTCCACCAGCCCCTTCTTCTCTTGCGATCCGAAGATGGAGATCCTGGCTATGCCCTTGGGGTCCAGGATTTGACCTTGCAGCAGTGTCTCGGTTGATTGCTCCATGCCAGGGATGTCTTTCCCCCGAGTACCAAAGATCTTGTCCACCTGCCACGAGGGAACATCACACACCACCGGGTTTTCCAGGTGCTCCTTTTGGAACCAGTTGGGAAGGATGCGCAAATCGATACGTCCAGGGCACAGAAGACAGGAAAATTCTCTCCCTCCTTCTTCTCCTGGGGCGTGGCTGCCGCAGTCGCCACCAACAATTCCTTCTCCTCTACCTTTCACGTCTCTTCCTTCAACGCTGCTGCAGCCCCCTCCTCCATTGCCTGGGTTTGGGACGAACCCGTCTCCCCCTGGCTACTGTTCCACTCCATAGCCTGTCGGAACATGAAAAGCCCTCCCTTCTTTACCATTTTGTTTTATTGTGAAATATAGTACAAATACAGAAAAGTGCGTGTAGCGGAAGCTTTTGGTGTTTTCCTGAATTTCCTTTACCAACTGGTGCACCTGTCCCCAGGTGCTGTGAAAGTTGGCTGCTAACTTCTCTGGAGAATTGCTGTTGTTAGGTGCTGTCAAGTTGGTTCTGACTCATAGCAACCCTGGCTATGTACAACAGAAGGAAACATTGCCCAGTCCTGAGCCATCCTCACAATCGTTGCTATGCCTGAACCCACAATTGCAGCCAATGTGTCAGTTCGTCTTATTGAGGGTTTTCTTCTCTTTTGCTGACCCTCTACTTTATCAAGCATGATGTCTTTCTCCAGTGACTGGTCCCTCCTGATAACATGTCCAAAGTACGTGAGCCTGGCCATCCTCACTTCAAAGGAGCATTCTGGCTGTACTTCTTCCAAGACAGATTTGTTCCTTCTTCTGGCAGTCAATGGTATAGTCAATATTCTTCACCAGAACCATAATTCAAAGGCATCAATTCTTCTCTGGTCTTCCTTATTCATTGTCCAGCTTTCACATGTATATGGGGTGATTGAAAATACCATGGCTTGGGTCAGGCACACCTTAGTCCTGAAAGTAATATCTTTGGTTTTTAACACCTTAAAGAAGTCTTTTGCAGCAGATTTGCCCAATGCAATACGTTTTTTGATTTCTTCACTGCTGCTTCTATGGCCGTTGATAGTGGATCCAAGTAAAATGACGTCCTTGACAACTTCAATGTTTTCTCCATTTATCATGATGTTGCTTATTGGTCCAGTTCTGAGGATTTTTGTTTTCTTTATGTAGAGGTGTAATCTATACTGAAGGCTGTAATCTTTTATCTTCATCAGTAAGTGCTTCAAGTCCTCTTCACTTTTGGCAAGCAAGGTTGTGTCATCTGTATATCACAGGGTGTTAGAGTCTTCCTCCAATCCTGATGCCCCGTTATTTTGTTTTTTTTTTCATATTGTCTAGCTTCTCAGATTATTTGCTCAGCATACAGATAGAATAAGCATGGTGAAAGGATACAACCCTAACGCACACCTTTCCTGACTTTAAACCATGCAGTATCCCCTTGTTCTGTTCAAATGACTGCCTCTTGGGCTATGTACAGGTTCTCAAGAGCACTTAAGTGTTCTGGAATTCTCATTCTTCACAATATTATCTATACTTTGTTATGATCCACACAGTCAAATTCCTTTGCATAGTCAATAAAACACGGGTAAACATCTTTCTGGCATTCTCTGCTTTCAGCCAAGATTCATCTGACATCAGCAGCGATATCCTTTGTTCCATGTCCTCTTCTGAATCTGGCTTGAATTTCTGGCAGTTCCCTGTCCACGTACTGCTGCAATCATTTTTGAATTATCTTCAGCAAAATTTTACTTGTGTGTGATATTAATGGAGCCCTGGTGGTGCAGTGGTTAAGAGCTCGGCTTCTAATCAAAAGGTCAGCAGTTTGAATCCACCAGCTGCTCCTTGGAAATGTTATGGGTCAGTTCTACTCCGTCCTAAAGGGTCACTATGAGTTGGAATCAACTCAATGGCAATGAGCTTGGTTTTGTTTTGTTTTGTTTTTCTGTTTGTGATATCAATGATATTGTTCAATAAATTTCCACATTCTGTTGGATCACCTTTCTTTGGAATGGGCATAAATATGGATCTCTTCCAGTAGGTTGGTCAGGTAGCTGTCTTCCAAATTTCTTGGCATAGACGAGTGCATCCATTTGTTGAAACATCTCAGTTGGTATTTCATCAGTTCCTGGAGTATTGTTATTTGTCAATGCCTTCAGTGCAGCTTGGACTTCTTCCTTCAATACCATGGCTTCTTGATCATGTGCTACCTCCTGAAATGTTTGAATGTCGACCAATTCATTTTGGTACAGTGACTCTGTATTCTTTCCATCTTTTTTTTTTTTTTTGATGCTTCCTGTGTTGTTCAATATTTTGCCCATAGAACCCTTCAATATTACAACTTGAACCTGAAATTTTTTCTTCAGTTCTTTCAGCTTGAGAAATGGCGAGTGTGTTCTTCCTGTTTGGTTTTCTAACTCCAGATCTTTGCACATTTCATTATAATACTTTATTTTGTCTTCTGGCGTCGCCCTTTGAAATCTTCTGTTCGGCTCCTTTACTTCATCATTTCTTCTATTTGCTTTAGCTACTGTACATTCAAAAGCAAGTTTCAGAGTCTCTTCTAACATTTATTTTGGTCTTTTTTTTCTTCCCTTTCTTTTTTATGACCCTTTGCTTTCTTCATGTATTATGTCCTTGATGTCATCCCACAATTCACCTAGTCTTCAGTAATTAATGTTCACCCTATGGTAAATCCAGCTGCCTCACCTGGATGGTCAATCCTACCCATACATTCTTCCCTCACCTGCACAAAACTAGGCCAGTGGCAATTCTTCAATTGCTCTTTGAATTAACTTTACTATCTTCCCATTTCTCTAATTAATGAACTTAAATAATTTTGATACATGTTTGTTTTTTATTTGTATGAGAGTCATGTTTTTAACTTTTTGAAAAAGATGCCTCCCTTTGCTTCAAAGTGAGATTTACTCTTGCAAAATTTCAGTTCCAGAATTCTCCATGGGATCAGACTAAACTGGTCTCAGAGATCATATTCTAGCTTAGCTTTTCCTCCTGCCCTATCCCATTACTTCCCTTCCCCTGAGAGCACTTTTCCCAATAAATCACTTGAATAAGAATCCTTGTCTCAGGCTCTGCTTCTAAGAACTCAGTCTAAAAGAGTGCATAAAACAAAACATATTAGTTTATCAAATTATTATAAATACTATTAGGAAAAATTATCCAAAACTTGTAAATAAGGCAAAGAGAAGACAGCATATTTTTCCAGTGTCATATTTTAACCGGCCAACACAATGATTATTTAACTATCTAGGGAAGTGGTTCTCAAATTTTAGTGTTCATCACAATCATTTAGATGACTTGTTGAAACACAAATTTGCTTGGCCCACCCTCAGAGTTTCTGATCCAGTAGGTCTGGGTAAGGTCTGAGAAACTGTATTTCTAACAAGTTCTCAGGTGATGTTGATGTTGTTGGTCCAGGGACCACACTTTGAAAGTCACTAATCTAGGGAGACGAACCTTTGTCTCACTATCTTATTGTTGTTGTTAGCTGCTGTTGAGTCGGCCCCTGGGGACTGACTCAACATGACCCATTGAACGATGGGAGGAAATGCTCCCTCGTCCTGCACCATCTCCATGATTAGTTGTGGATCAAGCTATTGTGATCCACAGCATTTACATTGACTGATTTTTGGAAGTAGATCTCCAGGTCTTTCTTCCTAGTCTGGAAGCTCTGATGAAACGTATTCAGCATCATAGCAGCACGCAAGCCTCCACTGACAGATGGGTATTGGCTGTGCATTGGCCAGAAATCAAACCTGGGGTCTCCCTCATGGAAGGTGAGAATTCTACCACTGAACCACCAGTGCCCTTACTATCTACTATTTGTTAAAAACCCATAATTTTGTTTGGTAGAGATGCAAATGATTTCTGTTAGGTAAAAAAGATAACCTCAAGGGTTATGGTTTTATTGCTCCATAGGAGAATAACCAGACTTTTAACCTAACCTAGTGATTTTATGCAACATTCTTTTTAAAATTTCTTTAAATAACAAATTCTTCAATTGCTCTTTGAATTAGCTTTACTATCTTCCCGTTTCTCTAATTAATGAACTTAAATAATTTTTGGTACGTTTGTTTTTTATTTGTATGAGAGTCATGTTTTTAACTTTTTGAAAATTATACTTTGACAACACCCATGTAATCCCCAATTAATTAAAGAAATATAGACCCCTGACGCACCTCTTCCTAATCTTCCCCTCTCCCTAGATGTAAACATTATCCTATAACTACTCATAACCTTTAAGATAATCACTTCCTTGTTATTGTAATTGCTGTCGAGTTGATTCCAACTCATGGAGACCCCGTGTGTGCAGAGTAGAACTTCTTCATAGGGTTTTCAATGCTGTGCTTGTTCACAAGTGGTTCACTAGGCCTGTCTTTTGGGGCACCTCTGGGAGGGTTTGAATTACCAATCTTAATGATTTGTGCCACCCAGGGAACCTAATAATTTCCTTACACTATAGTTTTACCACCTACATATGCACCCTTACCCAATATACCTTAATTTTTCTTACTTTTCAAGTTTTATTCATGAAATTATATGATATGCTTTCTCTTGTGCCTGATTTCTTTGCTCAACAATCCAGTGATTGCACGAGCTTTTTCATCATGTATAATACTCTACTGTATGAATATAGGAGTCCCTAGGTGACACAAACCGTTAAGTATTTGGCTACTAACCAAAAGATTGGTGGTTTAAATATGCTCAGAGGCACCTCAGAAGAATGGCCCAGCAATCTACTTCCAAATGGTCACATTCATTTAAAACCATATGGAGAGATGAGCAAGATGGTGGTGTAAGCAGTTACACACCCTGAGTACCCACAACTATTATAGAAGAAAACAGGCAAATATTGATAAAATTGGTAATCTTAGAACATTGGACACCAATTAAAGGTTTGGAGGACCAAAGGGAACTCTAAATCAAGTAAAAGGTAATATATAGACCATGAGAGAGTGAAGGATTGCAGTGTATCCTCAGTCTACCTTTCTCTCAAATTCAGCATAGCCATCTTTGGGTGGTAGCAACCAGTGTGGACAGCAGTGAGGCCCAGACTTTGCAGGTCCAGTGAAGGCACTGTGGGAAGAGAAATCTAAATATGCAGACATAAAAAATGGTTCTGTGGCATGCAGGAGGCCTGAAGCAATGAGGTAAGCACAAAGTGGGCTGCATTTCATGAACAGTGAGGACATGTAGTAAATTGGCAATAGCTGCTGCTTTCAGGGTGGAACTCTGAGGCTGATGTGGCACAACCAATGTTCCTGGAAAGGGAGTCTCGGGGTACATCTGTGATAACTGCAGCTCCTGGGTAGGAGTCTAGTCCTAGAGTTGCATGGCTGAGGGCACAGTGGAGTTTCTGTGGTGAGCAATCAGAGACAGTGGTATTTCCAAAAGGGAGGACCGGTGCTGGAGTGGCATAGACAGCATACCTGGGGGTGGGGGGAATTTTGGGCAGAAGTAATACAGGCAGCTTTCTCAATATCTTGAGAGGAGAAGACCATAATAAGTGATACAAGCCATATAATTAGGTGCTGAAGTGGCCTCTCACTCAGGGAACCTAGAGGTGAAATAATGATGGCCAGCATTCCTGGACAGAGAAACAAATAGGAAAGAGATAATAGCAAGTGCACCTGGACGGAGAGTCTGGAATTGAAACAGAGAACTGAGGCAGAGTCAACATGACATGGCGCTATAGACGGAAGCACCATGCTGTCGCTCTGCAGCAAAGACCCAAAAAACTAAGTAAAACAGATAGAAACATCAATCATGGAACCTTAAGCATAAATGAAGGGATAAGGAACTCACCCAGGCATTGAATGAAATAAGAAATTGACTGAGAACAGAGAATGAAGAGAGCTACAGAGTGGAGGTCCACTATCAGCTAACTTGGCACCGATTCGCCATCTTGGACCCCTCATCCCCAAAGAGTGGTGGACAGGACTATGGGGAAGCAACTTCATGGAGCTGCCAGCAGGATACAGAGCATCTGGTAACCGGGGATACATGCTTTCCCACCCCCGACTCTTCTTCCCTCTGCGCAGTCTCCACCACTTCAGCTTCATGCTGCTTGGATTCGTCCCACCTTCACTGGCCAGCTCCTTCAGTGTCATTTTTTTGATGTTGTTGTTGCTTTTATTGACTTCTTTTGGTTTCTTCTCTCTCTCTCCTCTCCTCCTTCCTTTCTCCTGAACACCTGGTGCTGTGTGCCATCTCAGCTGCTTCTTGATGGGCTGTGCAGCGCTGCTCAGCTGGGAAGTCTCTTCTCTGGTCCACACCGCCGTGCCAGTGGGCTCCTTAAGGTCTTTCTTTTTTTCTTTTCTTTTCTCAGTTTCTTGTCTATCTCTATCTTCCTTACTTTCCTTTCTCCTGACTACCTGGTCATGTGTGCCTTGCTCTGTCTCTCTCTTTTTTTTCCCAGTTTCTTATCTCTCTCTCTCTTTCTTCCTGTCCTTTCCCCTGCCCACCTAGCTGCCTGTGCTGTCTCTGCCACTTCTTGATGGGCTGCGCTACACCACCTGGCTATAAAGCCACCAGCACACAGCTTCCTTGGGTCTGCACCATTCCAATAGCAGGCTCCCTCAGCATATACATATATATATGTACATATATATGTACATATATACATATATATATGTACATATATATGTACATATACATATATATATGTATACATATATATATATATATATTTGGCTTCTGTTTCTCCCTCTTCTTTCTCACAGCAACTTAGGTCCACACATCACATTCTCCCCCTTCCCTCCTGCCTATTTGCATTGTGTGCTGAGCACCATGCCCCAGAGTAGCACAGGTGTGGACCGCTGGACCCCACTCTGCACTGCCCCCCAGCCACACCCTGTCAACCCCAGTACCTGCCACTAATGACCCATCCCTGCCCATCCTCCTCCGTTGGACCTGTACAGCTGCACCATAGAGGAGTTACCAGACCTGCCTGCCCACCTGGACAAGGTGGTGAGAAGTATCATGCCCACAGATGAGCAAACAACAAAGAACACCCAACTCACCTGCCCAGATATAAACAAATAAAACAAAAAAGCAAGACAAAAAAACAAACCTACAATCAATAAACAAAGAAAATAATTAGTGGATGTCTCCAAGACAGCAGACAATATCAAAACATATTAAAAACACAAGACAGGATGGCTCCAATAGGCATCCAAAATAAAACATCAGATGACCTTCCAGTAGAATAAAAGGCCCTGGAACTACTAAAAGGGAATTCAAAACTCTAATATTCAGGGATCTACAAGAGTTGAAGGAAAACGCAGACAAAAATAAGAAAAAAAGACAAAATCATGGAAAATACAGACAAAACCATGGAAAAGACAGACAAAACAATGGAAGAATTCAGGAAAATAATACAGAACAAAAAGTCAAAATAAACAAACAACTAGAAATCATACAAAAACAGCAATTAGAAATCCAAAAGATAAACAACAAAATCTTAGAAATGAACAGTGTCATAGAAGGTTTGAGGAGCAAGTTTGAAACAATGGAAGACAAGATCAGCAAAATTGAAGACAAAGCCTTGGCTACCACTTTGTTTCAGGAAAAGTCAGAGAAAAGAATGAAGAAAAATGAAGAAGCCCTGAGAATGATGTGGGATACAATCAAAAGTAAAAATTTACGCATCTTTGGAGTACCAGAACAGGGGGAGAAAACGGAAAACACAGACAGCATCACTGAAGAATTGCTGAGAGAAAGCTTCCCTAATATCAAGAAAGATGAAAAGCTGACCATCAAAGAAGCTCATGAACCCCGTATATGATAGACCCCAATAGAAAGTCATCAAGACATATAATAATCACATTGGCTAAAACCAAAGACAAAGAAAGAATCCCAAGAACAGCTTGAGAAAAATGAAAAGTCACATACAGGGAAACAATAAGACTAAGCTCTGATTACTTGGCAGACACTACGCAGGCAAGAAGGTAATGGGATGACATATATAAAACCTTGAAAGAAAAAAAAAATTACCAACCAAGAATAATATATCCTGAAAAACTCTTGCTCAGATACGATGGTGAAATTAGGATATTTCCAGATAAACAGAAATTAATGGACTATGTAAAAACCAAACCAAACTTACAACACTTATTAAGAGCAGTCCTTTGGTTAGAGAACCAACAACATCAGACAACAACCTGAATCTAGGACACAAGACCACATTAGGCAGATACCAACCTAGGTAATGAACTCTCAAGGATAAAGCAAAACAAAAAGATTTACAACAGGGAACCAGGAAGGTCAATCTGTAAATGACAGCAAAGTTAGAACAATAAAAGGGGGAATAA